>NC_083359.1:12833125-13148750 GCF_030254825.1 Meriones unguiculatus
GTTATTTACAGGATGAAATATCAGCTTCTGTAGTCAAACCCACAGGGCTAAGCTCTTAAATATTCAGTGCCTTGAATCAGCTCTGTACTAGTGAGGGGAGGATAAGCTTAACATGCCTAGACCGACAGAGCTGTTAATGCAACTCATCACAGTAAGATGAGAGACTTATTTTACCAAACCTGACGACACAGCTAAGTTTCCAAAACTTCAAATTATATGCATGTGTGTATGTGTGTGTATACACATATAAGTGTATGATAAAATACCAATAAGATTAGTATGTTCTGCATCAATTGCAGCAGCAGTTTCAGGCTCTGCAGGCACCTGAACATGATTGTGGAGGCATCCAACACATTCCACTAAAAACAAAACAAAACAAACAAACAAACAAACATAAAATACAGTAAGAGGATAGAGAAACAGTTCAGCTGTCAAGAGTATTCTCAAGCAGCGTCCCCAGCACCCACATCAGGCACCTCACAAAGGTCTCTAACTCCAGCTCCTGAGCATCCAATGCCTTCTTCTGGCCTTCAAAAGCACCCACACTCATACACATATACCCATCGAAGACATACACAGACACACACACACACACAAAGACACACACACAAAGACACACACACCCATACACACACACACACACACACACACACACTTTTTTTCCTTTAATTTTTTTTTTCTCAGACAAGGTTTCTCTGTGTAGCTTTGGCTGTCCTGACACTCACTCTGTAGACCAGGCTGACCTGGAACTCAGAGATCTGCCTGCCTCTGCCTCCTGAGTGCTGGGATGGATCAAAGGCTATGCCACCACCACCTGGCAACACACACACACACCTTTCTTAATTAAATAAAATAATAAGTTAAGGGGAGGGAGAGCTAGCTCATCAGCCAAAAGCACTGGCTGCTTTTGCGGAGGACCTGGGTTCAGTTCCCATCACCACCACAGGAACAGCCATCTGTAACTCCAGTTCCAAGGTATCCAACACCCTCTTCTGGCCTCACGGGCACTGCTCAGGCAGAGTGCACAGATATACATGCAGACAAAATATGCATACACATAATAAAATAAAATAAAATAGTAAATAAAAATCCCACAAAATGTGACAGTCCCGTACTAAGCAACATTGACTAGCACATGGCTTGTTTTCAGCTGGTTGAGTTCCAGACATGTGACTTTCCTCCTCAGGCACATTCTCCTGGCCCTCTTCCTAAACAACGTTCTTTCCAGGGAAAACTTTAAAGATGTCCTGGGAATGTGAGTCCTCTCTCCCAGGCCTTCTGTTGATCCTGCATACCCTGTTTCCCTCTTAAGGTACAGCTTCCTGTTTTGGTATTAAACATCAAACACTGCTGGAGCCAACAGAGGGTGGCGCCTGCCTAAAACTCCATTTATCAGTGATTTCCCGTGACACCAGCTCCATAAACCTCTTGTCTGTCAACAGCTGAAGAATTCAGTGAGCTCAGGAACACACCCACAGCTAGGAACCCAAGGCAGGTCTAGATAAGCCAGGGTAATAAAGCTGCAGGGGCTGTACGCAGCACTGGCACCTCTAGGCACCATTAACCAGTCACTAGGCATTTACCTCTCCTTTCCCTAAGGAACCTTCTGCCAGCTAATCTCACGTATCTTGGGATTCACTTCCTCTCTGCTGCTACACAGCTGCACTTTGCCCTTCCTTAGATTGTTACCAGAGCTTTTCGATTGTTTTTAGAGTTCAATCAAACCTGAGCCTGGCAGCCTCAGCAACAAGCTGGGCTCTGCCACCCAAGCTCCAAATGCCAACTGAAAAGACAAGCATGGGGCTAAAGAGATGGCTCTGCAGATAAGAAAGCGTGCTGCTCTTCTGGAGGACCTGAGTTCAGTTCTCAGCACTCAAACCCGCCAGGGTAACTCACAATTGTCTCTAACTCCAGTTCCAGGGGATCTGGTGCCCTCTTCTGGCCTCCTCTGGCACACACAGAAACATACACACATACATAAATAAAAATAAAATTTAGAAAAGCTAAGTGTACTGAATAGATTTACATCAGTTTGGCCCAAAGTCAAGTCATCTGAAAGGAAGGAACCTCAATTCCGAAAATGACTCTGGGGCTGGAAAGATGGCTCAGCAGTTGAGAGCACTGGCTCCTCTCCCAGAGGGACCTGGGTTCAATTCCCAGAACCCACATGGCAGCTCAACTGTCTGTAACCCCAGTTCCAGGGGATCTGGCACCCTCACACAGACATACATATAAGCAAAACACTAATGTACTCCCTTAATCTCAGCATTTGAGAGGCAGAGGCAGGTGGATCTGTCTGTGAGTTAGAGGCCAGCCTGGTCTACAGAGTGAGTTCCAGGACAGTCAAGGCTACCCAAGGAAACCCTATCTCAAAAGAAAAAAGAAAAGAAAAGAAGGGGAAAAAGATGTACAGATCCAGTAATGACTGTTTGCTTGTTTATCCATTCACCTCCTGGATGCTGGGATTACCAGTGTGGGCCACATCTGTTTACCCAGCACCGGGGCATGGCAAGCCTCATCACCTCCATAAGATGAGTCTATAGGGCATTTTCTTAATTAGTGATTGACTGAGGAGAGCCCAGCCCACTGTGGGTGGGGCCATCCCTGAGCTGCTGGTCCTGGATTCCTTAAGAAAGCAGGCTAAACAAGAAATGAGGAGCAAGCCAGCAACCAGCATTCCGTTATGGTTTCTGTCATCAGCTCTAGCCTCTGGGTCCCTCCTCTGCTTGAGTTCCTGTCCTGACTGCCTTTGATGATGTAAGCGTAAGCCAAATAAACCTTTCCCTCCACAACTTGCTTTGCTCATGCTGTCTTATTGCAGCAATATAAACCCTCCCTAAGACACTAAGACAGGATAGAAAGATGGGGAAATTTATAGGGATATGGGGGGAAAAGGGGAGTCCTTCTAGAATCTGGTCGAAACAATTAGCATGCCCTTGTGAAGTTGCAGCCAAAGCGTTAATGTCAATATTTCTCTTACAGAGAAATATTTTCAAGTAAGAATGCTAACATGACAATGACCTAGGCTTAAAGCCAGAACATATATGACCAGTCAGGCAGGTCTCCCCACTCCCAGACACTTTCTGATAATCTCACAAAAATATTGTATGTTGAGCTCAGGCTGTGTCCTGCTGTAAGTCACCCCATACAGTGTAAAATGTTCTTAGGGCTGTGCCTTGCCCTGGGAGACTCCATTTGAATAAGTAGCTTTGACTCCATTTTAGGATGGCCTATGCACCTGGGAGGATGGAATGACACCTCTGCCCAGCTCCACCCACATGACACAGGCTGGTAAATGACTTATTCCTGGAAGCAAAAAGGGTGCAACCCTATAAAATCATCAGGATGGTTGGGACAGTATAGGTATATAGGTATATTAACTAGCACAGTTGGGTGGTGGTGGCACACACCTTTGATCCCAGCACTCGGGAGGCAGAGGCAGGTGGAGCTCTCTGAGTTCGAAGCCAGCCTGGTCTACAGAGTGAGTTCCAGGATAGCCAGGGCTCCACAGAGAAACCCTGCCTCAAAAAACAAACAAACACATAAATAAGAAAATAAAATCCCATTAAGAGGACCAGAGAGATGGTTCAGTAGTTAGAGACATTTGCTGCAAAGCCTGAAGACCTGCTTGACTTCAAGACTTCAGGACTGCACTGGCTGAAGATCCAGTCAATCCACTGGATCCGCATGGTAGGAGATGGCCGACTCCCACAGGTTGCCATCTGACCCCACCCCCAAAAGGTTATAGCATGTATGCTGCCACACATACATTCTGTGTGTGTGTGTGTGTGTGTGTGTGTGCTCTTAACTGCTGAGCCATCTCGACTGTCCCCTGGTTTTTAGTTTTTTAAGACAAGTTCTGCTGTAGCTCAGGTAGACCTCTAACTAACTCACTATGGAGCCCAAGCTGATCTTGAACTCCAGTCCTCCTGCTTCAGCTCCAGGCCTGAGATCCCACACTCAGCCTTAAAGGGGCTTCTAATGACGGACTACTGTCTAGCCAGCAAGTAAAGATGTCAAAGATACATGAAGTGTAATTGCAGGTTACAAAACGCTGTGGTATGAGCCAAATCAAGGTGAGTTTTGCATCTGTATAGAAGACAGAAAAGCACAACCTCTGCATAACATTCTCTTGTCATACACAAGGACCAGAGCCTTGGGTTTAAAAGATCGGAAGCTGCAAAGGACCAACCAGAATCCTTGTAGTAACAGTCACTGTAGCATCATGCTACACTGTGATAAAATCTTGAGATTTCCCCAAAAGTCTGGAGATCGACCCTGGGGCTCTGTGCCACTCAATAATGACCTCCTAACCACTGCGATGATCAAGCCAACTGCTGTAGGTTTGGGCTGCAAGAGGGGGCAAAAGGCAGAACCACCTTTAAGGATTACCAGGTACAAGGGGTGTGCTGGGCATAGGAGAGACTGAAGCCCCTGCCCTTCAGTAGAGAAGACACCATACAGAACTCAGCCCAGGTGACACTGTGGTATGACAGTGTGGAAACAAGAATGAGAACAAGAATGAGACCTCACAAATCAGTGTGTGTGTCTGGTCAGAGATACACTGGTTAAAAGCACTGTTACTAGCAAAGTAGGAGAGCACCTCTATGGGGGGGCTGCTGTGGGGGAGCTCCTCAGAGGGGCTGGTCTTTTCACTGGTAGGAAGCACCATTTTCTGGCCTTCCTGGTCCTCTGCTCACTTACCTTACCTGGTAGGTAACTCAGCCAAGGACAAACTGCATGGAAACAGCCCAAGCATTCTTCTCTGAGGTTCCACACACCGGGAGCCTTAAGGACCCTGCCTGGCAGGGACCGGCTAGTGACCGCAAAAGGTCACGCCTGAGAACTATGATGACATTATACAAAGTTCACAGAGTGATGTTCGTTGTTTCTTAACATGAAAGAGAACATAACTATACAAATACTCCACTAAACTTGACTGTAGTAACTATCTCACTGCAGCCTGAACACTCAGGGTTCTGCACCTTTAATGGAGACAATGAATTGTGTAAGCCATGCACTCATGATGCATCCTGATAGATCAGGGGAGGTGGCCTCAAAAGACCTGGACAGTGCCTGTCAAAGGCACAGTGAATGTTCAATTGTGCTGGCTCCTGCTGGCCCGTGTCCCCAGTGTCCCCAGGATGAGCACACTGCTTGAACCTCTCCATCTTTGACGTCCACCCTGCCTACCACACTGGTAATTCTCTTCTTTCTCTCCTGGGCTGATCCACTGTCTCAATCCAACTTTCTATGCCCCAGCTGTAACGGAGACCAAAGCCTTTTGGATCATGGCTGTTTTTGAGATGGGGTCTCAGGTAGCATAGGCCAGCTCAAACTCCCTATGTAGAGCTGCAGATGACTTTGGACTTCTGATCCTCCTTCTTTCACCTCCTGGATGCTGGGATTACAAGTGTGGGCCACATCTGTTTACCCAGCACCAGGGCATGGCAAGCCTCATGGCCAGCCCAATCTTCACCTCTAGAGCTCCTCGTGGACGTTTCACAGGTGTCTTCCGTCCATGTCTAAGTATACTCAGACCTCTCTCCAACTTGGGCGTCACTGTGCAACAATGTCCGGCACAGCGGAAACCACTGTCTACTGCAAAGTCAAGATTCAGCGCCACGCCATATTTAATAACCAGGTGTCCCCACTTTGATCCCTCCCCGCTCTTAATGTTTATGTGCACACGCCCAGGATACCGCATACCACGGCCAGCAATCTCGACTCGGAGCCAAAAGTGGCGTTCCTCCCCGCAGGCCCTCTGTAGCCAGCCCGCCCCACGCACTCATTACTGCACAACACGCCCTTCTGGGCACTGGCTCCCCAGCCTTGTCCACTTAGCTTGTATGTGACCATCCAAGCTGGCGCCTCTGTCCCCTCTTCTCAGTTGGTGGGTACCATCTTGAGTGCAGTCGGGAGAGCCCCCATTTACCCTTACTTCTCCTTTCCACAGAGAGTAAACATCGCTGTTACATAAACTATTTTATTTAAATAAAACCAGGACTGACCCTTCCCCACACACACCAGCACATGCACTCGCACAATCATGTCCTCCTCGTATCTGTTCTTCCAGAACAGCCACCTCAAACCCTGCAGGTTCTCATTGTGACCATCCTCAAACCTGAAATTGGGAGATCCCATGCGAGACATGGGCGCTGTGCTCCCAGTGCTGGGCAGGTGCTCTCCCCGTCCTCCTGGTAGGACAGGAGGTCAGCTCTCCAAGGCACCCAGATCTGGTGTGGCTTCCCTTCCGGCAACACAGGAGCACCAGCACTCAGAGCTTCTCTTTTGAGGCTGGTGCTCCTCACTCCAGGTCAACAACTCCCACACAAGAAGGGCAGCTCTGCAGCCATGCTTAAAGGGCTCTGCAAAGGTTCCTGGAGTAGGTACTATCTGGCGTGAGGAAGAGTGATAGAGAGCAACTGAGCACCAAGTTCCCTAATGCCACCCTGTCGGAGGGTGCCAAGCTCCAGTTCAACCTCTACCAAGAAAAAGCAAGCCCAGTGCCACACGTGGGGGAAGAAGGAGGGCAGGGTTTCAGCCTTGAGAATCGGACATCTCTAGCCTCCAGCATAGATCCCACCAGGGATGCAAATGCACTAGCACCTTGGCAATGATAAGGGCTCAGCCCAACTGGAAAAACTCCACACAGACTGGCCGTTTGGACTTAGCCCCTGACCCGTGTTGACAGCAGGCTTGATTCCCCAACCTGACACTGAATTAGGGACAAACAGCACAGCAGCTAAGGTCACAAGGGGCGCACTGACAGAAGGTGGTGTCTTCCAGAGGCACATGGACATTTTACACATTGCTCACAGGCAGGGTGGGACAGAAGGACAAGAGCACAGGCTGCTGGAACTCAGCAGCATGTCTGGGACACCCTGGGGAGCTGCCTTCCAAGAAGACAGGGCCAGGACTCAAGCGTGAGTGCCTGTCCAACCACTTCTGGGCTAGGATACTCATGTTCTCACATGATCTCCTGAGTCTTCTAGACCAAGTTCCCTGAGGGGAAAAGCCAGACAGATAGAAGTCAGGTTGGAAGGGGAAAGCAGAGAGACTCAAGTGCCAGCAAGGGGAAGAGGAGACAAGGCCAGAGGGCAAGCCTTCCAGGTGGGTAAGGCGAAGAGAGAGCTGCCTCCTGAGAGAAGGAACTGTGAGAAAGCTATGGACACAGGGGCTAAGACACAGCCGACCTTGCCCAGGGAAGGCTGCAGGCCAGGATCTGGGGCAGACAGGACTCAAGGAGGAGGAAAGGCCTGTGGGGCCCTGATTGCCCATGGTAGAAATCAAAGCAGCTCTGGCCACAGAGCTACAGGCTGACACTGCGCTGGTGCCGGCCCCCTCGAACTCCACCATCGCTTCCCCGGCGACCCCGGCTCTGGGGTCCCAGCTCTTGGCCATCTAGGCTGGCATGGTCCGAGAGGCCACGCAGGTGCTCCACTGAGTCACACTTCTGCAGGTCAGAGGCCACAGTGCGCAGACTCAACAGGCTCAGAGTGTCCGTATCTGGGCCTGCGCCAGGCCCAAGGCTGCTGCCCTCTTCCAGGGCCCCGCCCTCTGCCCCTTCAATCCCACTGTCCCCATCCTCAATGCCCTCAGGTCCAGCTTCAGCCCCGACAGGGGAGGATCGCCGGGGGCCCAGGGGGTGAAGGGGCAAGCCCCGGCGCCGGGCATGAATCTGCTCGCTGATCTGCTCCAGGTTACGCAGGGCCACCGAGTAGCGGGTCTTGGCCTGTGCCACCTGCTGCTCCAGTTCTGTCACCTTGGCCTTGTGCTCCTGCAGAGGGAGATGGTTAACTCATGAGATGTCTTCCGATCCCACTCAGCACTCTCCCCTGAGCCCTCCCTAGAGCCCCTAGAGCCCTCCGCACCTCTGAACTGCGATACCCTTTCAAGTCCTACTGTACCCTCTAAATGTCCCTCCTCACATGAGCCCCCGCAGCCTTCCTCCCAGATCTTCACCCCATTGGCTCCCATTGAATCCCCTTATTCTCTACTCCTCTCCATCTGGCT
The DNA here is from genome assembly GCF_030254825.1 of Meriones unguiculatus. Lineage (NCBI taxonomy): Eukaryota > Metazoa > Chordata > Mammalia > Rodentia > Muridae > Meriones > Meriones unguiculatus. Next base: position 12,841,142 of record NC_083359.1, read on the forward strand.
GGTTCTCCCCCATTCCCAGCTCCCATCACTTCTCACTTTCCTCGGCTTCTTGATCAATGTTCTCTACCAGCACAAACCACTCACACCTGCCTCCCACTCCTACAGGGTCACTGTGAGCACATGCTAGGGCACCGGCTGGGCCGGCAAGGTTTCCCAACACTGACCAAAGAAACACACCAGCCCTCTCTCTGCCTGCCCATTCTCCCCGCTTAGCTACCTCCAGGATTTGGCTGAACTGGGCCTTGAGCTCGAAGTACGGGCGGCTCTTGCCAATGGCCCGCCGGAGGGTCTTCTGCAGGGCCTGGACCCGAGCCTCAGCCTGCTGGCACAGCCGCGTCACACGCTGGTGCTCCCGTTCACCCCGAAGACGCTCTTCCTCGGCCTCGTTCACCTGGCCCAGGTTGGGAGGGGGACACACATCAGTGAGCTGGCACACGTCCCTGGAATCAGCCCTAGGCTGCCCTGGGGGAACCTGCACAGGAATGTCTCTGCAAAGCCCTCCCCCACCCCCGCTGTCTCCAGAGTGAGACAGATAGGGATTCAGGGGCAGTGAGAGCTTCTTACCATCTCTTTGCGACACAGACCTCAAGCACACCCTCTCTAAACACCTCTCCCCCCGCCCCCGCCCCCGCCATGGTCTTGCCTATCATCACCTCTATGACCTGACCCTCAGCTCTGCTGATACCATGGAAGGATACCTTCCACAGCCAGCTCAGTCCCTAAGCATGGCTGAGTGCCCTCAAGCACACTCCAGCTGTGCAGCTACCACAGTCCTGAGGGACCCCTCAGCGACAATGGCGATGGGTCAGGGACAGGAGGCACTGCCTATGGAGAGCCACAGAGGCATGCTGGGATGGCCTAGTGTCCATACCCTCCCTATCTGTGTGTAGCCCGGAACAGGGGATGAATGAAGGCTTCAGCTACCTTGTCTCCCAGAACCAGCCAGGCTGATGGGCGCCCCCATCCCGTAGGTTACCCACCCACCACAGCTTCAATGACCTTTCTCTCACTGCACTCATTTCATGAGGACCACAAGAAGACCAAGTGTCTTGCCTGGGCATTCAAAGAACTAAAAGACAGTCACTAGCCAGGAGCTGCTGCACGCCCTGCACATGCTGAAGGGGGCAGGTGGAGCCAGGCCAGGGCCCCATTCCAGGCTACTTTAGGAGCTTGGAAATGGCAGAACATACACTGGCGGAACAGTTTCTGGAGACAGGAACAGGGAATCACACAGGTAAACCCAACATGTGGGTGCTGCCAGAGCCACTGCCTGGGAGGAGCTCATGGGCCAGCCCCACCCAGAAGGAACAGGATCGTAGAGGAGGCATTCTAAGAGAAATGGAATCATGGAAGCTCTGGGGGCCAAGCAGGGCAGAGGCTGGACAGGCTCCACCATAAAGGAAACCAAAGCTGAGGAAAGGTTGGAGCAGGAGAGAAAAAGAGGTGAAGAGGTTAGGTGAAGGAACAGCAAAGGGAGCAGTGAAGGGGACCTGCAGGCAGCACCCCCTTACCTTACAGGTAGCATGGTTGAGCATCTCCTGCCATGTAGGGTCCAGTCGATTTTTGTCAGCCATGACACCCTGCTCAGCCACAAAGACCATCTCTCGGGCAGCATTGTGCATGCTCACAGCCCGCTCATACCGCAATGCTGCCTTCTGTGTCTCCTGCTGGGCCTGTGGGGAGAGGGCCATTAGGACGGGGAGCCCTGGGGGGCCCCAGTCACCCATGAGATCCTCAAAGGGGTAAGGACAAGAAAAAGAGGAAGGCCCACTTAGAATATCAGCTTCAGTTCCCAAACCACACTAAGGGTAGATGCCACCAAAGCAATAGTCTACAGATTAGAAAAAGAAATGTGGAAATAAATATTAAGAAGAAAGATAATGTTAGTGCACGGTGGCCACATGAAATCTAGCCAGACTCAACATATACATATACATGCACATAAAAACAAATATTTTTAAATAAAAATATTTGCATATATCAGGTTATATATATCTACATATATATACATAGACATATATACGATGCTTATCAAATTTACATGAATTTGATAACAGATAACCCTGTTTGGGTTAGACTGCCATCTCTAAGGTATATTATTGTTAAGTTTCTAACCCAGGACAAGCGGCTGAGCTGCCTAGTTAACATACCGAACAAGGCTGACCTGGTCTCCAGGTCCTCCAACATCGTTCAGTCGCTACCTGTTACAGGTTATGGCTGGCATACGCCTGCCCTCTACCCTGAACTTTCCAGCCCAGGGGCTCGGCTGCCCTTCCCCAGAGGCTCGTCTCTATATAATCCAGACACTTTCGTTAGTTGCTCCTTTTCTGCCTTTGGTCTCCTGGCTGCTACACCTGGTTCTCCTCTCTCTCCCTTGCCCTCTTCTCCTCACACAGCTCAGGGTCATGACCACTTTGGACTCTCCCAAATGTGTCTGCCTCTGTCTATGCTCTCCCACATAGCTATAATAAACTTTCTCCTCCACTGTAGCTAGGAGAAGTCATGTCCTTTCCTTTTAATTTCTTTTTTTCATTCAATTATGTATAGGCACATACTCCAAATCTGAAAATCTAAAATATTTAGCCCAAAATTAAGATAAAGACAAATTCTAAGCTCATTGGCTAAGATCAAGTACAGTATCTGTAATCATTTAACATCTGATCCATCCTCTACCCAAAATTAGAATAAGGGATATTCAACCTGTACTAGACAAGCAAAAACCTGGAAGGAATCCCAAGCTTCCAGTTACAGGAAACTGACTAAAAGAGTATGTCTTACAAATGGGAATAGCTTAGCTGGGCATGATGCCACACACCTTTAATCCCAGCATTTCAGAGGCAGAGGTAGGTGGAACTCTGCAAGATCAAAGCCAGACTGAGCTACATAACAATCTCCAGGACAGCCATGACTACATGGAGAAACCCTGTCAAAAGAAAGGAAGGAAGGAAGGAAGGAAGGAAGGAAGGAAGGAAGGAAGGAAGGAAGGAAGGAAGGAAGGAAGGAAGGAAGGAAGGAAAAAAGAAAGAAGAGACAGAGAAAAAAATGGTCACTGCATTTTTAAAGTATGACAAGGGGCTAGGGGTGTGACTCGGTAGCAAAGCACTTCTTAAAGACTGAGCCATCTCTTCAGCCCCACAAAGCACTTCGTTACCAGAAGGTGGCTGGCTACAGCTTCAGCATTATGTCATAACATACTTACACAGATACCATGAAGGAACAAAGATAGTACATATTTTTGTAGAATAGATAAGAAAATGGTTTTTTAAAAAAACAGAAATAGAAGTAAGGGAAAGCATGCCTATTTAGCTGTCAAAGCACAAGCAGAAACATACTCATGGCAACTAACAGACTGGCTTTTAGAGCTGGTAAGAACAAACACTGGCACATACAGGGTTAAGCAGCCACAGGAATCTGTTCAAGGACTTTGAGATCTTCGAGTTCTGCATGTGTACATGTTTTTTAAAAAAAATCAGACTGCTCATATAACTTCATCAGTCTCCTGCACATCTCTAAAAACAGGAACAATTTGCACATTTGACGAAGTGATTGTCATAAATTGCCAGGTCAAAGTTTTTCTTCTAGGTTGAGGGATAAATGAGATGTTTACACAATACTGTAGAGACAACTCTAACAAACTTGGCAGGATCAATAAAATATACAAACTCAGGAAGAAACAGGTGTAAAATTCCTGAGCCAAGAGTCTGTTCATGTGTTTGCTTTCAAATGGATTATATTATTAATTTATATTTCATTTAAAGTTAAACCTATCATATATGCAAATTTTAAAAATATCTGGAAAGCAAAGGAATGGGCTGCTGAGAGGGATGGGAGGAAAACGTTCTTTCTCCCCCTTACTACTATTTCTAAATTTTGTTTAATTCATATACAATTAGAAGCTCTCTTTTGTCATCAAATTTAATTAGTTCAAATGAAAAACTCTGAAAAAATGCATGTTACTAAGAAGTGGCTCTCATAAGCAAAATGTGAGTGTAAAATGCCTAAGCTGGATAAAATTTGCAATGAAACTTGAATTATGAGTAATAATATGCTAATAATACATACCTAATTTGATAATATAATGTAGAAGCCACACTGATTACATATTTAGCGATAAACAAAGAACAATTCCAGTAATAATAGTAAATATTAATACAATTAAATGACAAAAAATATTAACCAAAACAGAATTACTGAGCCAGTATGTGGTGGCGCACGCCTTGAACCCCAACACGTAGGAGGCAGGCAGGCAGAGCTCTCTCAGTTTGAGACCAGCCTGGTCTAGACAGAGTCCTGGAACAGCCAGGGCTACAGAAAGAGGCCCTGTCTCAAACAGAGAGAAACAGAGAGAATATGAATGTCACAGTGGACATACTAGATACACCTAAATACTTAAACACAGAAGACATCTACACATCAGCAGGTGAAGCCTGCGGGAGGAACTCAGCAGTAGAGTTCCTGTCTTCCCAGCACCCTGGGATTTGATCCAGCCCAGGAGAAGAGAGGGGAGGGGAGGACAGGAGAGGTAGTGAAGAGGAAGAAACAGGAGAAAGATAGAAAGAATGAGGCATTAGTGGGACTGAACAAATTATTCTAGACAGGATACAATGTCTCCACCCAGCCATTTCTTGATCGTGAAACCATTTTCTTACATTTTATGTACTTATTGTGTGTATGTGCATGTATCTGTGTTTCAGCACAAATGCCACACCGTGTGTGTGCGGGTCGGCAGGCAATACACAGGAGGCAGCTCTCTTCTTTCACCACGTGGATCCCAGTGAAGGAACCCAGGTCATCAGGCAGGAGGTGCTTTTACCCACTGAGGCATCTTACTAAGGCATCTTAATGGCTCTGTGACCATTTCCTACAACTTCAAGAACCTCCTCACGGGGCACATTGGTGCACACCTATTATCCCAGACAGAGGCAGGCAGATGTCTGTGAGTTCGAGACCATCCTGGTCTATAAAGCAAGTCCAGGACAGCCAAGGCTACGCAGAGAAACCCTGCCTCAAAAACGCTGAAAAACAAAACAACAACAAAAACACCTCCTCAACTCACAGGCTATTCAGAGCATGGCCATGCCCTTAAGTATGGTGTTTTATTTCCCATTCCAAGAGACTAAAGAGTCCAGAGACAGACCTTGCATGAAGGCCTCCCTGATTATAGGTCAAACTGCCCTACTTAGTTCTGACAACTTGACACAGCCTAGAGTCACCAGAAAAGGGAATCTCAGCTGAGGGGATGCCCAGACGGACTGGCCTGTAGGCATGTTTATGGCAGATTGTCTCGACTGTTTAACTATTAATATAAAAGGGCCCAGCCCACTACGAGTGGCACCATTCCCTCGGCAGGTGGTCCTGGGCTACAGGGGAGGCTGGCAGAGCGTAAGCCTTCAGGTGAGCCAGCAAGCAGGGCTCCTCCACGGTTCTCGGGTCCCTGCCCTGACATCTATCAGTGATGCACTGATCTTGAAGTGTAAGTCCCATAAACCCTTTCCTCCCCTAAGGTACTTTGGTACTTGCCACAGCAACAGAAATAAAACTAGAACACAAGCTTAAGCGTACCTCCTTAGCCAGTCGCCGAGCCTCGTAGTAGGGCCGGGCCTTCTCAATACAGCTCCCCAGGTGAGAGCCCTGCGTGTTAAGCTTCCTCGCTGACTCCTGCAGGATCCTCCGATACGTGGTCCTGGCCTCCTGGCAAGGAATATGGAAAGCAGGCACACAGGGCTCAGAACCTCATTTCTCAGGCACACCCCTTCCTCTACCACTGTCTCGATCTAGGAAGACACAAACAGAGACATCTCCAGAGACCAGCCCGTGGTGGTGAGGAAACAGACACTCACGTCCAGCTGCAGCTCCACCTGGTTGATCTCCTCACTAGCCTGGTTCAGGTGCTCCAGCTCCTCCTGCCAAAGAAGGGCGTGAGTTACAACAGGAGGAAACAGCCTCGAGTGCTACGTTGGGTAGGGAGGAAAAACAGAGAGAAAGTACCAGCAGACAGGGAAACAAAGTGAGTCACTTGGAAAAGGCATAAGAAATGCAGGAGGGACTGTCCCAATGGCATCCTGTCTAGGCCAGAGGACAGTGTCATGTAATCTTCATAGTTCCACGGAGCTGAGCAGGCACAGCCCTGACGCAAGGATGAGGAACTCCAGTTCAGGGAAGGCAGCTGCCATGCACACAGCAAGGTGGCAGTGAGCCTCCCTCTCCACCAGAATGCACCATTTCCTCTCCATGAGGGAAGGTTCTTAGGATATGAATGATTCTCCTCCCTGGGCCAGGAGGGCCACTCATTCAGCACATGCTTCCTGCATACTCACTGCTCAGTACTTTGAGAAAAACGTGGAACACAGGGACTAAAGAGATGGATCAGAAGCTAAGACTACTTGTTGCTCCTGCAGAGGAACCAGGTTCGGTTCCCTGCGCCCACATGATAGTTCACACCCATATGTAATTCCAGGGGATCCAATGTCCTCTTCTGGCCTCCAAGGGCACTGCATGTACATGGTTCACATACGTGCACGCAGGCAGAACACATACATAAGAGAAATAAATCTTAAAAGGGAATGTAGAGCCCAGCACATACAGAGGTGGTGACTCCCATCACTGAGCAAGAGGCTCTTGGCAGCAATACATTGTGTGAAGATGGGTACAGGTTCCCATAGGCAGCAAGGCTACCTACCTGGGTCGGGGAAGGCAGAGGAAGGTGCCTGGAGCATATCATCCTAGCAAGAAGGCAAAGGAGAGCAAGAGTTCCGGGGGGAGACAAGTGAGACCAGTGAGACAGTGGCACCAAAGCAAGGACAGAAAATAGAAGACAATGGCAAAGGGAGTCCCCAGGGCCAGGGTCTGACAGCGTAAGTCTGAACAACAAAAGGAAAGCTTGGAGGAACCACAGAAACAAAAGTAAAAGCTATTGTTGTGTTCCAGGTGGGAGAAGAGAGGAAAGATGCCGACCTTCTCCCTCCACCCCCACCCCCACCCCCACCCCTGGGAAATGCAGGACACAGAAGTACAGGGCTTGGTGGATGATCAAGATAAACACCAGGTAAGGGGTCCAAGAGGTTTTGTGAACAACAGAATCCCAGGTCCCATCCAATATAGTATAACGTTTCTTATCAATTTTTTTTAAACTATGAATATGGGGAAGGAGTACACGTGGATGCAGGTGCTTGCAGAGGCCAGGAACATCATACCCCCATGGACCTGGAGTTACCAGTGATCATGGGCTGAACAATGTGGGTGCTGGGAACTTAACTCAGGTCCCTGTAAGAGCAGCTCTTAACCACTGAGTCATCTCAGAAGCCCCTAGTGCAATGATCTTGTAAGTGGCAAGGAGGAGTCTCCAGGAAAAGTCACTGAACATGCTAGTTTAATGTCTCGTTGGTCCCTAGGCCTGAGAGAAAAGCATGGAATCACCCTAGACCTTTCAGCGATGTGGCCGGGAGCTGAAAAGGGTGCTGGCCACAAGTCATTCTCCCTTGCCTAATAAAGTGCATCCAATCCCAGATCCTGCCGATCTAAGAATACTCCTGAGAGTGCTGGGCTGCGCCACGGGCTCTGCATCTGGAAAGGCTGGGTACTTAGCTACAGGTTCCTCAGGGTAGGTGCTCGGTGCCAGGCTCTGCCTCCACCAGCCCAGTCTGCCCGCTGCTCATCCAGGACAGGCATTAGACAGAAACACCACCATCCGGCCCCATCTGTATAGATGTGACGCTGGCTCCCATTCACCTCACTTGGCCCTTCCAGCAACCTGGTGAGGGGAGTTGGGCTGGAATGAAAGATCTCACTGATTTCTATAATATAGACACATGAGTGCACAGTTTGAAAAAGATACATAAAACTAAAAGTACAGGAAACTGTTCCCATGCATCCAGTAAAATAAAAATACTACAAATGCAGAGACCTACAATGGAACTAGGAACAAGCATGTGAACCTGTGTGTAGCCTACCTCAGAAGAGCCATGATCTGGCTGAGTCTTCCCACAGCCAGTCACAGAACAGTGTTGTGAACTCACATGGAACGGCTCATTTCCCACAAGCTGTTCTTTAAAACCCTGTGAGCCTCCTGGCTCAGCGTTCCATAGTGCTGAGATTAAAAATGTGCGCCACCATCGCCTGGCAGTGGTGGCGCATGTCTTTAATCCCAGCGCTCAAGAGGCAAAAGCCGGGAGACCTCTGTGAGTATGAGGCCATCCTGATCTAAAGCGTGAGTTCCAGGACAGCCAGGGCTACACAGAGAAACCCTGTCTCAAAACAACAAAACTGCACCACCACACTCAGCTATCAACCTTACCTTTAAAAAGCAAAAAAAAAAAAAAAAAAAAAAAAAAAATAGGGCTGGCATGGTGGCTCAAGCTTTTAATCCCAGCACTTGGAAGGCAGAGGCAGACAGGTCTCTGTGAGCTCAAGACCAGCCTGGCCTACATAGCAAGTTCCAGGACAGTCAGGGATACAGAGTAAAACTCTGTGCCGTTGTTTTGTTGTTGTTGTTATTGTTTTTGTTTTTGTCTTTTAGGTTAAACATAGAAACTAGCATCTCAATGGAACCCCTTGCAATTAAAAAGAAAAAAATTAAAATACCTGCTGTCAATTATAGTGGCACCCACTTGTAACCCCAACACTTGGCAAGCTCGGGCAGAGAGATTGTGAGTTCCAGGTCAGCCTGAACAAAAAACAAAAAATGAAAAAGCCTGTTGCTAGATCAACCTAATGCTCACAAAGCTCTAACAGGACAAACAGAAGCCCCCCCGTGGACTGACGAACATGGTTAAGCAGGGAGAAGCAGCCAGACTGAAGCATCTTGGGAAGGGCATAATGGGAAGTCACTGAGCATCCAAAATGCTGTTGTGGACAATCAGCAGCACATTCCATTTGGCCTGTTCCACCAGGAACTCCTGGCACTCAGCGAAAATGGAATTCAGGGAGGACAGTCTGAGTCAGCATGCTTCATCTGTCAGAAAGCCAGCAGCCAGCAGGAGGATGACCTTCTTGAGGTACTCTGGGTGCATTCCCAGAATGCCAGGCCACTGAGTCAAAGCATGAGTGCTTGACTACAAATGTTTCTGCTCCACCCTTGGATGCTCCTAGTCCCCTTCCACAAATCACCAAAAAGTCCAAGCAGATGATGAAGTAAATAGGGCCAGGGTAATGATGACGAAAAAATATTTTTAAAACTCTCTAGTGGACTTTGATGGATCTGTTAATGGAGCCACATTAACTATGTTGAGAATCTAGAAAAACAGACACTCCCTGAAAGACCTGAAGCACGTTTTCAAGGCATGTGATATGGACCACTATCAACACTAAAATGAACTTCAAGCACACAGGAACTCACCTCCCCGGCACCCAGAACAATACAAATACACAAGGGCAAATGTTGTGATCGCCACCTCAGAACTAGGGGATTCCTCACATCAGGTTGCTTTTTCCAGACTTTAATCCCTGGTAAAGTGAGCTGGAGAGCCTGGATCTACCAGTGCCTGTGTCACAGGTGAGGCCGAACCTAAGCCTTCCCTGCCCGTGCGGCCTACAACACTACACTAAATGCAATGCCTGACAAGCGGGGCAAGGGTCTAGCTTGCCCCTCTAGTACCTATCATACTGCAAGCTCACCTTATGCATCCTCGGGACATCCCAATGCTCTCAGAGCTCATCTGACAGAAACCTGACAGCAGAAATGTCCTATCTGCACCCTCGCTACAGTACAGAACTGCATTTTTTTATTTTAACTGATTGCATTTACATAGCCACAAGTCTACCTCTTCAATCTACTGCCTTTGCCCACATGGTTACTGGAAAAATACACAGAACAAGAGGTTGATGAAAGAAACCAGGAGAGAAGGCTTTTCCAGAGCAAAACAAGGGGTGTCTCAGGGAGGTGCAAGAAACACAGTATACACCCTTCTCCTCAAGAAACAGAGCGACCTCCTTCCTACCCACTATCTAGAAAATTCTACCAAAGAAACAAGCAAAAGCATTGGTTAAAATAATAATAATAATTCTAGACCTGTGTGCACAGGGAATGAGAGCTGTGCAAATTATATAAACCCATTCCCTCATTCTACAGACAAACTAAGGTCAAAGAAGTTATCTTTCTCAAAAATCACACCATCATGGGGCTGAAGGGTTTTGACTATCCCAAGACTTTTTTTTTTTTTCAATGCATTCTCCCAGTGGAAGGCAAGTCTTCAGAACGGGTGAGAGAAGCTGAGTTGTTGTCAATGCAGCATCATGAAGCACAGCCGAAATAAATTACTGACTCATGCCAGAAAGGAATAGCTCACTGATGCTCCATTAGAAACATGCATACAGCCCAAGAGGAACCTCACCACACACACACACACACACACACACTCAAACCCACACACCAGCTCTGCTTTCTTTGCAATTCATTGGCATTACCTAGTAAGGGTTGTAGATCTCTGGAGAAGCCAAAGAACTCAAGCTTTAGGATGTTCTGGCTACCTAGGCTTTAAGTCACTTCCCCAATAACAGAATCCCAGAGAGAAAACCTACCTAAATGGTAGACTTGGGCTCCAAATATACAGACACATATTGGCCATTATATGGCCAAGAAACTTTCCTATTCAGTCCTCCTTAGACAGCACCCCAAAAAAACTAGATAACTCAGCTTTACCGATCCAGCTGTCTCCTCTACAATGCCCAGTCTCCCTACTATCTCTCACACAACGATCTCTCTGTCTCACCAACTAGACTGTACACATCCCATGACGGTAAGTTGTTCTGCCATTCTCTTGGTAAATCCCCATTTCCAAGAGCCAGGAATGTGTATTCAGGACTGATCACAACTGATATAAGTCTCTGCACTGTAAGAGACTTTCCGCTGAGCATGGTGGCGCCAGCCTTTAGCCCCAGAACTTGGGAGGCAGAAGCAGGCAGATCTGAGTTCTAGGCTACCCTAGTCTACATATCAAGTTCCAGGACAGCCAGGGCTACACAGAGAACCCTAAGAGAGAGACAGACAGACAGATGGAGGGAGGAAGGGAGATTTCCTTACGATGTTTTTCAAATACCTGAAAGGTTTCACAACTCAAACGATTCTGAGAGATACCACTGAGAAGGTAGAAAAAGGGGAAAAAAACTCCTCACCTAGCCTTAACACTGCCTCCCAGTCTCAGCCACCTCCTCTTCCCTCCAGTATAGGTCAGATATCTGAGCTAGCAATCCCTCTGCTTGTTCAGAACAATGGTTCTATGCCCAACCTAAAGTATAGTTTTATCCAACGCATACCCCAAGCACTCAGGCAGGGTCCCTGCTCTCTCATTAGCACTCCAGAAAGTTCTTTTAGCACCTGTCATACAAAACTTCAATGTTTTGTGGACATACCTGTTTCCCTTCCCCACCCCAGTCCCCTGTGAGAGAATAAGTCTAAGGCCTTGTTCATCTGACAGCTCTTCAGCAAACATGGAATTTCGGCTTCCCTCCCCTTCTTCCTCTTGGCCTTCTCACCTGTATCCTAGGATCCAGCTCTTCCTCCTCTCTAGGAGACAGTTTGGTCTCACTGCTGTTGCTTCCACTTCCTCCAGGCTCCTCTGCGACAGGGCTCCTGGGGACTTCATCCTCTACGACCTCTGGCCGCAGTTCCCCCTGTGGAGTTTCCCGGCCCCCTGGAGCCTTTTTGAAATCAGCCATGCTGGCTGGAAGAGGGCAGAGCCCTATGCACAAGAGAGGGCTGACATGCTGGGACCAGGGCCCCAGCTTGAGGCTTCCTGGGCTTTGGATGTCAAAGAGAAGGCTTTCTCTTCTCAAAGGCAGAAAAGAAGGGACACAGAGGAGCCTTCCGCTCGGTTAGAGGCTGAGATTCAAACTGTTGATGAGGTCCCTATAACTAAACCCTTGTCTTTGCAAAAGTTCTTTACACCCCCCCACAGGGAGTCCACCGAGAGACCCCAGCAGCAACAGCTCCAAATCAGGGAGCAAAGGGGGCCTGGATCCTGGGCCGAGGCCTGCGAAGAGGAGCACCATTCGGGAGGGCGGAGGCAAGCGCCTCCAGGCTGTGGTGGCAGATGGAGAGAAGGCTACGTCCGAGCAGAGGCTGAGATGCGCCTCGGGGGAGCTGCGGGGGTAAACAAAGGCCAAATTACATATGATGTCAGCATCAGAACCTCGGCCAGCAGACTCTTCCGAGTCCCGGGTCTCCGAAAGACACCACTGTATCCCCAGCATACACTCTGGTGGGACCAGTCCCCACCTCAACTTCTTTCCTCAGCCCCAAGGACTTCAGGTCCGACTTTGCACCGGTCCTGTTCCTCTCACTCCAGCCCCTCCACAGTCAGCACCTTCCAAACTTCCCTCTGAGTCCCACCCTCTCCTCCACACCCTTATTCTATCTTGCCCGTCCCCTCCACCCTGTCCGGCTCTGCAATTCACCTTCTATCCCCCAATCTCGCCTCTCCAGCCCTGAGGCCCATTAGAGCCTCCAGAATACAACCCCACACTCTTCCGCGGTCCCAAGGTCTTAATCCCAGCCATTCCATAAGAACAAGAGTAAAAATTCCCCTTCCCGGCTTTACCTCAGTTTACCTTGCAGTGCGGGGAGCGTCTAGGGAGCAAACAATCTTCCCCCTCCCTCCCCGCAACGAGACGGTCCAACCAAAAACGCCCCGGCGGAGAGGAAACGGAAATACGCCATCACGTAACAACTCTAGTCCTCGCCCTTCCTCTCTGACAAGCATTGCACTATGTAAACGCAACGCTCGGCGTGCTAGCTTTCAGTGTCCGTACAAGATGGCGCCACTCTGTGTCCAACGTCGCCTCTCTTAGCTTCCAATTCACCCAAAAACCAATGCTAAGTGAAATGAATGCATGAGTGTGATATTCTGAGGAAACCCACAGAGGATGATGGAGAGCCATAGTTCATCCTAACTAGAGAAATGCTAGCAATAGTGCCATAGCTGAGAGCGGCCATCTTGCTTTACGGCTCAGGGGCCGTGGCAGTAGACAGTCGCTGTCCGGCGTAAGCCAGAAGTGATGCTGTGGACTTCCGCTTTCGGCGGCTGCCGCTCTCTCGGGCTTGCGGTTTGCTAATGAAAACAAAAGTCGTTTTTCCAATTTTCGGCTTCAAGTAAGCCTGCGGACTCTAGTCGGGACAGGTGGGCGAGACCTGCAGCCGGCGCTATCTGTCCCTCTAAGTAGCTGGCCTCACTGGGCGCCAGCTATGTCGTGAATGCTGAGGACCTCCCTGTTAGCTCACTTTCCAAGATGGGAACGAGGAGGCTCGAACCTCGCCCAGTGTATCACTCCCTGTTCCATTAATAGGTGGTCTGGATGTCGCTGCTACGACATCATTGCATCTATGGCTATGCAGGATGGACCGAGGCCATGGGAAGAGCTGCAGGGTGGGGTGCTTGGGGTAAAAAGACCTGAGGGCCTTGGAACCTAATCAGGCTTTGACCTGGAGATGAAGCACACATCTGGGCCGAGTTCTCTTCCCACTGAGGTTCTGTCGAACACAGTCCGTGTTTGGTAAAGCGGTGAAGAAAAGATTTTTAGTCAAGAGCTGCATTCCTATTTTTGTAGGGGTCGTTAGGTGTTTTACGGGCGATGTGAATGAGAAATTACAGAGCTGGTCACTGTTGATACTATAAGGCCGGCGTGTTTCTAGTTGGCAATTATGTTAGTCTTCGTGTTAAGAAGTATTCCGTGGTTTGTTGAAGAACGATAAGGAAGACTATAAAGAATTGGTTCTCAACCTTCCTGATGCCGTGACCCTTTAATACAGTTTCCCATGTTGTGGTGACTCCCCAACCATAAAATTATTTCGTTGCTACTTCATAACTGCAATTTTACTACGTATGAATCTAATGTAAATATCTGAAATGCAGGATATTTGATATGTGACGCATCAAAGGGGTTGCAATCTGCAGGGTGAGAATCGCTGGTATAAGTGATTATGCAGCTAGATACAGGGGCCAGTACAGTGGAGGAGGGATTGAACTCCAACTGGAGTATAGATAAGGGGAAATTTATAGCCAAAGATCGGTGGATGAAAAACTGATAAGAAGGAAAAGAAGGATAAAGGGGGCTGGCTAAGCCAACCAAACTGGATTTTTGCTGAAGACAGCGCTGGAAGGCTTGTGTCTAGAATGGGAAGCCTGACATGCAGGATAGTGGCCTTGGTAAACTGACTTCACAAAGGCCTTGGCTAAAACTAGGTTTTACAAGATAGTGTACAGGTAGGCTTGGAAAAGGGCTCAGAAGCCTGACTAAAGTTAGACCAAAGAATCTTTTCCTTGTCTCTCCAAGACTAGGAGATGAAAGCTCTTGTCTTTCCTAATAACTGCCTTGCAAAAATATATGGCTCCTTGAGAAGGGCACCCCCAAAGAGTAATAAATACATACACTATCTGAAAGGGACAAGTGAAGATTCCAAATTGTCAGCTCTTTTTAGTAAGTGCTCTATGAGAGGACGTTGGGAATCTGTTATTCCCAGGTGTTGCCCTAAATAAACAGTACATTCTCCTGGCAGCTCTGAGCTTTCTCAAACAGGTATTGCAATGGAGCAGAAGGGACTGGGTCTTGCTAGGGACAGGACCATTATGTGCTAGAAACCCTGGTAGGATTTGGTTTGGATGGAAACATTAGGTACCAAAAGTTCCAGTTCTCAACTCTCTCTCCGTCCATTCTAACCCTGTGAAAAACTACTTAAGGATTGGGGATGTAGTCCATCTGGTGCCCTCAGAGGTTAAAAGGAGACATTGGGTCTCCTAGAACTGGAGTGATGGGTGTTGTGAGCCATAACGTGGGTACCAAAATTCATGTTCTCTGCAAGAGCAAGTATTCTTTTTTTTTAAGATTTATTTTATTTATGTGTGTATGTGGAGGATGGGGGTTGTCTGTGGAAGCCAGAATATCGTTTGAGGTTCCTCTCTGGAGCTAAGAGATTCAGAGTGGTTGCAAGCTGCCGTCACTGGGTGCTGGGATCTGAACTTGGGTCTTTTGGAAGAGGAGCAAGCTCTCTTAACCGCTGTGCCGTCTCTCCAGCCCGAGCAAGTATTCTTAACCATTGTGCCATTTCTCTAGCCCAAGAAAAACTACTATGATTTGATTTTTTTATTTTATTAAGACAGAGTCTCACTATGTAACTCTGGTTGTCCTGGAACTCTACCCTCCCAAGTGCTGGGATTAGAGGCCTGAGCAAAATATCCGATTTTTAATGAAGATAGTTTAGGGTGTGTTGTGAGGAAAATAAAAGATTAAATAAAAGGTGTGGGCTTCTGAGAGGCTCAGTGGATAAAGGAATTGCTCTGCAAGCCTGAAAACTTGATTTGTTATTTGAGAGAACCCAACTTCAATTTCCAGAACCCACATGGTAGCTTACAACTATCTGTAACTCCAGGGAGCTCATAATTTCATTTGTAGTGTTTTGTTATTTGTAATGCTGTTACTTGCTTATCTTCTTTAATTTCCTAAAATCTACTTTGGTGTATCTTTTCATTAATAACTTGAGATTAAAACCTTCATGCTAAAACAAAAAAAAAAAACAAAAACAAAAAAACACCTGAGGTCTGCAGTTCAGGACTTAGTTAACCCAGGCTTTCTGTTCTAACTCTAAATTATTACATTTCATTTCCTGTGCTTGGTTCTTCCCACCACTGGAAAACTCAGTTAGCCACTATGAGGTTATCTGGGAAAGAACCAGAAGCAGGAGGCAGACAACTTTTGAAATGGAAACCATATTTAGTGATATAGTAACATGAGGAATAAAACTGCATTCCACCCTTGCACAGTAGTAACAGCAAGCCTTCTGCCTTCCCGGGGCTCTCGTGGTGGCTCTGGTTCTGCATTCCCACTGAGGGATGCTCACATTCCTGGGTTGGGATAGGGCCTGTGGTGTTCTATTTATATTCCATTACCTAGCCATGTGCAGACGCTGTGGCACCAGTAAGAGCTTACGGGAAGTTGAGCTTGTAGCACTGTGATAGAGCTTTTTTGTAAGGGTCTGGGTTCGCCTCTCAGCCTAGTGGACAAGAGGCATCCCATAATCTGTTAACTCTCCCAAAATCCTTACCCACTGCACTTCCTAGAACTATTGCCCTGTTCCACTCAGCATGCTCTACAGCTGATAACTAACCTTTTATCTTCTCTAGTTAACATTAGATGAACTATCATTTTGGAACACCCAGTAATACCAAGTACTGGCAAAAAGGGGAGTGGATATTCATGTATAGTTTGATGACCTCTGCTAGCATACATAAGCAAAAAAAGTTTTGCACAGTAATTCTAATTATGCAGCACCCTGTTCAGGGTATCTTTTAAAATCATTGGGCAGGTCCCAGGTTTGTAATCACTAATAATTAAAGCATTTTTTTATTTAAAAAAATAGTGAAGGAAACAACACAAGTGGGGTATCTGAAGACCTAATACATAAATGGCTGGTTCAGTGAAATAGTTCCAGTTCTCAGGTGTTCATCAGACTTTGCTTTTAATTTTACTCAACTGCTTCATTCTTGAAAATAGTTGCTCAAATATAGCTGCTGACATGAATAAGGTGTGACCATAAGGTGAGGAATATATGTCTCCAGGAAGGTAGCACCTATACAAGTCAGATATCAATTTTTTTTAACTTGAATGCCAGATTGCAGCTCTGCATTCCATTTGAAAATTGGCAGGTAATGTAGTAACTGGAAAGAGACAAGGTGTACCAAAATGAAGTTTTCCAGTTCTGTTTATCCTTACAACACAGTCCTAGAAAAGCACCTAATTTGGCAATGTGTCTTTGCATGGAATGCCTTTCAAGTCATAGGTTTAGAAACCTTGCATGGATTCCCTATAAATTAAGCAGAGTGTCAATAAAAATGTCGCCATTTGACAACTTTCCACTGAGTAACCGTCCTTCATTCGCAATTTACCTCTGGGGTTCTGTTTAATTTTTATTTTGGTGTGTGTTTGTGTGTGTGTGTGTGTGTGTGTGTGTGTGTGTGTGTGTGTGTGCAGGCTTGTGTCTACTTCAGTATGTGTGGAGATCAGAGAGCATCTCTCAGGAGTTGATTCTCTACTGATAACTTGTGAGATCTGGGAGTCAAATTCAGGCTGTGAGGTTTGTACACAAGAGCCTCTACCCACTGAGCTATCTTTACACCCCTGAGGTTGTGTTTTGAGGCTAGACTCCATGATAGGATAAAAATAATAATAGACAAGATGTAGTTACTTCTATTATGAAAATTGAGAGGAAAGTAGAAACCTGGGGTTTGCGTCCTTTGTATCTCAGCTGCCAGTCAGCATGGAGGGCCTAAAGCCCAGCTGGCAATGTCTGGATTTGGGCTGATGTGTGGAAATGCCTTTAATCATCAAATAATACCTACCTTAATTGCAGGGCATAGTGGTCACACCTTTAGTCCCAACAGTGGGGTGGGAGGGGGAAGAGGCAGGTGGATCTTTGTGAGTATGGAGCTACCACAGTCTTCATACCAAGTTCCAGACCAGCCAGGGCTACATCGTGTGAGACCCTGTCTGAAAACGAAGCCTACCTGTTCTGCGGATGACAGTTAAAACCTCAGTAATGGCTGCCTTTCACCAGAGTCACCACAAGCGTATGTAACCAGGTGGTGCCGGTTCCACTCTGCACCTAGAAGAAAACGCCCTGAAAACCACCAGAAAACTGAACCCACACGTACATACAAATCTCAAAGCCATATTTTCATTTTGTGTAGCATTTCGATCTGTCGTCATCTAAAAAGTACACAATTGTAAAGTCGTTACAAAATAAGTCACACACAAGAGCACAAAAAAACCTTTTTGATTTATGCTTTTGTTATTTCAACACGGTCTTTCTGAACAGGTAGTTTCATGTCTTGCTGTAGTGAAACACCCCAGCAAAGAGCAACTGACTATAGCAAGCCTATTTTAGCTTACAACTCCAGGTACTTTCCTGCGGAGGAGGCACTGCAGCAGGAACTTAGGGCAGCTGGTTTCCCCGCATCCGCAGTCATGAAGAGGGAACAAATGGATGATGGATGCTTTACGCCTACTTTCAGTCGCACCTCAACACTTAGAACAGTGCAGAACCTAATCCGTGCAACGGCACCTCCCACATTTGGGGTGGGCCTTCCACCTCACTTAACCTAATTATTAAAATGTCTCCCAGGTTTGCCCACGGGTCAACCCAATCCATATAATTCCTCCATGAGATTGTCTTCTCGGGTGATTTTACATCCTATCACAATGACAAAACTAACCGGGACAGGGTCCTGAGACCTATGCTGGCTAGGAATTGCGGAGGCAATGGATAACTTTGAATTCCTGATCCTGCCGCGTCCGCCTCCGGAGGGCTGGGTTTGCTATGCGGTATTGGGAAATAAACAGTCTAACAACCGAGCCGTGCTCCTAGGAGGTTTACGGCTCCGAGCTGGGCCACGTCCCTAGGCTGCGTGCAGTCGCTGGTTGGACTTGCTCCGAAGGGTTGGAAGCACTGGCCTGAGCCCGGGAGGCAGCTGGTCAGCTGAACAGGACTACCGCTGTCCCTAACAGTACACCTGGGCAAATCATTAATCCTCGGGGAAAATTAAGATAGTGAACATCCGGGCTGACCTCACTGTATATAGGAGAACAGTAACTTGGTGACCGATTAGAGCGACTGGTCTCCCTCGAGTAACCGGCTACAACCCTGACCTGGCTCAAGGTGGCACTGGGCTCAACGCCTTTTCCTCTGAATGGCAGAAAGGGGTCCACGCGTGGACACCGGAAAGGGGAAGCTGGGCCTGACAGGTGACACCGTCGCCAGGTCGACTTGCCATGCCAACTCCGCCCTCCGCCAGGGCAGGTCAATAGTGCGCTTGCGCGGGCTCCGTGCCCCTGCAACCAGCCACAGCGGCCGGTGACCTGCGGGGAGCGCGGACCAATCAGCGTGCTGGCTCCGCCCCGCCCCGCCCCTTCCTCCGCGCTCTGAGCACAGCACTATCCGCAGCGCTTTGAGGGGAGCGCAGCTCGGAGCGGCCCTTCGGCGACTGGTGAGGTGGCTGAGGGCCTCAATGCAGGGCGGGCGGGACCCCGGCCCTCGGCGGCCGCCGTCCCCCCTCAACCCGGGGTCGAGATGCCCGGACGGGAGGGCGGCGAGCTGCGCAGGCGCGGCGAGCCAGTGCGCCTGCGCAGGCTACTCCAGGCCGCTGGTGCTGTCCGGCCTTGGGCCCGCGAAGTCGCCCGCCTGATGGAGCAGGTCGCGGCGCGGTGACAGCCTCCGGCCTGTAGTGACAGCCTCAGGAGACCAGGGGAAGTGGGTGCTTTGTGCCGTGTTGCCTCAGCGCCCTGCAGTCCCGCGTCTCTCGGGGGCGCCGGGCCCGCCTGTGGCGAAGGAAGGCCCGCGTGCGCCAGCGCGGTGGGAAAGGATTCTTGGGGCCAAGCCAGAAAGACCTGGCAGGCTGTAATGTGATAGGACGCGGCCAGTAAGTTAAGCCCCCCCCCCGCCCCCGATTCAGGGTCTGCCTAAATAAGGAGGGTCCTGAAGCGTAAATCGCCAAGTGCCGCACAACTTCGGTTCTCAGGTTTCTGGCCGCCTTGACCTTTCTCTTTTCATAGAAAACTGTCATGGTTTCCTGTATTGACTTATCCCAGGCTGCTGGTACAGGCGGCCAAGTTCGCTCCTCAAGGTCACACAGTTATTTAGTCATGGAAGAACCAGAGTTTGGTTGCTTGCTTTTCTGGTTCCTCTAAGCAAGTTTGTCGACATAAAACGAAGCTCCCCAAAGGTAATGTGAGATGTAGGTAGGCTACAGCATGAAGGAAGATAGCGACTGTAAGTTTTAGGTCTCTGTGTGATTATAGCCTTAGCTTTCAGGTTAGTAGAGGCTAATGGTATAAGTTAATGTCTTCCAAAGGCTTTACGTGGTGTTACAAAGGCTGTTAGATACAGAGGTGAGAGATAACTATTAAGGTGATTAAAGAGAGCCAAGAAAACTTATCACCCCTACCAGCTTTCCCACCTCAGCCTCAGAGTGCTAGCACGATGCTGAGGTGCCATAAGATGAGCCTGAGCAGGCAGGAAGGTAGTGTTTAGGAGAGAGTAACAATTTTTTGTTCTTGTTTTGTTTTGTTTAAAAAAAGAAAAAACAAAACTAAGGAACAAGATCCTGTATCATGTTATTAGCCCCCATAATCCAGGTAGCTTGGAGCTACATGAGACCTTGTCTCCAAAATAAATATGACCTAAAGTAAAGGTAGCAGGTGAGAAAAAAACTGCAAATAAAGGTGTAGGAGGGTTGGTTTTGGCTTGTTTATGTGTATGTGTTTGGGTGTGTGCATGAGTACACTGGCTCATGGAGGTCAGAAGCATCAGGTCCCCTGGAGCTGCAATTACAGGCACTTGTGAGCCGCTGTATGTGGGTGTTGAGAACTGATCAAAGTTTGTTCCTTTGCAAGAACAGCAAGCTCTCGTAAAATCACTGAGCCGCCTTATCGGCCCATGCTACAGGTTTTAGATACTATCTGGTGACATACTTTAGCTTCTGAGTGAGTAGAAGGGAGTAGTCTCCTAAACTGACACCTTCTCAAGAATCTTAGGTCAGATGCAGAGGTGGTTGATAAATGGCTATTACAAGATAACACAAGATGATTTGGGCTCTTCAACTGCATCACTCCAAGTCTTCATAATCATGTAAGTTCTAATCACACTGCAGAATCTTCATGTGTGTGCTTTTCCAGGGAGTTTCATGTCGGGGCCATGCAGGAGAGAAGGCAAAACAGCTCTCGAACTCATGGAATGCAGCTCACCAGTTAGCACAATCAAGATGAATTTGTCTTGGAGAGGCATAACCCCAAGGACTACGTGTCCTGAGGACTTCGTGCTGTTATGGAGCAGAGCTCTGCTTATTGCTTTTGTGGTCACCACAGCCCTTGCAATATATGAGTTGTATGAAAACTCTAAGGGGGCTTCCAGCCCCTTGCTGGGCAGTATATCTGGCACCTACGAATAGCAATGCTTGATCTCTTTCATGCATGGTTGCTGGATTAATGTTTAACCACCACCAAAGAACCTATAGATGTAGATTGTTAGCAATGACCACTACCCTTAGAAAGAATTAGGAAAAATATATTGTTTAGCAAGGTTAAAGATGTTTTTACTAGTGGCTCTGACATAGAAAGTCAGAAAGGGAAAAACAGGTTGTTTAGCAAGGTTAAGTAAAGATGTTTTTGCTAGGGACTCTGATGTAGAAAATCTTAGAGAACAGTTTGAAGTTCAGGAAAGTACACTCTTAATAGTAAAGTCAGGGACTTGTTGAGATTGGAACAGGAAGAAAGATGGATACAACACTAACACAGTCACTTTCCACAAAACGGCATTTTAATCTGTATGGTGGTGATTCCTTAAGATTCAATCACCTGGTAATGTCCTAACTGAGTCTGTGTAAGTAAATTCTGTGATATTCACAATGACAAGCCCACATGTTCAGGACTCATCCCATTGTTAACTGACACATGATTACACATCACTTCGTACAGCATAGAGTATATTAGTGTCCAAATCATTGGTAGGTCCAGAGAGGGTGCCTTCTATTCTGTTTTTCCTGTTCCAAGATTTCTAGCTTTTCTGTACTTCAGTTTTGCCCATTTGTTAGAGGAACAAGAGGATAAGCTCTTGCAGTCTGTATTTTCTCCCTACCTACATACTAACCTCTAAACTTCCCAGATTTCACAGTCTTTGTGAAATCAAAACTTTCAGTTTGTATTTGAGTCATGGTCAGACTTGGTTCTTGGCATGGAACAAGAACTCCTCTTCCTCCTGGCTTCTTAAATATGCCATACTCGCCATAAGCCCTTCTACTCACATACCATCCCGAAAGAATGGGTAATTGGCCCTGTCTGATTTCAGGGGTCACAGAACCTGAGGGACATCTGTATCTCAGCTTCTGAGAGGTTAGAAGAATCCAACAGAAAAGTTACTTTCCCTGGAGAGCTATAGTCCACATTTCTACCCCTCACTCCTGTCCCCTCATTTGAATTCCATTTTCTGGCCAGGGCCTTAAGATTAATGTAGCACACACACGCTGAATCTTGGGGACCTAAAGAACATTGAGAGGCCAGCCACCTTTCTTGTCACCAGACACACTTGCGTGCTTTCAATGTAACTAGACAAGCCTTTCAGGGACCCTCAGGTTACGTGGGGGTGGGGGAGATAAAGGATAGCCACCACCTCAAACTACTGCTGGATGAAAGGGGGACATGCGCACAAATATGTGGAGTCAGGTATTGGTGCATATGACATCAGCAGTGAGAGGAGGTGTTGCACAAGTTTCACCCGAAATTCCAATAAGATCTCCAACATGAGCATTACAGGGGCCTCTTTTCCAGAAAAGTGAGAGATAGCCTTTGAAAGGTATAGTGGGACTGTCCCTCAGGAATCATGGACTAGCCCTCTGAGCTTAGTGAGGTTCTAATGGTCAGATGAATTCAGCAACTTTGTTCCAGCAGCAGCCTTCTTAGGGGCCTGAGGGAGACTATACTTCCTCTAAGTTGTTCTAGGATTTAGAAGGCATTTGAATGATTGTTCCAGTAGGAATAAAATGTTAACCATATTTATAAGCTTAAAATGTGTTGTGTGAAAGTAATGCTAGGGATTGCACTCAGTGCCTTGTTCATACTAGAAGACAACTTGGTGCATCTCCACCCCTAAACATTGCTGATGAGATATGTTGCATAGCTATCATTTTCATGCTAAAACTTTGTAAATAAGTGCATTGAGCTTCACAACACTTCCAAATGTTTAGTTACTACATGCAGCTCTTAGAAAGCACAGCTCTGGGCAGTTACCCTCAGCTTTGTTCTTACTTGGTCAAACAAATGTTTCTTAACTGTCTTCAAGATGGATATCCTCCATGACTCCTGAATTGTGTCTCTTATCGTACCCAAGAAATACTGGTATGGCAGAACAGATACCCAGAGAGAAACTGACTAGATTCCATTCTGACTGGATTCACACAATGGACTGAAAATAAATGTACCAAATTGTGATTAATTTTGACACTGACTTGCAGTTCTGATAAAGTTATGCTTGAAAGATACTAAAATAGTAAAGTACTCAGCAGTTAGGACTTGTTGCTTATCCCATAATTGCCCTTTTACCTTAAAACATACTGGTTATAGAATACTTCAAGACTCACTCTCAGATTGGTGATGCTCAGGATGATTTCTGAGTGTTCTAAGCATTATAATATGTTTTTTTCTAGGTTTCTACCCTAGGTATGGACCTCTTTGCTCATGTAATGGGATGAAGTAAGGAAGAGATGTGGAAAGCCAAGCAAGCTTGCACCCTGCACTTATGTCTGTATAGGAAGAGATGGAATATTTTATTTGCCTTTTATATGTACATACATATGTGTTGTGTGTTTGGGTTACTTTCCTTGGGCGTGTTTCCTGGGAAGCACTGGAGAGGATGAGCTCCCAGAAGCTGAGAGGTGCTAGGCTCCCAGAGAACTCAGGTGAGTCAGAGCATTGCTCTTGTACATTTGAAACCAGCCACTGGATTTTTGTTTCCTGAATGACCAGCATGTGGGAGATAGAGGCAGGCACTTCTCTGTGAGTTCAAGTCCAGCCAAGGCAACATGAGACCCTGGCTCAAAAATAAAATGAAGGGACAGGAGAGTTGGCTTAGCAGTTGAGTACATAACTGCTCTTACATAAGGTCCACGTTCAATTCCCAGCACTCACTTCAGGTGGCTCAGAACTGCCTGTAACTCTAGTTCCAGAGGATGTGATGCCCTCTTCTAGGCTCTGTGGGCACCTGCACTCTCATGCATATATCCTTACACAAACACATGCATACATTTAACATAAATATTAAAATGAAATTAAAAATAGAAACAAAGCTCTCCCTGAAGGATCCAGAGTTAACTACCCTAAAGTCTAATCTGTAGCTGCAAAGGTGCTTCTGCTTTGCATGGTTTAAAAAAATTCAGGTTGGGGTTGGGGAGGGAGGAGACATACATAAAAAGTGGAGTGGTATCACAGGTGAATAGCAAATGGTGACTGGTGGCACTATTCTCCCTCAGTTTTGATATTTGAAAATAACCATTTAAGAAATATCTTCCTCAGCCAGGTGTGCTGGCACATGCTTTTAATCCCAGTCCTCAGGGAGGCAGATGCAGGTAGATTGCTGTGAGTTCAAGGCAAGCCTAGTCTACAAAGTGAGTCCAGGACGGCCAAGGCTACACAAGGAAATCCTGTCTTGAAAAGATCAATCACAAACAAACAAAAAAAAAACCCAAAACCTTCCTCTGGCTGGGTGTGATGATGCACCCTTTTAATCTCAGCACTCGACAACAGGCAGGACTATGAACATGGTGGTGCTTGCCTTAATCCCAGCTCTCTGGAAGCAGAGGCAGCTACATATCTGAGTTTGAGGCCATCCTCAAACTTCATATCAAGTTCCAGGACAGCCAGAGCTACATAGATAGACTCTGCCTGGAAAGAAAGAAGAAGGAAAGAAAGTCCATTCTTCCTCCGGAATAACAAAAGACACTGGAGGAACATAATCCCTAGAGGTCCTTCCCCCGGCATGGAGGAGCAGCAGATCCTGACCTCACACCTCAGGCTTGCTGTTGGCCACAAGTTTTATCCACTTGGCTCCACTTACATACAGAAGGTAGAGCAAGGCCCAGTCAATGTGTTCTTCAGCCAAGCCAGCATGCTGGGCATTTAGGATTTTCATTTCCTACAAGAACATGACTATTGATCATTTTATTTGGTTTTTCCTTGCGGATCTGCGACCACACTTCACTAGAGGGTGTATGATGTCTCATGCCTATGAAAACAGAGGCTGACTGATCTTTCTTCTGGTTGACTTTTCTAGTGACTATTACCTGAGGGCCTGGGATCTGACACCAGCCCAGGACACCCAATAATGAGGTACGGTCCTTAGGTCAGTATAGCCATGTTACCCAGCAAGTGTGCCAGACCTATATTTTGTTGAATAGGTGACTCCCACCAAGGATGCATTAGGAAATGGCCAAGGAGGAATGTCAGGTAATGAGAATTCCCCCAGGGGTCTAAGTCACGTCAGCGTACTGGGCAGGCACTTCTTTGCTTCTCCAACAATGTTGAGGGTTCCTAGTTTTAGCGAAGAAACACACACAGACACCTTGGAATCCCCTGCCTGTGTCATGGACAGGTGTGCTCTGTCCCTCTTGCCTTTCCAGACACTACAGAGACACCCCTCTGAATTTCTGGGACTCGTGTCTTTCCTCTCTTGAGAGCTAGACTAGCTAATATATAGACCTAGAGAGTTCAAGGTGCCTTTTCTGTGTCCCCAGCCAAGGTTGTTGCAGCCAGTCCTGAACTTGGGGTGACGTCCCTACGGGGATCACAGTGATGAGCCCAGCTGTAACCGGCCTTTGGAACAGCCGGGACATATGCCCTTGAGAGCAGAAACCCAGGAATCTGCAGAGCAGTTTTCAAAGCCACAGCCTTTCCAGGCCTTAAAACTACAAATTATTGACTGGAAAAGGCGACACCATGTTGGCAGCGCCTGACATGGCTGCGATTGGGGAAAGACCTTATTCCTGCAGCGAGTGTAGCAAGAGCTTTCGGTACAGTGCAGTGCTGCTGAGGCACCAATGCGCCCATGGTGGTGACCAGCGTTTCCGCTGTCTCGAGTGTGGTGAACGCTGTGCTGGAGTCGCCGACCTTCGTGCACACAGGCGGACCCACGCTGGCCAGACCCTCTACATCTGCACCGAGTGTGGCCAGAGCTTCAGTCAGAGCACCCTGCTGGACCTGCACCTGGGCACACACCGAAGGCGCAGCCGCAACTGCCCGTGCCGCCTCTGTGGCCGCCGCTTCCCTCACGTGCCTGCACTGCTGCTGCACCGGCTGCGCCAGCACCCACCTGAGAAGCCCGACCGCTGCCCGCTGTGCGCCCGCTCCTTTCGGCAGAGCGCTCTTCCCTTCCACCTGGCACGGGCGCACCCCCCAGAGACCACCCCCGCCACCGCCCCTTCCCCCAGCGCGCTCTACCACTGTACACAGTGCCCGCGGGCCTTCCATAGCAGTGCTGGGCTGCGGAACCATTCCCGCATCCACGTGGTCCCCAGCCTCGGCGACCCTGGCGCTGAGGCCCACCAGTGCGGCGTGTGTGGAAAGAGCTTCAGCAAGAGTTCCACGCTCACGCGCCACCTGCAGAGGCACTCTGGGGAGAAGCCTTTCAAGTGCCCCGAGTGCGGCAAGGGCTTCTTGGAGAGTGCCACACTAGTGCGGCACAAGCGAACGCACACTGGGGAGAAGCCATATGCGTGTAGCGACTGTGGACGCTGCTTCAGCGAGAGCTCCACGCTGCTGCGCCATCAGCGCAGCCACCAGGGTGAGCGGCCGCATGTGTGTGACACTTGCGGCAAGGGCTTTGGACAGCGATACGATCTTGTAGTGCACCAGCGCAGTCACACAGGGGAGAGGCCCTTCCCATGCCCGGAGTGTGGCCGGGGCTTCACAGACCGCTCGGACCTCACCAAACACCTGCGTACACACACCGGGGAAAAGCCCTACCACTGTGAGCTGTGCGGCAAGCGATTCACCTGCATCTCCAACCTCAACGTGCATTTGCGCAACCATGCAGGCCATAAGCCACACAAGTGCCCAGAGTGTGGCAAATCCTTCAGTGTTGCCTCCAAACTTGCACTACACAAAAAGACACACCTAGGTGAGCGGACAGCAGAGTGCACGGAGTGTGGCAAATTTTTTAGCCATGGCCGGTCCCTGTCACAGCACCAGCGGTCCCACAGACGTGCTCAAGCAGCTGCAATGGCAGCCACTACCACTGTGGTCACTGAGGTGACAATAGGTCCCCCCCTCAGCCTCCCAGGGCCAAGAGAACAGGAGAAACCAGGGCTCTTAGTATCTCCATTTCAGGAGACGTGCTAAGATGGCTCCATGAGATGGCTGGGTCAGTCCAGAGGAAAAGGGCAGCTCAGATGGTTTGGGAAGCCAGACCTGTTGCTTTTGTATTGTTGCTAGCTGTTCACCTAGCTTGCCTTGTCTCTGGACAGACATCCTCATCAGCTCTTCCATTATTCATCCTTGTATCCCCCAACTCTGAATACTAGGAGTCAAGAGAACCAACACCACACCCTACCAAGACAGACCAGGTGTTGTGAGTTCTGCTACTGCCGTTCTACTCTCTGTTGTTGGGATGGGCCTGATCTATCTTTACTGTCTTTTCAAGCAACACATTTGGTTGGTGAGGTCTCTTGAGACAAGTAGTTGCAGAGGTAACATACAGGCAGTGGAAAGGCTGGCCTCATTAAAGGACCAAGATCTGTGGCAAGTTACTCCCTTGCAGAGGTAACCAGCCTATACTAAAGTAGGCAGAGTCCTTAGCCTGGCCGTCCATGTCCTTTGACAAGATGCCTCTTAGGACCCACCAAGATGGTTCAGCGGGCAACTGAATTTGGTCCCTTGTATACACATATGTACTGTGATACATGTGCATACACAAAGAAGTTAATTTTTTTTTTTCAATAAATGACTCTTAGAACAGCTTTCTCTAGCCAGGTAGGAAATGTTCACTTTGGGATGCTGCCCAAGACTGTGTGGGTCCATAAAGCCCAGTGATCCCGTGTGAAACAAAATATTTCCAGATGAAGCTACAAAGCCTGAGAGAACATGACAGAACATGTTCCCTGAAGTTCTGGGCAAGGGCAGAATATAAGCCTGGAACTGGTCAATGACTGCTTATAGCTGGTGAAATTGTTACTTGCTTGTTTGTGACACCAAGAGCCCCTTTGTCAAAACGATTTCCAAGTTCTCATCCCGTTTGGTGGTGGTTTTTCATTGCTGTGACAAATACCTAAGAAAATCAACTTACAGGTTTATTTTGGCTCATGGTTTCAGTAGTGTCATTCCATTGTCAACTGGCTCCACTTCTTTGAGCCTGAACCAAATTAGAAAGGGCTGGAGAAATGGCTCAGAGATTTAGAGAACTGGCTATACTTCCAAAGGTCCTGAATTCAATTCCCAGCAACCACATGGTGGCTCATAACCATCTAAAATGAGATCTGGTGCCCTCTAAAGAAGGAAGGAAGGAAAGAAAGATACAGCAGGCCATCTACTCTGGGGCACTGCCAGAAGCAAATGCTAGACAGGACGGGGTCATCTGCCTCCTGGTCTAGGTCTCCTTCCCCTAGGCCAAGGCAGATGTTATATTCAGGGAAAGTCTGCAAAGTGCGTCTAGAAAGAAGCCTGTGAGTGGGGTCAGCTTCTGCTACATTCTGGCACCCACAAACACTCTCAGATTCTTACATCTGTAGCACAAAAGCATATGCTCTGCCCACACTTGTGTAAAATACTATTTATTGTTTCCTTGAAGGCTAAAGCTAGGTATCTGGAGCCAAGTCATGCCCCACCCTCAACTGCATTCAAATACCCTAGTTCCTGGACACCACCATCTGACTTTTCTCTGTGTCTCTGAGGTCTAGCACCCCAGGTGAAGAGATGGCTGTGGAGGGGGCAGGATTAGAGTCAGAAGAGGTACAGAGGCTAGCCCCCTCAGGAGTTTGCAGGGGCTCAGGAGCAGAGATGCTGAGACTAGGTCCCAAAGAGCCAGGCGCCTCCTGTGCTGGGAGAAGGGCTGGGTGGCTTTTGCTGCGGTGAGCTGCCACACTGTCTGGCTTCTCAAAGCGTTTGCCACAGAATTCACAGGGGAACCGCAGGGCGGCGGCAGTCTCTGCGTGCTTGCGTCGGTGCCAGTTCAGCGAGGCCTTCTGGCGGCAAGTAAACCCACATATCTCACACCTGGAGCCAGAGACAGGAAGGAGCCTTGGTCCACCTTCACCTCCCTGGGGGTTCTGCCGCCCACCGCCTGGCTGCCAGAAACCAGCTCCCGCCATGGCCCCGGCACTCACTGTAGGGGCTTCTCTCCTGTGTGGATTCGTCTGTGGATGACAAGGTTGCTGCTAGTGCGGAAAGAACGAGCACAGAACTCACAGATGTAGTCTCGGGTGTCTGTAGGCACACAAGGGACACTCAGTCATCTGACTTCAGGCTTTGGCCCACCATCCCCAACAGAAGGTGTCAGTACTGGGGCTCTGGGGTCTTGGGTCCAAATAAGCATCTAGACCTCCAGTACCTGGTTGGTCCTAAAACAGAGTGAGATAGAGAATGGGGCATCTAAGTCTGTATTCTTGTCACTCCTTAGTCCCTAGCTCCAACTGCTGAGCTCCTAGGATGCAGGCATACTTGCCCTATCTGGGGCCTTGGGCTGGGTCTTTGTGAATGGAAAGCTGGAGCCTTGTATGCATAAGAAGTACCAAGTAGCAGCCACACATAAGCCTGGGGCCAGAAGTTGGGGTTTCAGTCCAGCCCCAAGGATATGCACCTCCATCCAGGTGCATGCTCCACCTGCCACCCCGAGGGCCATGTGTGCAAGTGGCCAGTCTTCTGTCCTTCTGACCCTGCTAGTTCCAACAACACTTGCTATCATCATTACAACAGTTCTCAGCCTGCTGTGGTTTGTCTCCCATGCCACTAAACCTAAAGGCCTACAGCAGAAACAGTCTTGCTTCTCACGGTGCCCTTCAGACTGTCAGCAGCTCTCTGAAGACCTGGCCACCATATAATTCATCTTCAGACTTCATCTCCATCACTCCCACTTACACCACAAGCTCTGGCTTCAAGTCTTCTGCACCTGCCGGCCACTTCTGCTGCATTGAGCAGCACCGTGCTCGTCTCATCACTTTATCCCCCTAACTCTGCTCAGACATCATTACCAAGTACTGGGCTGCCTCAAACATTTTAAGCATCCTGACTCCAACCAGGACCTTCTGCCTTGTCCTCACATGACAGTCTGATGATTCCAGGATGATCCATCATCCCTACTACCTTTTCAGAGCTCTCTGCCCCTCTTGGCTCCATTTTTCACAGTTGACTTTATGACCATCTCTCACATTCCCAACCTGTCATGTCCCTTAGCAGTACTTGCTTGGTAAAAGCCCAACTCGGGCCAAACCTAGCCCCTGGCCTGCTTGAAGAGGGACGTGTGCACTCAACCTTTTCCGTGGTCTTTCCTGCCATTGACAGGCTCTGCCATGCCCACTGTTCAGAATCCTGAAGAGCATCTGCTCTCTCCAGCACTCCCAGTACCACAACCTTTATTCCCCCAAACTACCAGTTAACTAGTACCCCCTGCCCGTATATATGAAAATATGGATGCTTCCACCTTGCCTGTCAGAACTCACCTCTTCTCATCAAAGTCTCCACCTGCCCTGTTGTCAGCGAGCCCTCCTTTCCCACTCTGCACCATCAGCTTTTAGCCTTCCATCTAAAACCTTACCCCTCTGCTCATCTGCACAGAACTGCAGCATCTCCAACCTCCTCAGCTCTGCTTGAACCCACTCTGCTCTGGCTGTCACCCCCACAGCAAAGCTCTTGTCACGCTGCTTGTTATCTGGTCCCCCTTCCTTCCTTGGCCTGCAGCTCTTGTCCACCTGTCCTCCCTCCTTCCCAGAGCAGTTCCTGCATTCGCCTGCCTCCTCAAGTGCTACTTTCTTTGCTTTCCTCTTTCCCCCAGGCCGACCTTCTGAGGGAAGATGTACCCCATCAAACCTCTCTCCCTGTCTTCCTGTGTAGGCACACTCCAGCCCCATGGCTCCAAACACTACTCACATGCTAATGACAGATTCCTGCTCACTCTATAAACCCCATACTCACATCCTGACATCTAATAAACATGTATTAACCCAGAGTCCTACCTCTGGCCTCTTCCTTGCTTTTAGGGACTCATTACCTTTTACCCAGCTGCCCAGACTTGAGTCTTCTGAGTCACTCTCTCTCCCTGCCAGTCCCACCTGTGGCTTATCCATCCCCACATAAGAGCCTCAACCCCTGCTCACCAACTATAGCTGGCAAACCAAGCCATCACCATCAGTGTGCACTCAGCTCTACTCTACAGTCCCTGACTCTCCTCATAGCAGCTACAGCCATCTCGGAAAGTCGGCTATCTCTCCACGTCAGAACTCACAATGGTCTCCTCTCAAAGTAGAAGCCACACCATCCTCACTGTGGTCTTGGCCTCCTCTCCATTCCTAGAACACGCAGCTGCTTCCCACACGTGCTGCTCTCCAGCCCTCACTTCACCCAGGTCCTGCTGCAGGGATGCTTTTTACCACAGCAGCATCGTGTCCTTCCTGCTCTCCACACACACCCCTGCTTTCCCATCTCTTCATGACCCTAAATGACTAGAGTAGACATTTCATTAGGGTCGGGTTACCCAGAACCTAGTGACAATCTCAAGCAGGCAAGGCCTTGTAAGGCACACAGGGACTCAGGGGTTCAAGCCCTGCCCAGGGCAGCTGAAGGGGATCCAGCACTCACCGCTGTGTAGTTTGACATGCTCCTTCAGGTGCTTTTTAAAGTTGAAGGACTTCCCACAGGCCGGCTCGGGGCAGCAGAATGACTTCTGGTGGATGTGCTGGTACTTCTTATGGTGCTACGGAGCGGGGAACGAGAGAGAGGAGGCAAACGGATGGCTGCCTTCCCAGGGAGACTGACAGGAGCCGGGTGAGCAGGCAGGCTCCTCCTCCACCCTCGTCTCCCCGCCACAGTCCCATCATCGTCTGGCCTCACCTGTGCCCCCGGATGCCCACCCCCTCACTTCCTTGCACACCATCACTGCAATGTCTGCAGAGTTCCCTATACAAAATGCCACTCCAAGTGACACTTGTGGCTTATCCAACCGTGTCTGTCGGGGGCAGAATGTAATTTATGTGAACATGGTGACCCACACTGGCATGTGCCGCAGTATCTTACTACTGCTATTTATACATGCCAATGTGTGGTTCTCTCCTAAATCTGCTTTGGAAATACACAGGCCTCATAGGCTCTCAAAGTAGAGCACTGTCGAGGGAAAAGGGTTCTTTCAGGTATTTTGGTTTCCTTTGCTGTTTTCCTGTTTTCTCTTTTTTTCGGTTTGGGGTGCTGATCCAGGAGGACTGGGCATGTGGTGGGTAAGTGCTCTCCCACTGAGCTACACCCCCCACCTGGCAGATGGTGCTTAGACCTGAGCTTCCCAGGGAGCTGGTCCTTCGTATATGATCTAGTCACACCCTGGATCCTGGGTGCTGCCTCCTGCATTCTAATCCTGTGTTTCCACAGTTAACTACAGCGGCTGCTGCAGTCTCCCACACAGGACTCGCGTCTGATCCACTGATGCCCTTCTCGGGTCCATCCTGTCCACCTACAGTTCGCCGTCCCCCTGGCCCTCCCTACACGTGGGGCCAGAGGCCCTTACTACCTGTGAGGCACGGCCTTTCCCTCTCCACCAAAGGCTGTGTGTGCTGCACTGCATATGCTAGACCACTGCCCTACAACTGAGCTTTATTTACACCCCAGCTTCCTCCCCAATCCCAGTGGCCACACAGGCCTCACCCTGAGTCCCTCACATTCAAATACTGCCGGTTGGAGAAGATCCTTCCACAGCCAGGGAAATCGCAGGGTATCAGCTCTCTTTTGGCAGCTTTCCTAGTGGGGGAGAATAGGAGCAGGACTCCTGCCTACTCGGCCTCACTCCTGACCCTCCCCAGAGCCCCGTCTCCCCAGTCCTACCTAATTCTCCTGAGCCCAATCTGGTCAGTGTCCTCATCCCAGGTCGGGTTCGGAGCAGACTGGGCCTGACTCCCAGGGCTATGGGTAGCAAAGAAGGAGCCAAGGGCCTCAAGGGTACCACATCCCAGGGCACCCCTGCCCTGTCTCAGCCATCAGGTTACCTGCCCAGAGACTCTGTCATTTGCAGCTCTGCAGCTGCCTGAGGGGTCCTGCCGAGCTCCAGCTGCACCTCGGCATCTGACGTCAGCGCAGCTGTGGACCCCGGAGAAGCGTGAACAGCACATGGAGTGGGGAGAGTTGCAGGAACTGGGGGGACCTCTCCCTCCTTTGGTGTGTGGGGAATAGGGGATGGAGGTGGCCTAGGGACATCTGGGTCACTGCTGGAGAGAGAAGTGGGAGGAGGAGGGCATTATCCCTCTGGGCAATCAGTTACCCCTAACCAAGCCCTAACTCCGATAGAGAAAAGCCCCAACTCCTACAGCATGCTCTCCTGCTCTCAGCCTCCCAGGGCCTGACTTCATCCCTTTTCCACATCTCCCAATTCAAAGCCTACAGTTCCCTTTCCCCAGGGCATCTGCCCTGCCCACCCTGCAGCAAAACTACCCCTCCGGCTGGCACATCTCTGAATTACAAGGCCAGCTGCTTCCTCCCTTTCTCAATCTGTTTAGCATCCTCCCTCAATCCCAACTGGCTCATCTGGGGAAGAGCTGTAGGTCCACGGGCTGGCATCACTGAGCAGCTCTTCTTCTTCCTCTTCCTCCTCGTCCTCCTCCTCCTCCTCTTCTGCATCCTGTTCCTCTCCTGGGGGTGGGAAGGTCTCCAGTGGGGATTCTATTCCCCTGCAAGCTCAAGAAAGACAAGCCTGAGAAACTGCCACCCTCACCCCCACTACCTGGGCAGGTCTGTCCTATCCCTCAACTCCCATCCTCACCTGGACAGCCTGGTTTCTTGAGTCCTCTCATGCTGCTCGCACTCCAAACCTGCTGACGCAAGCAGGTCATAAGAAAAGGAGGCAGGCCTGTACTCAAAGACTGAGGACGGTTTCTTCCCAAGGGCAACCCACTTTGCTTGGTAGTACATTTTACAGATTTTGAACCTCGTTTCCAGTTTCTGTCAAAGGTAGTGTACCATCGCTCTACAGTTTTCCTTCCTATACCTAGCAATGCATATGAAGATGTATTTCCTTGCCGTCATAAAAGGATCATTATTAGTAACTCTGGTACTTGGGAAGCAGAGGCAGGACCAGGCTACTTGGCTACCCGAGACCTTATCGCAGCCAAAAGCAAATAACAGATAAAAGGATCATTTTTATAAAGTGAGCTAGAGAAGACTGGGAAGCTTTTCTCTTTCTTTCCCCGCTCACCTTCAGGCTCCTGCTTCCTCCTGGCCTCTGGGCACCAGGTTCTCTCAGTAGTGTGTGTAAGGGGGGCCTGCTTAGGCACCTCTGAGGGTGTAGGAATCAAAGAAGGTTCCCAGGAGAACGTGTGGCCCGCTGAGCACTCCCACACAAGCTCCCCATCCCCGCCTCCAGGCGCGCGGAGCCCAGGCACTAGGCTGCACTCCCGGCTGTGCGTATGAGACAGGAGCACCAGGTACTGCAGACCCTTTCGGGGCACACGCTCTGGACCTGGAGGTAAGATGAGGCAGTCATGCAGGGCTGGAAACCCCTTTCACCCCGAAAGCCACTCAGACCATCCTACCCCTCTAAACCCATGGGCAACCTCAGTCCAGATGTGGACAATCAGGGTTGTTTTTTTTTTTTTTTTTAAGCATTCTTTTAAAAATATTTTGTTTTTAATTAGCTTTATGTATCTGTGGATGGGTATATGCATGGGAGTGCAGGTGCTCCAAAAAACCAGAGGTTTTGTATCTCCCTGCAGCTGGAGCTGCATGAAGTTGTGAGCCCCCGCCATGGGTGCTAGGAAATGGAACTTGGGTCTTCAAGAGCTCTTAACCACCCAGCCATTGCTCCAGCCTCTGGGGAGTTTTTGTTTTAAGCCTAGACCGCACGGTTTGTTTTTTGCTATTGTTGTTTTGTTTTTAAGATACATACACACACATACACACACACCAAGGTCCGGAGACAAAGCTCCCTGCACCAGGCTATTTCGGGCTTGTCTTCTTCCCAAACACACTAAGGGTTTGGGATCCAGTTCTTCTGAGGCATAACTTTCTGGAGCCGCCACAACCTGTTGCCCTCTTTTACCTACCTGCACAGAGGACACAGCCGGAAGAAGTGTACCTGCCAGAGAAGAGTGTGGGGTCAGTCAGCACGGAGCCTAGGAAGCGAGCCACCCTCCGTTCCCACTTAAGCGACCAACCCCACAGACCGGTCATTCGCTGGAGCGGCGAGGGGAGGAGCAGGCCCACCCTGCCCGAGCGAGAAACCCGAGGCTGCAGGAGTGGGCCAGGGGGCTCTGCCTGGGCGCCCGTCCCAGTCCCTCCCGGCTTCCTAACCGGTCCAGCAGGAACTTGGCGAGCTGCGAGTGCAGGGAGAAGCCCAGCCGCTCCTTGAGGAGGCACCACTGCTCCATGTGGCCGCCCAGGCGGATGCGGCACTTGCTCCGGCGCGCGTCCAGTTGCCGGCGCTTCTCCCGCCGCCGGCGGGATGCGTCTGCCACCGGCGAGGCCATGCGCGCCCGGGCCTGCTCGGGGAACGCGGTGTCGTCGGGGCGTCCCGGGCACACACAGCCCCCGCGCCGTCTGCGCTGAGTGGGGACCGGACCACACTGCCTGTGCGGCACTCGCGGCTCCAGGATCCGGCCACCCCTTCTTTAGAGTCGGGGCGGGCACTAGGGGGACCAGGGGTGGCAGGCAGGGGTAAGAGACCTCGACCAGAAACTTGCCCTCCTTGTCCAGGGGGCGGCGGGGTCCGCGCGCGCCCGCGCCTCGGCCTTCGCACTGCCTCCCCGGCGGGGGAGGCCCACCCAGGACTGCCAGGGCGCCCGGCCAGCCCACGCCGGGGTCTTACCTGCGCGCCCCAACCCGCCTTAGCCCAGACTGCGCCTGCGCCTTCCAGTCCCGCCTGCACGCTCCGGGAGCAGCGGGAGGACCGGGGCCCACCGCGCGCGCCGCCGCTGTTTCTCCTTTAAGAAGAAACCGTTCCCTTCGGCGTCGGGAGGCGACCGCCCGGACTTGGAAGGAGAAGCCAGAGGCCTGCGCCTGCGCGCCGGACGTCCCGCGCAAAGCCTAGCGGGAATTGTAGTTAGTCCCGGTCTTGTAGGACAGTTAGGGATTCTAGTGTCATGGCTCCTGCTAGCATCTCCGTCTCTCCATGGCCACCAAACAAATGCGAGCTGCAGCATCGGCCAGACCACCCCCCAGCTGCAGCCCATACCCTGCTACCATCAACATTCCTTCGAGAAGTCGCCTAGACTCTGCAGACACTTTCATTTCACATTATCTAAAAGTGACTCTGATGGAGTTATTTCCATCAAGCAACCGCAGCGGCGGTTTCCAGCATAACCCTTTGTTGTTGTTGTTGCTTTGCTCGGTCTCCTGTAGTCCAGGCTGGTCTCCAACTCAGTATGTAGCCAAGGTAACCTTGAATTGCTGTCACCCCTTCTGAAGAGCTGGGGTTACAGGTCTGCACCCCGGTGCTGCTAAATGAAGCGGCCGATTCTGCTACCTCTCTGCCTTATTCTCCCTAGAACGCAGGAGGCTTTAGCTCTCTCCCCTTCTGCCAAGCATTCACCTCGCGTTCTCCTCAGTTTCGCTCTCAGACTTGACCTGGTTTCCTCCTTACTGGCTCGTTTTCTCTCTTAGAGCCCTATGAGTTACCAAAAGATGGAGTGTACCAGGCTCAGGCCCTGGCAAGCCTCTCTTTTAGATATGCTCTTTGGCAGTGATGATTATGTTTCTGGCTACCCTCTTTCGATTGCCTAGTGGACTCTCCATGGTTAACTCAGTACTCCACACATATAAAGAAATTAGAGTAGTGCCTGGCACAAGGACATTAACAATGAGAAGCCTCGGGGCTCAAACCTCACTCCGAGTCATCCGAACTATCAACTGCTTTTCTGTGGAAAATCACTAAAAACTTGACAGCTCAAAACAGCAGAAATTCACACCCTTACAGTTCTGG
Source organism: Meriones unguiculatus (assembly GCF_030254825.1). NCBI lineage: Eukaryota > Metazoa > Chordata > Mammalia > Rodentia > Muridae > Meriones > Meriones unguiculatus. The sequence continues at coordinate 12,877,764 of NC_083359.1, forward strand.
AGGTCAAAAGGCCAGCACCAACTTGCTGACAGGGCCACATGTCTAGTAAAAGCTCTAAGAGAGAATTTTCTCCTTGCCTTTTCTGTCTTACAATGGTGGGTAGCATTGCATGACTTCTAGCCATGTCACGTCAGCTTTTAACTATGGTCACATGTCCTCATTCGGGGGCAAGCCTTCCTCTGTCCCTTTCAAACACAGAGTCCACTTGGGGTAATCCAGAAGTCTCCCCACTTCAATACCTCAAACAATTATATCTACAAAGTGTTTACTAACAGAAAGCAACTTTCACAGACTTCAGCATGTTGAGCCCTGGTTCAGCCTTCAGCATAACACAATTGTAGCCATTTTGTTTTCAGTCTCAGTCTTGTTAGGTGAAATTAAATTCAAGTTTTCTGGCTCAGTGGCCCAATGATTATGTCTCTATGGTTTCATTTCTCAAACCTTGTATAGGTTGTTACTTTCTCCCAGCTGCAGAACCAATCAAATTAAAGGTCAGTTAGAAACGCTTTGTCTAGCTAGTCAAAGTAATGCTGCGGGTCATCATTGTTATTTAGTTGCAGTTTGTTTCCGACACCTGGTTACTGTTTTGTTACCTGGTTGTTACTTAGTTGCAGTTTTTCTTACTAAAAAGTCTGCCTTAAGGAGCAGACCAGGCTCACAGGCTCCGGAGTCCGGTGGCCTTAATCATGCTCAGCCTAGAACAGGCCTTCAACAGACTATCACTATCTAGCCGAGACTGGTATCTGAGTGGTTTGTGTGGCTATTCTTGGACTACAACAAGTAGTTAGGATGTAGATACTGTGTACATGTAAAATACTTTTTAGTTTTAAAGATGATCACAATGTGGTGATGTACACCTTAATCCCAGCACCTAGGAGGAAGAGGTAAATGGATCTCTGTGAGCTCTAGGCTACTCAGGGCTATAAAGTGAAACCCTGTCTCAAAAATAAAATCAATTAAAACATAAAAAGACTGTCTTCATGGGGCTGGAAAAAATTGATTAGTCAGTTAAGAATGCTTACTGATCTTGCGGAGGACTAGAGTTGCTTGCCAGCTCTCACATCAGACAGATCACAACCACCTGTAACTCCAGCTCTAGGGGACCCAACACCTTTTTCTTCTGGCCTCTCAAAGCACCTGCACTTTTGTCGACAAACCTACACACAGACATACCCCGTATAACTTTTATTATTATTATTATTATTAAGAATGTTGTTTTCTTCAGCTAGGCACGGTGACTAGATACAGAGGTGCACACATTTAATCCCAGCACTCCAGAGGCAGAGGCAGGAGGATCTCTGTGAGTTCAAGACCTGCCTCATCAAAAGCCAACTCACATAGTGAGTTCCAGGACTATGTAGACAGGTCCTTTCTCAAAAACAGAAGAAGAAGAAAAAAAAAAAAGCTTCGAAAAAGAAGCCATAATGTCAAGCCTCAGAGTTTATTATGCTAGGACATGAACTCAGCCACGTCTATCAGGAAGCTCTTTACACCACGTATTTATTTATTTCATCTATTTTGGTACACGGGTTGTTTTTAAAAATCTCTTCAAACTCTGCTCCTCTTTGTGGTTTTAGCATCCCACAGATCCATCATTGACCAACTTTTAGTTACGCTCCCCTGAGCCCCTTTTTGGCTAGGCCTGGCCGGTAGCCCCACCTGTCTCTGGCATTAGCCTCCTGCCCTGAATTACTCCGTGGAGAACTCCCTCTCCCTTTTGTCGCACATCAAGTTCCTCATGCCTCCTCTCTGTTGTCAAAGTCTCGGGCTGGTTTTCGGGGAGAATTCCGTACAGTCTGTTTAGTGCCCTTGACATCTGCTCTTAAGAACTTCCCACCCACTCCGGCCACCGTTTCCCTGGCTACAACCCCCAGCCGCCGTCTGTGCTAGATCTAAGCAGTCTGTTTTTCTCTGCTTCTGCAATAGTCTGAATAGTAACCTTCCTCACCATTTAAACAAGGTCAGGGCATTTCTTCCTTAGCATCATCCATTCATTGAGTAAGATCTCCATATAAAATTATTTTTCTTTTTTCTCAGTTGAATGAAATACACACACACACACACACACACACACACACACACACACACACACATACAAAACTCATGATTGGATAGCTCGTGTTTTTGCTTCTTTATTTCGTTTTTGAGACAAAGTCTAGTGTTTCCAGAACTCACTGTTCGGCTGAACTCAGGGAACCAACCCCACCACCTCCACCTTAGAGACCTGAGATTGTAGGCTACTTCCCGCCTGTCTCTACTAATCTTTGAGAGGTGTTTTATCAAAAGAAAACTGCTCTAGTGCGGTCCTCCTCAGCAATTCTCACCCCTCAGCCTTCCATAGCTTTGGGTTTGTTTGTTTGTTTGTTTGTTTGTTTGTTTGTTTGTTTTTCTCTCTCGCAGGTTGAATAGCTGTATCTATTCTCTCCCTCATCAGCTCACCAGAGCAAAGGGAAGGTCGGGGTTCCGTGGAGGAAGAAGGGGAGACCCTCACCTAACCCAGGTCGAACAGAAGCGGGAAACGCGGAGCCCCAGCCTTGCCTCTGGCTGTCTGGCGTTCGCGGGGGAACCGGGGTGGCGCTGGCCTGGGATCTCCGTCCGGCGTGGCGGGGGGCCAGCAGTCGCTCCGCCCGTGACGTGGGGCGCGGGGGGGGGGGGGGATCGGCACAAGCACCAGGACCAGCAGAAAGAGTGCGAGCTCCCGGGTGTCAGGATGGCCGAGTGGTCTAAGGCGCCAGACTCAAGGCGGTAAGCCTTCCCTGTGGGCGTTCTGGTCTCCGAATGGAGGCGTGGGTTCGAATCCCACTTCTGACACAGTAGCTTTTTGCTTGTTTTTCTTTAATTTTTTTCTCCGTTCAGAAACCTAACCGATGCCTTTTGCGTGTTTGTTCCTTTGTTCGTTTGTTTGTTTTCCCTCCGCTCTACGGTGCCGCGTTCTCCCCGGCAGCCGCTCGCCAGGTTCCTGGTTGCTGCTTCCCAGCGGAACTTCAATTGCGCGTCACCGTTGTCGTCGCCTCGTCTAGCAGCGCGAGAAAGCTGCTAGCATCTCTTCCCTGGTGGTCTAGTGGTTAGGATTCGGCGCTCTCACCGCCGCGGCCCGGGTTCGATTCCCGGTCAGGGAAGTACTTCTTTTTCTTGCTCTCTTCCTTGTTTCTGTTTGATGACTTAGAAAACATTAAACTAAGTACTTAAGAAACGAAAGTGAGATCGAATCCGGGTGGTTTCTGTCTTAACGGAGAGCCGGACTGAGGCCGTGAACCCCGGCAGGCAGCAAAACAGGCGTTGACGCTGAAATACAGTGAAATTGATTCAGAGCCACCCAAAGAGGCGCTCCCTGCCCCCTGAGTCCTGCTCAAAACCTGTTCAACTTCACAGCAGCTCGGGAGGAGGCGAGGTTCTCCCTCTGCCAGCGCTGGCCTTTCTAGGGAGAAAATAAACTAAAGTCATTCCGACAGCGCGGCCAACACTGATACTCCAGGGTCAACGCTGGGCAATGTTTTGTCACGTTCTTCGTGTCTGAAAATTATTGATGCTAGAGAAACAGAAGATAGATAGATGATCCCGAGCTATTGATAGCTCATTAGCAAGCGACTGATAGGTAAATGGAAGGTGATTGGCAGGTGAACAGATTGATAGAGGCCTGATAACTAAGTGATAGACGGGTGATTAATACACAGATGATAGGCAGGGGACAGGAAAGATGATAAGTGGACAAACACGGGTGTCCTCCTACCGTCTGAAAGCTGCACACGGCCACCGCCGACACCTAAGAACATTGCTGCTGGCCTGTCCCCCTGCAGTCTCTGCCATTTTAGGGCAAAACCTCAGTCAAAACTAGGCCACACTCACGCTCCTCCTGGCTGTGTCTCCAGCGTCCTCCACAGCCGCTCCTGCTTTTCATGCTAGGAATTTCCCCTGCCCGCGGGGAATAACGCACGTTAGCAAACGAAAGTACTTAAACGCCATCTCTGCTCTAACCGTCAGGCTTCCTTTCCCCACTCAGCGCTGGAGCTCAGTCCAAAAGCCCCCTGCATAGCAAGCGTGGGCTTCTCTGTGAGCTCCACCTCCGGGCCTCACGTGGAGTCCTTAGCATCTTTGGCGTCTTCACAAGCCTGGGAGTCTGCGTGAGTAATTCCTGGTGCTCTCAGTCCAAGCGTTCTTCTCTCCCCAGGCGTCTTTCCTAGCTCCAGGTCTGTGCGGCGTGTGGCCTGCGGGCCCGGGGCTGCGTGAACCACGGAAGAAATGTGCTGTCTTTTCTATCAGGGTTAAATAAGACGGAGGAGACGCCATTCCATTTTTTAAATCCCTCCTGAGTCAGCACGGTCCTGAAAGGAAAAGCTTCGTGCGCTCCAGGTCGCGGGGCCGCTTGTCACCCGCCCCCGCTTTAAGCCAGACTGTGCGGCCGAGCCCGGAGCCCTCTGCCCTGCGGCAGAAGGAAAAGCCCCGCGGGGACGCTCTGGCTGAGCGCGCTTCCCCGCGTTCTCGTAGCCGTGCGCCCTTCCGCAACGGTAAAACTTCTGCCCTGCCGAATTATCTTGCGTGATCCACACAGGGTTTCTCTGTGTAGCCTTGGCTGTCCTGGACTCACTTTGTAGACCAGACTGGCCTCGAACTCGCAGAGATCCGCCTGCCTCTACCTCCGGGCTGTGATCCTTTTCCTGAGAATTCCAGACTCATTTCTAACCGGACTTCAACCCAGCTTCCCAGGGACCAGGTGTGGTGGCACAGAGCTCTAACCCCAGCCTTTGGCAGGCAGAAGCAAACAGAGCTCTGCGAGTTTGAGGACAGCCTGGTCTACCTGTTGAGTTCCGTCCAGGCAAGTCAGGGCTGTACATAATGAGGTCATCTGCCGGCCTAGAGCCTGCCTGTTCAGTCTTGTCCTCTGCGCCTTGGGTGGAGCCCTGCCTGGAGTGGCTCATAGCACGGGGCAGTATGTTTCTGATCTCCGAGTGGAGCGAAGTACATGAAATCCCAGAAGAAAAATGAAAGAAGGGGCTGGAGAGTTCTGTCTGTTCTTCCTGAGGTCCTGGGTTCAATTCCCAGCAGACACAGGGTGGCTCATAACCATCTTTGCTATCTATCCTGGGATCTGATGCCCCCTTCTGGCACGCAGGTGTACATGCAGATAGAGCACTCAAAGTTAATAAATAAATATTTTAAAAATAAAAGATATGCTTCCTAAATGGCTGAACACTGTGAAAAGACAAATCTAAGAACCATGGCCATAGAAGGACCGGAATTTCATCCTAAAGGTATTTTCAAAAACATTTCCATAGAAGCACAGTAGGGAGTTTTTCCCAAATTAGGGAGTAGGACAATTTAGATACAAGGGGCCTTGAGGAGATCAACCTGACTAGCCCTGAAAAGAGCAAGACTGAAAACAAAAACCTTCTGGATGAAATGGCAACACGCCTTTAATATCAGTGCTCAGGAGGTCGAAACTGCTGGACCTCTGTTTGAGACCAGCCTGGTCTACATAGTGAGTTTCAGGCCAGCAAACACTAGTGAGACTGTCACCAGCTGTCTCAAAAGAAAAAAAAAATAATTCCCTAAGAAAATAAAGTCCAGGTCCTAATGGTTTTGTTGCTGGATTCTATCAAACTTTCACAGAACTAGCAGTAATGCTGCTCAAGCTACTGAACAGACAGAAAAGGAAGCAAGCACCCTTACAGAGATATATCTCTCTCTCTCTCTCTCTCTCTCTCTCTCTCACACACACACACACACACACACACATATTATAAACCAATTTCCTTGATGGGGATAGGTGCAAAATTTCCGAGCAAAGTACTTGCAAATCAAGTTCCAATCCACATCAAAACAATCATTCACTCTGATCAAGTTGGCTTCATTCCAGAGATGTAGAGATGGTTCAACATAGGCAAATCTATAAATATAAAACGTCGTACAAATGGACAAGGACAGAAACCATATAGCCATCTCAGTGAGACGTAGAAAAGGCGTTCTGACAAAACCCAGTATTACTTTATGAGAAAGCTTTAGGAAAATACAGACTAGAAGGGCCATTCCTCAACATAATAAAGGCTCCCCATGACATCCTGCCACCATTACACCGAATGGAGAAAACATGAAACTTTCTCGCTAAAACCAGTGTTCAGTCTCTCCACTTCTACTCAGTGCAAAGCTGGAAGTCTCAGAGCAGTAAGACAGGAGAACAAGTAAGAAAGCTATAGATGGATCGATCGATCGATCGATCGATCGATCAATCAATGGCAAATGCCGGCAAAGATGTGGGGAGGATGAGCCATTACTCACTGCTGGTGGGGAGTGTAAACTTGTGCAGCCACTAAGGAAATCAGGATGGAGATACCACGCAAAAACCTCCACATGGCCCAGCCACACCACTCTGTATCTATTTCCAAAGGGCTCTCTATAGCTTACAAGAGATATATTTGCTCAGCCATACTTATTTCTGTTCTGATATCACACACACTAAATTTTTTAAAATATCTTTTGGGTTGTGGGGGTTTGTTGTTGTTGTTTTATTTGTTTTGAGACAGGGTTTCTCTGTGTGGCTATGGCTGTCCTGAAACTTGATCTGTGCATCAGGCTGGCCTTGAACTCAGAGATCTTCGTGCCTCTGCCTCTTGACTGCTGGTATTAAAGGTGTGCACTACCACTGCCCAGCAATCTAAAATATTTTTCAATAATAAAATACAAATTTAAGTGCCAGTCTGGGGAAGGTGGAAGTTGGGTATTTCCCCCCATCCCTACGGCTACGGCACTGATGAGCTTTAGGGTTAAATAGAGGAGAAGTGGGGGGGGTCTCTGTGTAACTCTGGCTGTCCTGAAATTCACTCTGGACACCAGGCTGGCTTCAAACTCAGAGATCTGCCTCTGCCCCTGCCCCTGCCCCTGCCTCTGCCTCCCAAGTGCTGGGATTAAAATGTGTGTCACCACTGCCTAGCTGTAAATCCTTTATTTCCCCCTTAAATAGTCCATTCATTTAGTTATCGGATAGTTCCATAGTACACATGACGATTTCTGATGTGACTCCTGACCCTTTCTTACCTCCCTCCCACCTCTGTCGCTTACCCCCATGTCTCTTTCCTCATCCACACCTTTCTGTTTCGCTACCTCTGCGTTTAACCGGGGCTATGCGGCCGTGAGTTTTGAAGTATTCACTGGAGCCTGGTGGGTTTATCAGCTGACACACAACTGATGAGCAATTTCTGCCCCACCCTTGGCATCCATCAGGAGCCTGGAGTGTAGCAAAGGGGTAAAGCTGCATGGTCTCTCTGTCACCTGTGACTGATGTCTTGGGCTGGCCCACCCCTACGCATTCCCTTGCAGTCAGCACTGCTGCTTTGAGAGTGTGGTTGCAAGGGCTAAGTCATACCCGGAAGATGGAGAGTCAACATCCCGTTTGTAACTGAGCATTCAACCATCGCTTGTTCTCAGCACCGTGAGCAACCGTGTGTCTCTGCCTTTATTCCTGGTAAAGGTTCTCCAAAACTGACAGACAGCCATTGTCTGTGAATATGAATGTGACTACGTAGAAGGCACCTTGTGTTGATTTAGCTAAATTGCAGTAGTAAACTCCCCCAAAGACATAATACCTTTTCGGCCATGGGTCTTTAACTGAGTTTGCAGTGGCAGGCGTGAATTCCATCTCGTGGAGCAGGCCTCAAAGCCTATCAGAGAGCGTTTGTGGTTGTTTAGTTCTCGGCTGGGTCAAACCACTGGTGTTTTTGCTGTAGTGGCAGCCTGCTTTGCGCCTTCCTGCACTCCGAAAACCGGCCAGCAGACTTAACCTCTCAGTTCCGGTTTGATTTCTCTGTAACCTGCCTTGGAACACGTGATGTCTTCAGCCGCAGGGTCTTATCAACCGGTTCTGGTGGGCACCTAAGAGGACTAGCAAGAGGCTGTGAGGTAGGGGACTCTGAGGCCTCCAGGAACAGCAGCTCGTGTGGGCTTGTCCGTTGGAGATTGTCTTGATTGCTTTAACGGATGTGGAAAGACCTACCCTGGTACTGTTTGGAACCCTGAACTGTGTGAGAATAGAGAAAGCTGCTAAGCAAAAAGCACGCACTCATTTATCCTCTGCTTGCTTTTTTTTTTTTTTAAGATTTTTGTAAAGTTTTATTTATTTATTTAAAAATTTGTAGATTTTATTTATCTCATTTGTGTGACTCTTTTGCTTGTAGGTATGTAGGTATGTCTGCATGTAGATCCACCCGCACAGGCCTTGTGCGCTCAGAGGTTAAGAGGGCATTGGAGTCCCTGGAGCTCGAGTTACAAATGGTTGTGCGCCACCTTGTGGGTGCTGAGAGCAGAGCACGGGCCCTTTTTGCAAGAGCAACCACTAGGCAGCGTCTCCAGCCTCATGCTTTGTTTTGGGGAGTGTGTGTGTGTGTGTGTGTGTGTGTGTGTGTGTGTGTGTGTGTGTGTGCGTGTGTATGCAGCAATGAGTGCACACATATATGTGCAAGTGCCCAGAGACGACAGAAGAGCGCTGACCTTTGGAGCTGAATTACTGGTGTTTGTCAGCCGACTATATGTGCTTCCTGGCAAACCTGGCCCTCGTGGCTAAGCAGGACATGCTCTTAACCATCTCTCCAGGCCGTGTCTCTGCTCTGACTGCGACGAGCTGCCGAGGTTCCTGCTTAGACTCCCCTGCAGCGATGTACTGTGGCTTGAGCTTGTGAGCTAAAGTCCACCCTTTGTTTCCCACGCTGCTTCTGCCCGACCTCTGACGTGGGAGGACACGTCTGCAGGGAGAGAGAGAATAAGGCAGTGGATGAGTCAGTTCTGGGAGAAACGATGTGTGACCCGAGTGTCTGCATACGTGCCTTCCGGGTGTGCGTGGAGGCGAGGTCCTGGCTGTTTTTGACTAGGGCTGCTTGCCAGGGCTGTGGTTTGATGAACAACCCCAAGAGGTAAAATAACACCTACTCTACTCACATGCATAGCTAGCAACCTTGCTTACTGCTCTCTGTCTCTCTCTCTCTGTTTCTCTGTCTCTCTCTCTTTCACTCTGCCTTAATCTCTCAAAAAAAAAAGAACTATACCATGGAACTCACTCTTCTGGCCTCAAACTCAGAGATCCACCTGGCTCTGACTCTAGAGTGCTTGGATTAAAGGAGCGCCCTACCACCACCCAGCCTTATTTCACCTAGTTCTTGACAGTTCCCAGTTGCCTTTGGTTGTGAACTGTCACCGCACTGTGTAGACACCTGGTCTCTTTCTGTGACCCTCACAGCGACTAACTCACAGCCCCAAGAGTTCCCTCCAGGACAAAATTCAGGCCAAGTCACTGCCAAATGATGGGCTTCTCTAAAAGCCATCCATCTCTGTGCCCTTCATCTTATCTCTCTGATTAAAGGGCATCACTGGCATCAACTCTGCCATCTCTACACTCCTCCTCCTGGGTCTGCCAGGACACGTTGGTCTGGGGACAGGGAGGGGTAAGGCACAGAAGTCAGGATACAGCTCGTCCCGACTGAGACACTGTAGTCACCAAACACTTAACCTACCCCTGTGTCAGGTCTCCATCATGAATCACCAGTTATTATAGAAGCACAAAGAAGAGTAAGACAGAGCCAAGGATCTAGAATGACAGCTAGATGGTCCTGGTAAGGATGAAGGTGTCCTGCAGAAAGAGACCCGTGTGCCCCCCCCTTCAGCCATTATGCTGTTGAGACATTGGGTCCCAACTAATTGGAATGCCTCCAAAAGTCTCCTCGTGGCAGAGGAAAAAGCCAAAGCCTGGCGTGAGGCAGACAGGGAGCTTGTCTCCCAAGAAGAGGCTTCACTTAGTTCCCACAACGTTCAGACCACCTCTCTGAAGAGACTGGAGCTGAGACATTGATGGGTCAATGTCTCACCTTGACCAGGGATTGGTTAACTGTTTAAACCTGATGCCTTTTAGTTAAGCTTCCGTCGGACACCTGAAGATGGACTGACTGTTCTTCCCAGTGTGGCTACACTGAGCAAACGTCCTTTCTCTGCTTCAAACCTTTATTATCCTCCATCCCCTAGACAGGATCTCACTCTGCAGCCCTGGAAGGCCTGGAACTCTCTATGTAGACCAGGTTGGCTTCAAACTCACAGATTCTTGTCTCTGCTTCCTGAGTGCTGGAGTTAAGGTACCTGGCTTCCTCTCATCTTACAGATATTTTAGTGTATTTGAGTATTTGCCTACATGTATGTATATACAAGCAATACACACGTGCAGTGCCTATGGAGGCTAAGAGTGTTACGTGTGTGTGTGTGTGTGTGTGTGTGTGTGTGTGTGTGTGTGATGCATGTTCCAGGGTCATGTGCAGAGGTCCAAGGACAACTTGTGAGTCAGTTTTCTCTAACCACTTGGGAACTGATGACTGAACTCACGTCTTCAGGCTTTGTGGTAAGTGCCTTTACCTGCTGAGGCATCTTGCTGGCCCCACTATTTGTCTTCATCCCAGAAACACTATCAGAATTTGTCCACTGAGACCGCCAGAACATGCTAAAACATGGGACATGTTGCTGGCCACAGTTGCCTCAAGTAACCAACATCTCAGCTTCCCTTAAAATTCAGTCATGGAAAGCAGAGAACTGAAGAAGAGGAGGGAAGGGTGCTGTTTTCAATGACACCAACATGTGAGACCCCCCCCACAGGCTAATAGGTTTGAACTCTCTATTCCCAGTTGGTGAAACTGTTTGGGCAGGACTAGGAGGCGTGGCCTTGTTGGAGGAGGTCTGACCCTAGGGGTGGCTTCAAAAGCCCATTCCATTCCGGTTGGCTTTCCCTCTCCCTCCTACTTTCAGATAAGGATGTAAGCTCTCAGAGACTGCTCCAGCACCATGCCTGGTGCCACGCTTCCCACCGCAATGGTCATGGACTCACTCTGAAACTGTAAGCCACTAATAAACTCTTTTTTTCTGTAAGCTGCCTTGGTCATAATGTCTTCATAGCAATAGAAAGGTAAGGGAGAGAGCTAGGACCAGACTCAGATAAAGGAATAAAAGAAGAGGCCTATGAAAGGCAAGAGTTCTCACCTGCCCTCAGGACTCAACTCTAAAAGTATTTGGGTGACACTGGAATGTCATGAAACACCTGGGCTGGCCATATGGCTCAGCCGGTAAAGACGCCTGTGACCAACCCAGTGTTCTGAGCTCAGTCCCTGAGACCCACTCTCCAGTGTTATTCCCTGACCTCCATGCCTCAAACTATAGCATTTGCACAGGTACACGCATGCACGCACGCACGCACGCACGCACGCACGCACGCATGCATACGCTGGATAAATAAAATTCAACTTAAAAAATTGTAAATGAAAACAAAGCAGTGATAGCTGAGCCTGGCAACCGCTTTATTGTTTTTTCTCTCCATGCCACATGTTCTTGCTGAGCTACTGTCATAACCCAAGGTCATGGGCAGTCTACGACCTTGGAGCTCTAGTCTCTGAGCAAAGGCAAAGATGGGTGAGAGGGGGTTTTGCATTGTCTCCCAGTAGACAAACTTGTTTGGAACCCCCCGCCCCCGACGGAGCCTGTGTGCTTGTCTACAGCTCACTTTTGGAGAAGTGTCCTTTCGTGTTTCTGGGGTTCCTTGTCAAAGCCAAGTCCACAGCCTCCTGAATGTCCTTTGCCACCCTGAGCCCTGACTTGATAGCAGTGTCAATCCATCCATGGGGCAGATCTGTGTGCTCTCCTGCGAAGAAGACCAGCCCCTCTGGCTGGCTGAGTTCCTGGGCGTAGTCCACATATTGGTAAGGGGTGAAGAAGGCGAAGCCACCCATGGAATAGGGGTCCTGGCTCCAGTTCTTGACTGTGAAGTAGGGGCAGAGGGCACGGAGCTCTTCTTTGTGGTGATTGTGGACAGCAGCTAGGTCATCCAGAACTATGTCCAACACCCGAGTGTGGTCCAGGGCTGTAAAGAAGGTGGAGTCATCATCCAGGGTGTAGGAGGCTAGGATGACGCCAGCGCCGTTGGGGAAGATGTGGTTGGGATAGTAGATGAAGCGGGAAGGCCTGTCGGTGCTAGATTTGCCGCTGAAGATGCCATCTCGTTCCCAGAAGCGCTCTGTGCACGCCAGGATCACTTTGGTGGCACTGTTGTAGTGGACAGAGCGCAGAGCATCCTGCTTGCTGAGAGAGAGAGACGGCTGGAATCGGAGGAGCCGGGCAGCCTTAGCGGTGGTAGCCACCACCACGAAATCCGCAGTCAGCCGCGCCCTGGGCTGCAGAGGGTCGGGTGTCCTGTGGGTAACATGGACACAGTCTCCAGACATCTCCACTCCCTCTGCTGGTGAGTGGAGCCAGACAGTCCCTGGGAGGAGTGAATTGTGCAAGGCCTGGGGGAGCTGGTCAAAGCCCCCAACAATTTCATCAAACCTGGGAGCGAACAAAGAGAGAGGGAAACGAGTGAGTAGATGGACAGGGCCTTCAGAGGACAGGCTATTGGAAGCAGACAGTGACTCAGCCCCCTTTTCAGGCATGTCCCAGCCATGTTTCAGAGGGATAAGTAGTTGTCAATGAACCCAGACCAAGCAGAGTGTCTGTTAGCTCCAGGGAGCTAGGGAAAGGTGCTGCCTTTGGGGTGACTAATCTGAAAAATGCTCACACACGCTCCTCCTCTGGGTCATTTATCTCCTATCACCACCCAGGATGCTTGGTCCTAGGCTAGCAAAGACCAGAACTGAACTTCTGATCCTCCTGCTTTCACCTCCCAGGGGCTGGGATTTGCTTCAATTCAGCTGTCCTTGAGCCTATTTTTTTTTTCCCCACCAAACCAGTTCATCTTTATCTTCTCGTTGTGGTTGTTGTTTGAGACAAGATGGGCCCGGAACTCGGGGTGCTCCTGCCCTCACCTCCTGAATGCTGGCATTACAGTTCTGCACCACCTTGCCTGGCGCCTTTTTATCTTTATAGTTACAGATCACGTGGTCAGTGACCAGTGGTGACCGGAGTCTTAGGTTTGCATCCCTGATAAGTCTTTCTCGGCTACAAGATGACAAGTATCCCATGAATCAGGGCTGAGGCCGCAGTTCCTGTCACAGAACAAACGAGGCCCACAGCAATGCACTCTTGTGTCCTCAGAGTGGTCTCACGTCCTCAGAGTGTGGTTCCAAGGTAGACAGCCTATCAGAAAGCGTGTCTCCAGGGTCTACCCTAGGTGTTTAACACCCCCTGTTTACTCCAGTGAATAAGATTTCCTGGAATCAGGATTCCTGCCTCTTTTTTTTTTTTTTTTTTGAGACTAGCCTTAAACTCACAGAGATCCTGCCTCTGCCTCCGGAATGGGATTAAAGGTTCACAGCCCCACCCGTGGCTTCCCATTTTGGGGAGATTTTTCTCCTGGCTTCTTAGCCCCTCCTTTCACTGTGATCCTCATCAATAACTAGCAACCCCACTCCTCACCGGGGCTCCTGGAAGAAGGAGATGATCCCACGCAGGGTCTCTGTAAAGGCCTCGTAGTAGCCGGAGTCTGTGTTCAGCAGGTCGCCGATCATTTGCACGGCCCCTCGGCTCAGGTTCCCCACCTTGATCAGATACTCCTGTTCGCACGCGTGAGGAAATGAGGCAAGCAGATAAGAAGGCACAAGTTGCTAACAGGTGAGCTCCTGTTTTCTACCCAGGGACAGCAAGGAAAAGTCTTGGACAGGGTGGAAGGATGGGTGTCCACCCTCTGGGCCCCAAGGCTGCCTTGCACATATGTCCAAACAGGATACCCATGGTCAATCATACATGGAAAATATCTAACACTAGGTAGAGTTTTCAGCCTACAGACTCTTTAGCATTTCATTCATGCAATCCTCTCATATAATGACAAGGATTCCTGCTCTGTAGATAAGAAAGCTAAGGCCCGGTCTCCATGTCCATCCATGTGGGCCCATCCTGGCTTCTGGGAAGAATCTGAGTACCAAAAACTTCTCATCCTGCCCTGACCTCTCCCTCTTGCCTGGTCACCTGCTTACCCAGCCCCTTCATCAGCAAGTGACCTCAGAGCTGGCTCCTGGTGTACCTGCTGCCCTGGTTGTACCCTACCCTTTGTCTCTGCTCCTTGTCTCAGATAAAGCCAACATGGACATGACAAATCTGGCTGGAATGGCTTCACCAGTTAGAGTGGGTGACCATCCAGTTTGCCCGGGGGCTGAGTTGGTCCCTGTCACACTAGCACAGGCAGGGCTAGGGGCCAAGCACTGAAAGATGGCCAGATACCGCTTGCTGGGGGGGAGGGGGGAATGCCTCTATTCATCATACTTGGTTAAACCAGAGGTAAAAACCACAAGGCCACGCAATCCTAGGGGCAGCAACACCAGGGTGCCTGAAAGCATACTGGATCTGTTAGGGCCATCAACTTCAAGGCTCAGAGAGGCTATCTCTGCCCCAAGTCTGAGGGCCTGTCACAGTGGCTGTGGGTCCTGACAGCCTCTGGCTTGTCCTTATTCTTAGCTTCCTTCTCTCTTTTCTTCACAGCAAGGCCTTGAGTAGGCAGTGGTCAGACCACAAATACCAACAAGCTTTGATCCACCCAACATCTGAGGCAAGCAGACCACAGAGGCAAACCACAGCCTACCTAGAATGGTCAGGACCTGAAACTGACTATCAGCATCTATCTCAGAACCGTTCGGCAAATATACCTACTACCCTCCACTTGCCAGGCCCATGGGTGAGTTGGCTCCAGCACCAGTGGGGGCCAGTATCCTCCAGGTGGACTACATCAGGAACCTTCCTTGTGTCTTCGTATCTGCAGTGCTAGAGACTGAAGCTAGGACCTCTCACGGGACAGATTAGCTCTTACTCCCGGGGGCTATACCCGAGACCCCAGCCTTTCCTGCTTTTCACTGTCGTCATGTGTTATGAAAGATGTTTTTCATCAGTGGTGAGATATAACAATAGTCCCCAGTGAGTATGTAGCCCAGTGACACTGCAGCCATCTTGGTCCATGCAAGGAAGCCTTGTTATTTTTGCAGAACTCTGTAATCATCTAATGGTACATTCTGAGACACTAACCCCTTGTAAAGCAACACACACCTAGCTAAGGTTTCCCACACTTCTGTCTGCCGTAGACTCTGCAGGATTATGGATGACTCCCTTGACAGAGCAAGCTCTGAAGAAGTAGCCTGGCTTGCCCTCCTTGGAGTGGTCTCTGTTTCATTCCTTCCATCCATCCTTTCTTCCCTGTCCTCCTCCCCTCTCCCTTCCTCCCCTCACATTCTATCAGAGCAGACAGTGAAGCTAGACACGTGTAGCACAATAAGGCCCAGGTGATGCTCCCACTCTCCCACTGGGGTGGTTTCAGGGTGCAATAGGACATCAGGGCTGAGGACTGACCTTGGTGGAGAAGGAGTCATACTTCTCCAGGACCTCACGGCAGCTGCTGTTCTTCAGCTCTTCCACAATCTCCGGGGGAGGAGGGGGGAGGACAGGAAGGACAGGTGGTAAGGGTCAGCTCAGACATATTGTCAATCCTGCCTCATCCATCCAAATACACCATGTTATTCAACAGCGTGTGTGTGTGTGTGTGTGTGTGTGTGTGTGTGTGTGTGTGTGTGTATCCTGGGTTCCAGGACTGCCTCCTAAACCTGGGATGGTGGGACTCTCACCTCCCCTTGAATAGACATCAGGTATACAAAGGCAGGTGTCCAGGCTCCTCTGTCAACCTTGAGGTTTCTATATATGGGGAGTCTACCTCCTTGTCCTGCGTTGACATTTCTGTAGACTTCTGAGCAACTGTGAAGCACGTAGGTGCCAGAGAGCCCCACGATGCTGCTGAGAGGCTAGACATGCCCACCCTGAGTGAGCCACGGCAGGACAGTACTAAAGGACACCTGAGCTCATTTGTCAAACTGATGTCACTCCAGGCCATGGGTCAGAGGAGACAAAGGTATTGTCACTGCTGGGCCAGGCAGAAAAGGTGGACAGGCAGTCCAGACAGAGTGCTTGCTGTTCCTCCACAAACTGTCAATCATGATGACAACTGTAGTTTGAGCACTGGTCCTGTACCTATCACCATTTTATCACTTTAACACACCCTGTCCCCTAATCCTCACAGTAACCTGGAAGGAAACAAGAGCTCTGGAAATATGGAGAGGAGAGAAGGGAGCCAGCAAGTCTTTTGCATGGGGTCACACAACATATCTAAACTCAGAGTCTGGCTTGTAAGTCTCTCTCTACAATGAGCCTAGTCCCACCATGATGATTTCACGGTAGCTACTCTGTACATGTCTGTGTATGCACAGATGTCTGGAGTCTGAGAAGACACAGCCTACAGAGACAGTGGCTGACACAGGACAGAGTTACGAGAGGAGGGTGAGGCCAACAATGCCCAACCTGGTGTGGGCTTCCTGCACTCATGGATCTAAGGTTCACTCAAAGCTCCTCCCTGGCAAATCAGAGGAACCTGAGGGTGTTCATACAGGGTGGCCCTGAGGGAAGAGGGAGGCTGCTCCCCACTCGGCCTTACCTTCCTCAGCGATTCATCAAAGAGCTGCTCTGCCGTCTTCCCCACCTCATCTGCTCTTACTGAGTAACCCAGGAGGCCAGGGTCAGCCTGCACTGCCCCAGAGCGCTGCCGAACTCCATTGACCAGCACCCAGGTCTGGTTGTTGCAAGGGCAGAATTCCTTCAACATCAGCCCAAATTTCCTGATGAGCTCATGGGAAAGCCTGTGAAAGGAGCCAGAGGCTTTTCAAGGCCCTGAAAGCCAACAGCCCCTCCTGCTTCCTCGGCTTACTTCCCACCTCCCTTAGATTCACCAAGACCGCCCCTGGAATGTCCTCCATGAAAGGGATACTAGGCGCCCTGGTCATCACATTAGACCAGAAGCCACAAGGCCAAGGGGGAACTAGACCCCCTACTAGTGACTTTCTATGCAGGCTGAGATCTCTGCCACTTTGTGTGGAAGCTGCGACCTTCACATTTTCAAGGGCAAACACCCCAATTCCTGGAGGCACAGTGGGGAGTGTCCTTGGAGTGTTTCCTTGGAGCCATTCTTCCTGGAGGCTACCTTCACCACTCCTGAGCCTTCTGGCTGCCGTCTCCCTAACCTCTCACCCATTCGGAAAGGTCCTACCGGAAGGTTTCCGACCATTTGCAAACTCAGCTTTTGACATTCTGACAGGTTATCTTGGACCACCCATCTTCTGTGATCCTCAGCCCAGCCTCCTTGGCAGTCAAACCCGGCACAGTTATCGTTTTGCCTGGATTAAACACTGAAGCTGGGAGAGGCTCCGAGGCTGCCCTCAGGCTGGGAAATGAGTTGTGTCAGACCCTAACCCCTGGGCTTCCAGGCAAGATCTCCATCCAGTGCTGTCTGCATTGGCCTCTTGGTATGGCAGTCCTCATCCTGCCCTTCCTCCTTGGCCACTATGGTTCGAAGCAGTACCTGTGATTTATAGGGATCCTCATGGCACCCAGCTCTATGTACCAGTGGGCTCCAGGAACTCTGTGGGTCTCGATTCTTCCACCCACACGGCCCGAGGCCTCCAGGACAGTCACCTGGAAAGACAGCTCTTTAATGACTTCAGTGAGGCTCCACACAACATCCTCCTTCCCTGCCGAAGAGCCAGATACACTGCCCTCCCCAGTCCTCCTTCTCTCCCTTCCTCCATCCCTCCTTCTATTCCCTCCTTCCTTCTTTCCCTTCTTTTTCAGGGCTGAGGATGGAAACCACAGGCTGTTTCTCACTCTATCACTAAACTACGGCGCTCCTGTCTTCCTGCCTCCTCCTGAAACTTGCTCTTGGTCACTAAGTAAGCTGCCCTCCTACCCCAGCTGCCCTAGAGCCCCAGAGCTTCATTTTGGCCCCAGCTCCCCAGAGATGTCCACAGCTTGGTTTTCTGCCTCCATATTTAGAGCCCAGTCTTCCCACAAGAACCCTCCCCCCCCCGGGCCCATCACATACCTGGTGGCCAGCATCCTGCAAGATCTTGGCAGCGGTGAGCCCAGCCATGCCTGCCCCAATCACCACCACTTGTTTCCTCTCTGCTGTCTGCCCCAGTCCATTTCGAGCCAGTTGCAGCAGCTCTTCATAGTGGGGATCCTCAAAGCACTTGACAAGCTGGCTGTTGAAGGCCTGGGTACCCAAGCTCAGCACAGACAAGAGGGCGAGAGCCAGCCAGCCTGGGAACATAGCTGTGGATATGGCAGTTAGGCAAATGGCTGGGGATGAAGGACTGGCCATAACCCTTGATCCGAGGAAGATTTATCACTGGACCTGTGATGCAACATTCTAGACACTCCCCTACCGAAGAGCACCTTAGTCATGGGTCCTCCCAAGACTACCTGCCACTCTTCCTGCTGGCCCACAAATGCCCCTCGGGGTACCAAAGCCTCTCACTCAGGGAGTGACGCAGGCTGCGTGTCTGCCCAAGGTGTCTCCCTTCCCCTCAGTCCGTGGGACTGCCACGTACACAGAGGAGGTAGGCCGTTTCCCATCTCCACAGGATTTGAGGTGGCTAGACTGTGTGCAGTGAGAAGCCCCTCGACTCAGCACCGCTGCGGAAGACAAAGGAGTGGGAAACCCGAAGCCTGAGGTCAACAGATGTCCCTGAGTCGTGAGCCATAGGTCCCCAGGTTCCCAAGCCCCAGAACATCACCACAGGGTTGCCTCTCAGAGATGGGCATGGCTCCTTGAAGTTAGAGTTTGCCCTGCAGTTAGCCTGTGTGTCCACACTTCTCTTCTGATGAGCTTCTGTTAATTCCAGCTCAGCTGTGGGGAAGGCAGGCCACACCTTCCCTGTGGGATGCCATCAAAGGTGTGCGTTTTGTGGCAGCTGAGATCTTGTTTTCAAAGCTATTGTCTGTGCTATGGGACGAACTGAGTCTTCCCAAAGCTCATACGCTGAGGCTTTAACCCACAACATCTTACAATGCAACTCTATTTAGGGATGGTGGCCTTTGAGAAGGCGACTGAGTTAAGGTGGAGCTGCGAGGTAGGAGGTAGGTCCTCCTACAATGTGATATCCTCATAAGAAGAGGAGGTGTGTCAGCCAGGGGCCCTAAAGGAGAGCGACAGCCTCTTTCCTAAACTGGTATAATTTGTAACTGCATCCTAAATACTCATCATTATACCCACAGATAAGTATGGTTCTCATCCCCCAACAAAGAGGGTTCTTTTTGCATCAGACAGAGACCATTACAGAAAGCTGCAACTGGCCAAAATGCAGAGAACTGACTGTTATGTACCCAGCCTGAGACATCTAGAATGCAATCCCTACAATGACGGCTCAAGGAACATTGAGGAAGAGGGGGTAGAAAGAGCATAAGAGCCATAGTCTCTTCAAAAGAAGGAAAGGAAGGAAGGAAGGAAGGAAGGAAGGAAGGAAGGAAGGAAGGAAGGAGGAAGGAAGGAAGGAAAGAAAGAAAGAAAGAAAGAAAGAAAGAAAGAAAGAAAGAAAGAAAGAAAGAAAGAAAGAAAGAAAAGGAATAGGGAAGAGAAGGTGGGTCTGGGAAGTAAGTGGGAGGAGTTAGAGGTATATATGATCAAGGTACATTGCATGAAATTCTCAAAAAGGTAAATAATAATCATATATTAATAAAAGGAAGAGAGGAGGGGCGTGCGAAGAATGATGCACCAACCAAGGACCATGCATGGAGAAGACCTGGGCCCCCTGCTCAGATGTAGCCCATACACAGCTCAGTCTCCATGTGAGACTAGGGGCTGGTAAGGGGCTGTCCCTGACATGAACTCTGTTGCTTGCTCTTAGATCACTTCTGCCTGGTGGGACAGCCTTGCCAGGGTCACAAAGGAAGAGGATACAGGCAGTCCTGAAGAGAATTGATAGTCTGGGGTCAGTTAGTAAGGGAGGAAGGCTCCCACTTTCTGAGGACTAGGGGATTGGGATGGGGGCGGGGGGAGGAGAAGGAGGGAGGGTGGAACCAGGAGGAGATGAGGGATGGGGCTACAACTGAGGTGTAAAATACATAAATTAATAAAATAAATTAGACAACAGAAAAGGCAGAGGAGATGTGAACACCAAGGGAAACATCAGATATGCCCACACAGAAAGGCAATGCCCGTGAGGACATGAGGAGAAAGCCTTGAGAGAACAAACCCACCAGCAGTATCTTCGTTGAGACATCCATCCACGTACTCTATGGAACTTCCTTACACAGTCTGAGCTGACTAAGACAGCCTGTTCCTCTGCATCTTTCCCCATGTCAGTGAAGGAAAGCTAGATTGGGCACCTTTCTCCAAGAACGTAGTTTGCCACTAAACACGTCGTAGCATTATGCAAGGTGGAAGCCGAGGGATTGCCACCTGTGTGTGACTGATTGCTCGCTCACCCTCACACCACCCACCACCATGACCCTGGGTTCCTGTTCAATATTCATACTGGGAACATTAGATAATTGCTCAACCTGTCCTATTCAGCTTGAATCAGAGTCAATCCCATCTGCGCTGAGCTTGGCTCCGAGAAGCTCCACGAACAGTTGAGATATTCGAGTGTGGAGGAATGAACAGATGGGGATACAATAGATTAAGGCATGGATGTGTAGACACAGGGAAGGCGACATGGATGGAGGTTTTTCTCCAGCCTCTGGAGTCATCACAGACACCAGGCCTGGGAGCAAGGGCCAGGCTTTCCTCTGGACTTGTTGCTCATCCTTCAACTCACCCTTACAACCTGCTCCTGTCTGCTTTCCTAGGGCCTACCCTAGTCTGCAGACTCCATCTGGGAACCTGCACTTGGCATCTGGATTTTTAATTATTTTTGAGGAATGAACACACACACACATACCATCACCATTGCCAGAATCCGGCCTTCTTTCCACAACGTGGATTCACCATCTCTTCATTTGTCCAGAAATGGGAACTAGTACTAAGGAAGTGGATTCTAACTGGTTTTGAAACCGGAAGTCTTGGGTTTCCCCTCTTTGCTCCCTGGTGCTGTACTCATTTGCACTTATTCATTGTACCTATGAGCATGATTCAATATGATACTTTAACACACTCATGTGGTATGTGTCTATCACCTTAACTGTATTGCTGGAAAATGGTGCTTGAAATTATCAGCAATCCCTTTAAAGAGGCTGGGCCTTCCGGGAAGCACAACTGTCTTAAGCTGAGTGGGGGAAGGTTGCACTGTGATGCTCTCATCTTCCTGCCAGTCACCCTGCCCTGGAGAGCCATGCCAACAGGGTGACTACAGAGCAGAGCAGAGGAGAACAAAGCATCTTTGAGCTTCAGGAGCTGTCAAAGCAACCCACAGTTCCCAACTACATGCAGGGAAAAAAAAAACGGATCCAAGAAGCTTGTGGTGGCCCAGGCAACCACAGACATTTACTATACAAGGTCCAGACCCACAGCCCTAGCGTCCCTCCACCCGCCCTTTGCTTTAAACAGTGGCTGTGACCTGTGTCTGTGGTGGGGTGACCACTGAGAAACCCAGGTGTCTGCTGGAGTCAGGCGCCATATTTGCCCTGTCCATCCTGCAGGGACCCTAAGCTTTGTGTGGCCACAGAAACACTGTGGACACGTGTGTAACGACTTTGTTGGAAGAATGAATAAAATCTGCAAGTCAGGACCAGGAACATGGAAATCTCACATCCTGAATCTATTTGTTTATTTGAGATAAGGCCTCACTCAAAGCAGCTCAGGCTGGCCTGGAATTTACTACACGAGACCCTGGATCAAAAAAAAAAAAAAAAAAAGACATCTGAGGTGGCCCTGTACTCCAAAGGCAAAGGCACATAGATCTCTGAGTTTGAGGCCAGCCTGGTCTATAGATGAGGTTCAGAGCTGCACAGAAAACCCTGTCTTGAAAAACAAAACAAAAACAAACAAATCTACCAAGGACCAAGGTAGTGCACACCTTTAATCCCAGCACTCAGGAGTCAGAGGCAGGCAGAGCTCAGAGTCTGAGCCTAGTCTGCAGAGGGACTTCCAAGACAGCCAGGGCTACACGGAGAAACCCTGTCTCAAAAGACCAACAACAAAAATCTACCAAGGGGGAGTTGGAGAGACGGCTCCTCAGTTAGAGCCCCGGCTGCTCTTGGAGAGGTCCTAGGTTCAGTTCCCAGAACCCAGTTGGGGCTTACCACCATCTGTAACTCCAGTTCCAGAGGGTCCAATACCCTATTCTGGACACACATACGGTACACAGACATACATGCAAGCAAAACACTCATATACATATATAATGTATATGTCTGTGTGTGTGTGCATTTTTTAAAAATATATTAAAGGGAGAAAGAAGGAAAGAAAAGGTTCTAATGTTTACAATAAGATAACTATCGGACAGCCTAATGAATACATCCATGTTTGTTTACTGAGACAGGATCTCAGGTAGCTGAAGCTAGTGTTTACTGAGACACGGTCTCAGGTAGCTGAAGCGAGCCTTACACTCAGAGTGGCTAACGCTGGCCTTGAATTCCTTACCCTCCTGGCTTTACCTCCCGAATGCTGGGTATAGGAGCCCGAGTCCACCAGTTTTTTTCAATTTTGAGATAGAATCTTCCTTTCTACCATGGACTAGCCTTGAACTCTCCATTCTCCTGCCTCAGCCTCCCAAGAGATAGGGCCACAGGCATTTACCACCCACTGCGCCTGGCTCTCTTGTATCTTTTTAAAGAGCAAGAGGGGGAGACTTTGAAGAGATACTGAACAATAATAGTTGTGTAAATGGGTGAAAACACCGCCTCCTGCCCTGTGATTACCCACTGTATTATGTGCTAAATTATCACACTGTGCTCCATGAATGTGCGTGATCATTATGTGCAATTAAAGAGGAAAAAAGTAGAGCTGGGCATGGTGATGAACACCTGTGTCCCGGCACTTGGGAGGTGGAGGTAGGGGCATCAGAGACTCAAGGTCCTCAGCTACAGTTTGAGCCCATCAGGGGATACAGGAGACCCTGTCTTGAAACCTAAAACAAAACAAATAAACTAAATAAAAACCAACCCTCTCCCTTCGTCTGCTTCAGAATACACCTGTCAGGTGATTTCTGTTATTGGTTTGGAAAACCAAGTCACCATGAACTGGGGCACACCACTGGGCTGAGGAGAAGATAAGGAAAGCATGAAGGTGTTCCAGAGCCCTGGCCCAGCAGGCTCCCTCCGGGTTCTCACACACACCCCGCATGGATGCCAGGTCTCCAGGGGGATCATGCACAAACATGTGCTCTCCACACCCAGGCTTTATTCCCCTGGCCTCTCACTAGGGGCTTAAAGATTCCTTCCACAAGCTGTTGGCCAGAAACCTTGGGAGAGATTTGAACCCTCCTAAGTCTCTGTGTGTGTGCTCAGCACTGCTTCCTTGGAGTCATTCACCTCAGGATCTACCCCTTCCTCACTCCCATTCCCTACTGCTTCCATCATCTGCCCTGAGGGGCCTTATGACTCTGTCTGTCTCTGCCTGTCTGTCTGTATCTCTTCTTTTCTCTTCTCTTTCTTCTATTCATCATTCTCCCTCATATCTTCTCTTTTCCTTTTTTGAGATGGTGGGGTGGGCGGAGGGGGTGTCTCACTACATAGCCCAGGCTAACTGTGTATTTCAGACTGGCTTCACATCCTCCGTCATCCTTCCCCTTCTCTTAGGTTTCCTTTACTGAAAGAGTCACCTCCTCTTCTTCCTTCCTCCAGCGCCCCAGGGCACTCAGAACAGAAACTCCATTGCTGTATCTGCTGCCTGCTTGGTGAGCCCCTGGTGCGTGCTGTTCTTCTGACATGCCTCTAGCTTCCACGACTTGAGCCTTTTTTTTTTTCCTATCGCCCTCCTGGGAGCTGTCACCCTTCCCTATCCCTCCCTTTGTGGGATGGAGAGAGTTGGAGGTGTGGTGGAACCCATATGAAGGCTGTTGCACCTGCAGATTCACCTGCAGGAGGAGCGAGCCTGGACCTGATGGAAAGCAGCTGCAGATGAAGAGAGCAAGTCTAACAAGGCGCGGGCAGCTGCCGCCCAGGCACAGCCTCACTCTGGCCGTCTGAAATCTAGAGCCCATAGGGCTCCTGAAGCTTGCCCCCATCCAGCAAGAACATCGCCAGATTCTGGGTTTAGGCACTTCAAATCCCATCTCGTGGTACCCCAATTTACCCTATTTCATGCTCATTAATCAGACGGATCTACAACAGGAGGGGATCATCAGAGACAGACAGTACCAGTCAGATGATGTCACAGCAGGTGGCTTCTTTGGGCGATCTGAGTGTCTCCAAAGAATCTCAGCGACAGCATGGACCGGAAAGTCGGATGGGACTCCTATACCGACTCCCCGCTTGCATGGTGTTTTAAAAGGACAGAACTGAGCAATGGAGGTAAAGTGACCGTCGGGGGCTCGCACCCGTCACCCCTGCACCCTAGGGGCTGAAGCTGGAGGCTCTGCGTGAGCTTGAGGTTGGCGTGAGCTGCACAGCGAGTTCCAGACCAGCTGGGCTAAGGGTGCCTCTGTCTCCAACAGCAACAGTGCAAGCTGTCACAGTGCCGATCTCTGGACAGTGTCGCCCGGGGCCAGACACAGGAGACCTTCCTGGGCCTACTAGAAACTCTCTACAACGTCACCTGAGTGCTGGTCACACGAGTGTCACCAGGCTAGAGCTCGATGCAGGTTAGTACGTGCGCTATAAAATTTTCAAAAGCCAGTTCTAAACCGTTAAAGTGAACTTGACCCTAACATTAAAATTGCATTTCTGAACCCTCTTTGAGATGGTGGCTCAGTCAACTCCAAACTGACTCCATAGCTAAGGTGGCCCTTAAACTCCCAGTCCTCCTGCCTCTGGATCTTGAGTGCTCACGTAGAAGTGTACTGAAAGAATCAGACTAACTTTGTAACCTATGTTTCTTTTAACTGCCTTATAACCTACAGTTTTAGGCCTATGTTAATTAAAGCCTTTTAGTGCTTCTCCAGAGAGCCGAGGAATGTAAAAGTTCCTGCCACCAGCCATCTGTGAGGGCAGAGATAAGGAAGAGAACAAGCAGAGATCCCTACTAAATGAAGAGTAAATCACCGATTGGTGCCTGTGAAATGGGCCTTGTTTGAAAACCAGGCCAAATGACTCCAATCCTTCTCCTGCATAGCTCCTGACCTTTAATCCAAAGCCTGTAACCCCCATTCCTCAGAATAGACACGGGATAAATTAGTTACTCTCCCATCTTTAACTGTGGCTATATCTCATGTGGCAAGAAATTCCAAACTGACTTGGAGATCACATATTTACGGCAGGACTG
Source organism: Meriones unguiculatus (assembly GCF_030254825.1). Taxonomy (NCBI): domain Eukaryota; kingdom Metazoa; phylum Chordata; class Mammalia; order Rodentia; family Muridae; genus Meriones; species Meriones unguiculatus. Next base: position 12,902,875 of record NC_083359.1, read on the forward strand.
ACTGGACCTAAGGGTGCCCAGAACCAACCAATTATTTTAAATGTTAAACACCTCCTCCAATCCTAAATTGCCAAGATAGCAACCCCAGGAGATTCCTGCCTTCTGCCTTTTAAAAACCTAAGGTCTTTGTCTCCCGGTGCCACTACTACCTGACCAGCAGGGGTGACCCCATTGCGCAATGGTCAAGAGTAACCTCTTGCATTTTTTTGCATCGATGGATGATTAGTTTCCTGAGTTCTCTTCATACCTTCTTATATTTAGGCTCTTGCTGGGCCTAACAGTACATACTTGGCTTGAAATATGTGTTTTTATTTTCAGGGACTGAGGAGATGACTCGCTGTGTAAGAATGCTTGCTTGAGGTTCTGGGTACAAATACAAGGCACCCACGTGAAAAGCTAGATGGGGCTACATGCACCCGTGACCCCAGTGTTATAGAAAGCGACTCACTGGGGCTCTCTGGCTGGATTCCAGCTGCAGGTTCTGGGGGAGACACTGTTTCAAGGTAGTAAAATGGAACCTGATAGCTCAGCATAACCGACAGCCTCCTCTGGCCTCCACACCTAAGCACACACACATGCACCTATCCCACACACATAAATTTTCCAAAAAGAATTTCAAAAAAAAATTTTTTGGGGGGAGGGTAATACTAGTACTTGGGAGATATGTTGGTTAGTTTTTATGTCATCTCGAGACAGGCCACCCGAGAAGAGAGAACGTCATCTGAGGAAATGCCTCCATCAGATTGGTCTGTAGGCAAGCCTGTGGGGGCGCTTTCTTAACTGATGACTGGTGTAAGAGGGCTCAGCGCACGGTGGGCGGTGCCACCCGTGTGCAGGTGGTCTTGGGTTGTATAAGAAAGCAGACTGCGCAAGCTATCGGAAGCAAGCCTGTAAGCAGCATTCTTCCACAGCGTCGGTTCCTGTCTCCGGGTTCCTGCCTTGACCTTCCGTATAAACTGATGACGTGACCACTATGTGGTGTGGTTAATGGGAAGGTTTTTAGTTTGTTTGTTTGTTTTTTCCTTTATAGATATAAGAGAAAGAACAACCAGAGGCATCTGAAGGACTCCAGAGCAGAGAGAACAAGAAGCACACTGAACAAGTGTGCTCCTGAACACGGCCAGCAGACTGGACCTGGCCAGGGCTGTCTGTGAGAGAGGGAAGAGTAGCAGGGTATAGAGACTAGAGAAGACATGAGAAGCGAGAGCGAAACAGAGAGGAGAGGAGGGCACAAAGCAGGAATAGCAGGGCTATAAGGAGACTGAGTAGCTGGAGGGAATTTAGAGTAGAGGAAGTAGTGAAAAGGGCTGGGATGCTAGCGGGGACTCTGAAATGTGTGACAGGTACTTGTTACACCGAGGGAGCCTGGAAGCCAGCATGTGTTTGATAGGCACACAGGTAGCCATACCTCCCTCCCTTCTGTCAGAGGTAAGAAAAGTTACAACTTTTGGTAGTATGGGAACCAGTTTCACAAGTTTCTGAGGGATGCTGGCTTTTACCTAACTGCCAGAAAGAAATCTTCCTATAGTCTAGGTGAGCTCACGTCTAGTTATCCGGGATGACTTTTAGGGTTTGGGGAATTGGACTTTCCTTTGGACTTAATGCTCTCCTCAATGATGGTTCTAAGTTTTGTAAGCTGAAAGAACCCCTTTCCTCCCCAAACACACAAACACATGCACACACATGAATACATACAGGTAACAAGACAATGGTAGAAGAAAAGTAAAATATAATTGAGCAGAATGTCAGGTGGGGCCAAGATGCCTCTGGTGTGAACTGGGATGCTTTCGGTGTGAGCTGGGGTGTGTTTTGAGGCAAGGAATTGTCTTCATGCCAGGGCTGACGTTCTCCTCATCACTTGTAACATGAAGGAGACCGCATCTGCTATGGGCCTTTGCCCTAGATCCCATGTGTAGAAAGGGATTATGCTTCCCTGAGGATGCGGAATCTGGCCAACAGAGATAGGCACAGAGAGGGAACAGTGTAGCAAGGCAAGGCTCCACCTGTGCCGGCCTGAATGTAAACCTCATTTAAGCAATGAAAATAAGTTCCTCTCCTTTGCCCAAGCCTTGATAATTTCCCGTTTAATCAAACATATCCTAGAACATATCCTGCAGCCAAGAGATACAGGCTGAGCCGTCCTAGACCAGTTTTGGGTAACATGCACAATAAGGGAAACTGTGTCCCCGAGTGATCTTTTGGGAGGAACTCCCTATTTACCCTCGCATGCATAACTGGGCATAAATATGATTCGAATCAGATGCATTATGGGAAAGGATGTGCATGGTGAGCACAGGCTTACATAACCCAAGCCTGTCAATCAAAAAGAGAACCACCCAAATGACACCTCCAAGCAACTGAACTCCTTCTCCTCCTGAACCACCTAAAAGGAAAGCCACAAAGAGTGGCCAGAGCCCTTGAGTACCCTCCCTCATATGCCCCAATGCTCTCTCAAGGCACATTCTGACCTGCTTTATCACTTTGCTTTGCACAAAGTTATCACCACTTTTGCTAACCTGTGTGTGTCTTTATTTCATTTTTTTAAAAATAAGATTCCAAGAACCTGGAAACTCCTAGACTAGTCTCTGACCACCAGTGACAAAGAGATGTCTGAAGGGCCCCAGCGTGTGCTTGGAAGATTGGCATGGGTCTCTGTCCAGAAGATATTGTCTTGCAGGGGGCTGTCTCAGGAAGTGTGTTCTTAGGACTCTGTCTGGGAGGGTCTGTGTTTGGGGTCTGTGGTCGGGGAGAGGCGGTCAATTCTGAGGTTGTGTCCTGAATGTCTAGTTTAGGGATTTGTCCTAAGAGTCTATCCTGGGGTCGGTCCTGGGGTCTATTCTGAGGTCTGTCCATCAGTCTGTCGTGGGATCCATCTGTCTCTGTTTCCATCTGTTTGTGTATATGTTACATGTGTATGGGTGCCCAAAGAGGCCAGAATAGGGTGTCAGATACTCTGGAGCTGGAGTTACTGGCATTTGTGAGCTGCCTGATGTGGATGCCGGGAACCAAACTCAGATCCTGGCAAAGGGCAGCCAGTGTGTAACCCCTGAGCATCTCTCCAGCCACACTCCTCCCCCATTTTTTGAAAGAGAGGATTTACATAACCTAATCTGTGTAACCTGGCCTGGAATTCGCTAGGCAAACCAGGCTAGCCTCACATTTATGGTGGTCCTCTTGTCTCTGTCTCCTCAGTGTTGGGGTTACAGGCATGCATCACCTTGCCCAGCTTCCGTTTATTCTTTGACTGGAGCTGACAGGCAAGGTAGGGGTTTCTCTGCAATGCTGGTGTGGGGGAGGGAAGGCTGCTCTCATAGTCTTCCCAAGGCCTGAGTCTGTTTATTTCAAGTAGAACCTGTAAGAGTACAGGAAGCACAAAAACAGGATGAGGAACCCTGAGTAGAAGCGCTTCCTCAAAGTGCTAGAGTGGCCCCTGCCTTTCGCGCCTCCTGTGTCTGCCTCTGCACCCACTCCACAGGCCATGTGGGGATCACCTGTGCCCTGCACACAGAAAGGGACTGTGACAGCCGAGCCCGGCTTCCCCCTGTGGGAGCTGCTCCCTGCCCTGCCCCTGGACACACTCAGTCAGGTAAGGCACAGCGGTCAGGAGTCTGGCCCTGCACTGTAAGTACGGCACAGAAGCTCAAAAAGATCACGACGGACGCGGTGGGGATGACGGGAAATCATGCAGGGAACTGAGAAGGGAGAGAGAATTGAAACCCAGGAAAACAGAGTTGCCCCCCCCAAACAGCTGGGGTTAAGAGGACACACAGCTCACACCTTTTGCTCAGTTTCAGGCCCAATTACTACACACACACACAAACCCACATAGTTTGTATATAACACACAATACACATATGACACATATTATATATAACACACACAGCACACATCCATAACACAACACATTACAGAAAATACAAAACACACACACACACACACACACACACACACACACACACCTTCCTCCCTGGAGTCACCCTGGACCACCTCACTCCTATAAAACAGCAGAAGAAACGGGACCATCCTTACTGAAGTGAGGGCTCACCCCAGAAGAACCCTCACTAGGCTGTATCCTGATTCCTGCCTAGTTCCTACCAAGAAACTAGTCTTAGGTTGTTGTGTCCAGGCAAAAGGGGACCTGAGACAGGCAGAGGAGGCAAGCATACCCTTCTAGGGTGGCAGACAAGCTGGGAGAGAGGTCATTTCTAGGGCCTTCCATCCTGGGTAAGAAGGCCAGGGCTGACATACCTGGGAGCCTGCCTGGGGCTGGTAGCATCCATGTCCACAGAGCCGGAGCCTGGGCAAGTTGTCAGTGTTGAGGAAGGAGAATGGAGGTCAGAGTCCCGGACCAGGAAGTGGCCATCTGCGGTCCTCGGGTCATGAGCCCATGGCTCTGGCCTCCATGAAGCTGGGCCCCCTTGGCTTTTCCCTGACCTCCAGGTCTGCTGACAAGCCCAGCCAGAGAAGTGTGGAGAGGAACAGTAAAGAGGGCGGGATCAGATCAGATGTGTATTCCTCTGTGTGACATCCAGGGCAGTGTTCTCATCCTGACGCAAGAAGAGGCATGGTGCAAGAGGGTGTGCCCGTCAGTGGCTCAGCAAGACCCGGCACCTACTTCCGCCGCTGGGCGGGGGCAGGTCCTGAGCTCTGCCTCCCACCATCAGTGACCCAGCTCCCGGGCTCTGTGTCCTCATGTCCTGCAAGGAGTGAACTCTGGCGACTCGCTGTGACCGTGGGCTTGTAGCATCTGTGCTTCCGTCTCCACCTTCGCACCTGGTCTCTCCCTCCTCGGAGCTGCATAAGGAGGAGAAAGCGCCAACGTGACTAGCAATTTTGAGGTGTCTCCTTGGAGAAGAGTCTGCCGGGTGGAGGGGGCTATAGCCTGAGCTTGCTCTCCACCTCCAATTGCCCCATGACCCAGAGGTCTGCCTCCTCTGCCCTTTTACCCAGAGCTATCCTCTCATGGTAGATGTGGCGTTAGCAGCCATGGGGGTTGTGGGACATGTGGGATTTCCCACCAGGGAAATCAGCACGGAGCTAGAGCAAGGTCCAGACATGTCCAACCCCCCCACCAAAAAAAAAAAAAAAAAATCTCAATCTTAAGACCAGCAGGAGTAAGGACCACTCCCTCTGTTCTCTGCTTGCATACCCTGAGGCATGTAGCCCGGCAACCCCCACCCTTGAAATTCTTGAGGTAGTCCAGCCTACCACCTGGAATTCCTCTCCACACAAATGAAACATTCCCAGCACCTCAGCCCCAGGCGACGAGATGTTCATCCAGCCAAAACCCCCTACCCGCTTCCCCAAGGTTTATACAGCCCTTATTTCCCCTAAAAAAGGAGAGCCGTATCACTGATAGAGTTGTGTCACTAAAGGGGCTGTCTCACTGGGAGAGCTGTATCACAGACAGCAATCCCTCTCCCCCACCTCTCCTTCCCCCTCCAGGCACTCACTGCAGAAGTCAGATCCCTCGGACCTCGCTGGCCTGGCTAAGCTTCATTTCCTTCAAATCCAGCACCTGCATGCATCAGTGCCTGGACGCACCCATTCCCAAAGAGAAGGACTGGAGCCTGGGCTCCAGATGGAGGGGATGCTCTTGTCTTTTTAAAGTCTAATTCAGGAGAATGGTATAATGAATATATTTACTCTTTATCATTGTATCTTCCAGTGCCTCTGCCTGACACTTCCTGCTGCTCCCACCCCATCTCCCACCCACCTTCTTGTCCACCTTTTGTTGTTGCTATTAATGACGTCCTGAGTCTGTTAGTGCTTAGGTGTGTGTGTGCCGGGGGCATGAGCAATGTACAGGTAGCCATATCCCTAAAGGAGAGTGACTCTTCCTCCCCCAGCACCATCACCTGACAAACTCACCCCCACCAAGGAGCCACACTGAGATGCTGACTGACTTGTTCTCCTGCAGGTCTCATGCAGGCAACTAGAGCTGCTGCGAGCCGATGGCCCCCACAGCCGTGTCATGTCCAGGAAGTCTGCCTTTCAAAAACCCCCACTCTCCAGCTCTTAGATTCTTTCCACCTCCTCTGCCTCAGTGTTCCCTGAACCCTGGGCGGAGAGAGAGGAATACAGAGGATCCATCCACCGCTAAGCACTCACAGCTACTTATACTGGACACGCTGACAATCATGAGCCTCCTCAGTATTCACTAGCCACGGCAGAATGGAGCTTCTCTGGCCAAAGTTGAGAGCAACACAAATCTATGGATTTAGAAGCAAGTTTGAAAGCATGACCACTTAACATGACAGCAATAGTAGGTTCCCCGTTGCGGCCTGTGGTATCCCAAACCATAGACTTTTTGACCAGGACCAAGTGTGAAATTCCTCCAGGTGAGCAAGTCTCCCAGCCAACCAGAAAGCAGTTAGTTACCCCCATAACCGTCATGCCACTGCTGCGCCAGATGGAACACATGGTCAGCTCACCATATCACGATGGGTTTCTTTAAACAAATGAAATTCATCGGGCGTATTGAGGTTCATGCGTAATAGTCTGGAATATGTGTACTCGGTGAAATCCCACATCTGTCAGCCCACGTAGGTTATGTTCTGTGTGAGGTGTGATATGACCGGCTAAGTCATACTCAACAACCACAGAAAAATCCCTATTACAATGTAATCAACTTGGTCCTCATCATGTATGTCAAATCTCCAAACTTGTCCATCCTACCTAGCCCCCGGTAGACATTATTGTAGCACTTCAAACATACATCTTCTTATTTCCTCCCCCTTATCATTGCCCCATCCCAGACAACCACTTTGTCATTTTTCTATCATCATATATTTGAGATTTTTGAGATTTTAAAACACATGCCAGAAGTAAATAGGGTCAGGTAATACTCTCTTTTTGTGTTTAATAGTCGATTATGCACACGTGCCTGCACACACATGTATGTGTGTGTGTAGATATGCATGAGTATCTTTCGTGTGCTTAGATATATCATGTGTATACATACATACATACGTACAGTGCATGGATATACTGGTATATTTTATTTATCGACTCATGTATTGATTGAGGTTTGTCTCTGTAGCTCAGTTATTTTGACAGTTCTGCAATGAATATTTCAGTGCAGATAGCTTTCAGAGGTAATACTTTCATGCCGAGGGTGGTGGTGCATGCCTTTAAACCCAGCACTCAGGAAACAGAGGTGGGTAGATCCAACACAGTGAGTTCCAGGACAGCCAGGGCTGTGTAGAGAAACCCTGTGGTGGAGTTTCGGTTTCTTTAAAAACTCAATTATGTATGTAAATATGTTGTTTTGATCCCAAGCATGGGATACAGAGTTGCCTTAGTTATCTACAGCTGAAAATTGCCCCCTGTGGCTTGAAGAGGGACATGGTCTTTGCCATCTGCAGTTAGTGGAATTTGAGGACTCTGAGAGGGTAGAAATACCAGACATAGGAATGAGCCAAAAACTCTAAGAAGACTGGTTCTCCCCATGCTGTTGCTGGCTAATCCTTCTGCTGTGTTTGCTGTTGCTGGTTTTCTGGACTACTGGATATCCTGATGACTGAGATTGGTATTGTCCCAAAGAACCCAATGACCCTAACCAGCCAGAAGTAGCCACAGAGAATTCTGTCCCCTCTCCCCACTAACCTTTTTCCTCTCCTATCGAGTGCTGGGGTGTTGGAAGGTATTAGGAGGGATAAGGGATAGAGAAGGAAGGTAGAGGTATAAGAAACTCCAATAAAGTAGATAGAAAAAGTGGTGGTTTTGCCTCCTTTGTGTATACATCCAGGAAGGAGATCGCCAGTTCATTATTGTTTTGCACATGGAAACATATTTTTTTCCCCATTGCATCCTTTTGTCAATGGGGGTTTTGTAATGAAGTACAGACTGGAATGAATTTTTAATAAAAGGACAAATGCAGATTTAAAGCCAAGGGGTCAAGCGAATGTGAGGAGATGGAAAACAACTAACAGAAACTAGGGATAGACTTTAATGGGCAGAGCACTTGCCTCTCATGCAGGAGGCACTGGGTTCAGTCCTTGGCACCGCATAAAGCAGGCATGGTGGCTTGTACTTAAAATCCTAGTGCTTCGGGGGTAGAGGCAGAAGGATCAGGAGTCCAATGTCATCTTTAGCTACGTTTTTAGTTCAAGGCCAGCCTGGGATACATGAGACTGTCCCAAATTTTGAGAGGGAGGTGGGAGAAGGGCCAAGAAGAGAGAAAAGGAGAGGGATAAGAGGGGAGGGGGAAGGGAGGAGAGGACACTAGGAAGATGTATCAGTCATTACAGTGCTTGCTCTGCAAGCACAGGACCTGGATTTAATCTCCAGAACCATGAAAAAAAACCTGGAAGTGGGGTCAGCAAGATGGCTCAGCAGGCAAAGGTGTTTGCCACCCGGTGATACAAACCTGAGACCCGAGTTTCATTCTTAGGTGAAGATGAATGGCTAGAACTGACTCCCCAAAGTTGTCTTCTGACTGCCACATGCATGTATGGCATACACACACACACACACACACACACACACACACACACACACTAAAACAATAACAAAAGGCAGATGTGGTGGTCCAGAATTGAATACCAGCACTGGGGAGGCAGAAACCTACAGATCTCCGAGGCTGAATGGAGTCTTAGCTCTCAGCTAAGTGGAGGTGGAGGGTGAGGCCAGCTGCAGACAAACAAGCAGATGGACGGGTGGACGGCATATTCAGATAGACAAACAGCCAAACAGGCAGGTGACAATTCATGACTGCAGCAGGACCAAGCTGAGCGGAAGCTCCTGGGACAGAGAGTGCCATGCCTGGCAGTCACCTGACACACACACACACACACACACACACACACACACACACACACACACACACCAAGTGATCATGTGGCAAGCTGGTGAAGACACTGAAGCCTCAGGTGCCCTCCTCCTTGTGGGGTCCAGGGGAGCATGTTTTCTGGAGTTGGTGTACCTAAGTTCTCAAGTCCGGGTTTTCTACTTGCTTTTCCTGGGATCTGGCACCATCTGCCCTTTTAGGAAAGAGCCACTTACCTTTGTATGGGTGGTGCCAGACACGCGATGCTGTCCACCCGTCCCCCCGGGTGGTAGAGTCGCCCTCGTTCTCAAAACGGAGTCAGAGCCAGGCATGCTGGCTCGCACCTTTAATCCTAGTGCTTAGCCAGAAGCACATGTATCTCTTCGGTTCAAGGCCAGCCTAGCCTACAAAGTAAGTTCCAGCCAGGGCACCAGAGTGACACCCTGATTTAAAATGGGGGGAGGAGGAAGGAGGGGTCTCAACCTAAAAACTGCTTCAAAGTGGGGCAAGACACAACCTTAAAAACATCACTGTTTTTCACAATGAAAGAACGTAGAACAGGGCACAGCCTGAGCTCGAGTCCCCCGTTTTTTTCAAGAGAAGACTGTTTTCATTTAAATTATTCCTCATTCGACGGGCTGCCGTGCACTTCATGAGGTGGGGTTTCGACGAAAACAAAAGGAGAACAGCACGTTGCTGAACACAGAGCACCTCCGGGGAGGCCTCTGTTGGGCACCCTGCATCTTTCGATGGTCAGAGGGAGGGTAGCACAGTTTGGACACAGTGCCGGATGTTCTCAGGGCGGCAGGCTCACACACGCATGCGGATGGGGTCGCTGAAGCCTAAATCAAGTCACCCAGCACCGGCTTTCAGGACTCGGAGGAAAGGACAGCGTTAGTTCTTATTAGAAAGCTGATAGATGAAGATAGATGGATGATAAACAGGCAGACAGACAGACAGAAAATAAGGTAGGTAGACAGAAGATGGAGCACAGAAGCCACACTCTGAAGGAAGCTGCGTGAACTGAGACTCTGTAGCTTTCCACTGAGACACACGGTTTCCGTTCACAGTCACCCAGCTTTTAAGAGATCTGTTTTGTTATTATGGCCTATGCGTGTGCACGGCTGTGCGCGTGTCGTGCGAGTTCATATGTACCAAGTACATGCAGGCGCCTCTGGAGGCCACAGTGGGTATTGGATCCCCTGGGACTAGTGTAACAGGAGGTTATAAGCTGCCCAATGTGGGTGCTGGGGACTGAACTCAGGTCCTATGAAGGAGCAATTTGTGCTCAGCTGAACCCGAGTCCCCTGAAAGACCAGGAAGGGCTCTTGTCCACTGAGCTGCCTGTCCAGCCCCATTATTTTTTTTTAATTTTTATTTCATTTTATTATTTACTTATTTATTTTACTTTTTTTGAAACAGGGTCTCACTATGCAACTCTGGCTGTCCTGAACTCACTATGTCGAGCAGGCTGGCCTCAAAAACCACAGCAATCAACCTGCTTCTGCCGCCCAAGTGCTCAGGTTAAAGGCGTGCGCCAACCCACCTGGCCAGCCCCATCTTAATTATGTCTATGCATGTGTGGGGGGCATATGCACATAAAGACAGTGCCCACACGAGCCAGAAGAGGACATCAGACCTTCTGGAGCTGGAGTCACAGGCAATTGTGAGCTGCCCGTTGGGAACTAAACTCAGGTCCTCTGAAAGGGCATCATGGGCCCTTAACCACTGAGCCAGCTCTCCAGCCTCCATCACCCCCACAACCAATGTAAGGTCATTCTTATTTACCAAATACGTCTAGTTTCATTTTATTTGGCAAATAGTTTTTGTTTGCTTGGTTTGTTTGTTTGTTTGTTTGTTTAATTTATTTGTTTGGTTTTTTTATGCAAAACATCACTGTGTTCCAGGCTAACCTGGAACTTAACCGCTGTAGCCCAGGCTGACCTGACATCCATACCAAGCCTCCATCTTCAGGTGCCTGAATACATGGGTTACCTGAAGGAGCCTCCACACCAGACAGTCCTGCTTGTCTTTGGGGTTTCATCAAAAATGACCATCACACGGGCCTTCTCAACTCTTCTTTACTGGAACCTCACACAAGGGATCTTAGGTCAGCTTTTGCAAAGCCGCTTGAGGCCAGGACCCCAAGCTGAAGACTCGACCGGACCTCTTCCCTGTCGGGAGGTTTGGGTGATCCTCTTCCAAAGGACTCCTGGTGCTCGGGACTTGCAGGAAGTGAACATAACTCACATAAGACATTGGGAATTCTGAAAAGCAGGTCCCAAGCCAGCTTTTTTTTTTAATTAGCATATGTTAGTTACACATAATAACAGGCTTTGTTATGACATCATCATACTTCTGTATAATGTATGTTAATCGTATTCATCCCATCATCCTCTTCTGTCCCACCCATTTATTCCCACCTCTTCCCAGGTAGTCCCTCTTCTTCTTCTTCCTGTCTTTCGTTTGTTTGCTTTTGTGAACCAGTGGGTACCACTGGAGTCACTTGCAGGGGAGTGTCACCTTGCTAGCAGCTACACCACTGAAGAAAGAGTCTCTCTCTGTGTATGGACAGACCCTCTGGAAGAGGTGAGGTGCGTTCATGATGCCCCTCCCCACTCCATGGTACAACCCAGGCCCATTTTTTTGCAAGTCAAGCTTAGTTCCTTGGATCTACCTGTCTGTACCACCACGCTTTATGAAACACTATCCAATAAAATACTCGCATCAAGGCAGTGGCCAGGTAAGTGACGTTTCCAGTTTCGTCCTCTTACAATGAGGACAGTCTCATCTCGGCCTTATGAAAATAACCATGCGTTCATGAAAACAAGGATTCTCAATTTAGTGTTTCCAAATTATAGAGCGATCAGGTAGGAAGAAAAGATAACTATTTTGATCTCACTTGAAAGCAAGAAAGCATCAAAATAAGTAGAGGCTCTGTGAAGACACAGCACAGCACCAGGCAAAAGAGCCGTCCTGAAAACAGCCATGATTTAGGCTGCGCTGAAATGGCTCAGTGCGGAACAGCACTTGCTCTCCCTGGCACCCAGGTAAAAAGCTGGGTGTGGCGGTGCACGTCCACACCCTGGCAGTGGAGAGGTGGAGACAGGAAGATCCCTGGAGACATTGGCTAACCAGCATAGTTACATCAATGAGCTCCAAGTTCAGTTACAGACTGGCTCCGAAAATAAGATGGAGGCTGGAAAGATGGCTCAGTGGTTAGGGGCCCTGGCTGCTCTTTCAAAGGACCTGAATTGGATCCCCAGCACTCATAATCATCTGTAACTCCAGTCTCAGGGACTCTGACACCCTCCTCTGACTTCTTGAGCACTGCCCATAGCCAAAACACCCATACGCATTTAAAAAAAATAGAGAAAAACAAGTAGTCATGAGGACATTTGACACTGACCTCTGGCATCCTCATGCATGTGCATACACATGCTCTTGTACACACACACACACATACATGCTTATACGTGTACTTGGCCATGATTTAAAATGTGACCTGAGCACAGTGTAGTATAATAGACAAGGAGATTTGACTGTTTTTTTTGTGACAAACAACTGAACTAATAACCTAAAATCTGGCTTCCAGCATGATAACATGACATGATTGGCAGCAAGGACATTGATGGCTTTCAGACAACTTCTGAGCTACTTCTATTAAGTATATTAATATCAGACAAATATCACCATAGCAGCTTTTCTCTGTGACAGTTAATTCTGAGCCTCATTTGGATTGGATCTGGCTACCTACCCGCATATTTCTGGGTGTAACTGTGGGGGCATTAATCATCAGGTGGTGTGTACAGTGGGTTGTCCTCCCTAGCATGCATGGGCACCCCACAAGCCACAGACACACACCTTGGTTCCACTGATCCTCAGATCTTCAAGTGATTAGAGATGGGCACCATCCTTCCCCATCACCCTGCCATGGCTGTGGCCTTGGCTCAGCCTCCAGGCACTGCTGGGTTTGCCCACCATCCTGTACTGCCCTTTCAGAGGCTGGCCATGTTGCTTTCCTGGGAAGCACTCTATGAATAAGGATAAAACAGGACCAGGATGCTGGGAATGGCAGGTCCTGGGAGGGAGCACCTCAGAATTCCTCATATTCCTAATGGCAGCATGAGCTTTGAGTAGGGAAACCTTTGCCTGAGTCTATGAGGCCCAGGAATAGGACTCTGGAACTTGTCCCAAAATATCTATGTCCCAGAAGCCCTGCTCATTATCTCTGGATGCCAACTCCAAGCCACCCTGGGTCTGCTTCAGTTCAACCAGGCCACACCCCCACATCCTGCCTTCCAGCATGAATCTTCGGAGGTGCTGTATGACCAAGGCAAAAGATGGCAGCCTCTAATGGGAGCTGGCATTCTGAAGGCTGAGGGCAACTTCGACTTCTCACCAGCAACATGACATTGGTCACATCTCTTGACCGATGACCTGAGCATGCTGGCTAGCTTTTGCCGATTTGCACAAACTAGAGTCACCAGAGAAGAGAGAACCTCATTTGAGGAATTGCCTCCATCAGACGAGCCTGTGGGCGGGTGTGTGGAACACTGTCTTGACAGATGGATGTTTGATGTGGAGTGTTCAGCCCACTATGGGCGGCGTCACCCCTGGGCATGTGCCGTTGGTTGTGGAAGAAAGCTGGCAGAATGCAAGACAGTAAGCAGTTTTTCCCCGTGGGTTCTGCAGCTGCTGCTGCTTGGGTTCCCGCCCCGACATCCCACAGTGACTTTGATGGGGAGGTTATAAGCCAGATGAACCCTTTCTTCGCCCATGTTTTTTGGTGAGTGCCACCACATCCAGTCATTTTTGTTTTTTATACAAGATCTCAGGTAGCCTACACCATCCTTTGAATACACTATGTAGCTAAGGATGACCTTGAACTTCTGTTCCTCCTGCCTCGCTTCCTAAGTGATGGGATGACAGGCATGTGCCACCCTCCTGGTTTTGCAGAGCTGAGGATGGAATTCCGGGCTTCAGACACACTAAGCAAGCATTTCATCAGCTGAGCCACATCTCTGGCCCTGTTTTTTTTTCCATTAAAATTTTGTTTTATATTTTAATCATGCGTGTGGATGTATCTGTGTGTGTGTTTGTACAAATGAGTGAAAAAGGTTCCCCCCACAGGCCAGAAGAGGGTGCCAGATTCTCAGGAGCTGGGGTTACCCATGGTTGTGAGCTGCCGACGACGATGAGTGCCGGGAGGAGAACTTGGGTACACTGAGAGAGCAGCCAGGGCTCTTAACCGAGCCGTTTCTCCAGCCCATTTTATCCATTCTTAAGTTTACGCTTCAATGGTGCTCAGGACCTCTGTGCTGTTGTGCAGACACCACGACAGTAACTGCACTTTTTAAACAGAACCCCTCTTCCTCATCTCTGGGGACCTTCTTCTGCTCTGTCTCCATGATTAGTACGGCTTAAGGAAACTCATTTCCCTTCTGTCTTTTTGTGAGCTGTCTTTGTTCACTTTGGTTTAGCGTCCACAGGGTCCAGACATGTGACTTTCCTTCCTGTCCAGGGCTTAGTCATGTCCCATTTATGTTTCTCCATTCATCCACTCACGAATATTCAAACTCTATCCTAGATTAGTAAGTTGACAAAAGGATTGATCACTGATCTCAGCAATGAGGGTGAACAGAACAAGAGTAGAGAGAGGGACACAAACAGCGATTATTGCCTAGAGGTGGGAGTCATAGCGATAGGAAAATGGTAAGGATGAGTCCATGTTCCTGGATCACCAACTTTGGTGTAGCTTGCTGGGAATGCCCTTAGTTGAAGCTCAAGGTGCCCTGGCATCGTCCTCCTGCCTGCTACAACTTCAGCACTTGTATGCCATCCTTCACCTGCCAGCCTCACCCTCACCCCTACTCCCACCCACCCCCTTGCTCACCCGGACCCCAGTCCCAGTGTCGGTCATTTAGCCTTTTCCACCTAAGGCTGTACCATCTGGAACACCGTTCCTGTTGAGGGCAGAAGGGCAGGCTGCCTTCCCCCATCTCAGGGCTCAGCCAGACAGGTGGGTAGCAGGACCAGCTGGTCCAGTGAGCCCCTCCCTGGGGCTCAAAGACAGCAGGCCCCAGGCCCCCTGGACCAGCTTCTCTTCTAGAGTTAGCATCAGTGCGGAAGCCTGAGGCTTTCCTGCCCTGGCAGAGGCAGGGGAGAGAAGATTGCGGATGAGGGTTTCATGGCATGGTGGAGTTACAGCTCCACACGCCTGCCCTTGTGAGACCTGGATGGAAGAAGCCAGCTGAAGTTTAAGCCCTGGGACTTCCGAGAGGACCGTTTATAAAAATGCCAGGTTAGAGCCTTCAGCTTCTTGTCTCCCCTCCTACCTGCTGTAGCTCCTCACAGGGGCCAGAGCCCCCACCTGGCTCTACCCCTCCTGGTCTTTAGCCTCGTGCTTCTTTTGACCTTTCTTGCCCGTTTTCTTCAAACTGCTTCCTCCAGATCACCGAATAGCGTGGGAGCCTGACTCTCTTCACAAAAAAATTCTCATTCACCCTGAGCTAGAAACAGGACTGAAGGGAGTCTTTCCTGGAGCTTCTCCCTCCATCCACAGCCCCTCAATAATGGTAAGAACTGATGGGGCAACTTATCAGCGAAACACCAAGCCCCGTGTGCCTCCCGACCAGAGGGCAGGCGACAAGGAGCGAAGCAAAGGAGACCGCATGCTTCCTGGACTGGAAGACACAGCGTTAATCACAGTGTAGGCACAGGGGTGCTTAACAAACGACTAAAAGGGGGAAAGACAGGGGTCCTGCCCTGAAGGAGTCTCTCTCTGTGCAGGAGAGAGAGGAGCAAGAACCCAATCATTTCAGTCTCCCTCATTCACCTCTGCCACCCCTCCCCCTCCACACACTCAAGTGGGCTTAAGTAACTGCTGAGAAAAGGCAGCAGATAAAGGACCCCAGTCACTGTGTATCTGCAGCAGAGCGAGGAGAAAATAGAGACTTGTCTGCTTAGCATCCCTGCTCATGCTAAGCAGAAAAATCAAAGCAAATCAGGAAACACGGAGGATTAGAAAGTTGTGACTAGAGGCGAGCTGGAGCGTTTGGAGGCTGTGGTGTTTTCGGCAGGGGTGGGTATGTGGTAGGCCGTGCGCGTGACAGAAGTATGTGTGGTTGACATACTCTCGAAAGGGGCCCAGGTGGCACGAAGTGGGCTGCTTTAGTGAAGTCCCACGTGGCGGAGACACGGGTGGCGGAGGCAGGTGCGCTGAAGGTCTGCATGTGGTCAGGCTCTGTTGCGGATACCATGCTGATGGGTTTATGCCTATGGAATCTATACGGGTGTCCCAGTCAGCAGTTGTCCCCATTTCTGTGTCGCTAATCTTGGGTGTGGCTGGCCCTCGCACGGCTTTCCTACTGGGCACTCCCCAGGAGTGTCCACCTGTCTGCTTCACTGGGACCTGGTTGGATGGGACAAAGCTTCAAAGTGGCCAGGGATGATGGTTTATAAATATGTCAGCCATGGTCTGCGTCTTGGGGCTTCCTTCCCCTTCTGACCTACCTGCTTCACTTCCTCATTCAGCAAGAGGATAAGTCAGGGGCCAGAGCCCCCATGTCTCTGCCCCTACTGTTCCTCCGCCTCATTCCTCTTTCCTCCTTCAGGTCGATACACAGTGTAGGCAGGCTGCAACCTTGGCATCTTTGAACTGGTTGCTCTCTACGCCCACGTTAGACTTCCTCAGTCCTTGCTAAGCCACAAACCCACCTCACCTCTCAGTCTGAACCCGGCTCGATTTATTCCTTCCTCTCTCACCTTTCAACAGCCTCGTCTCTATATCACGAAGAAGGAAATGTCGCTCGGACGGGGTAAGATTGGCAGAGCTAAAACGTAAATTGTGTATTGAAATAAGAGGCAAACTTGTTAGAAAACCCCATCTCTAGCTGTGGCTGGAACTCCACTGGGACTAAGGACATGCAAAAAAGTTAAAAAAAAAATTAATCCAAAGAGAGCCAAGCTTTACACGCCTTTAGTCCCAGCACTCGGGAGGCAGAGGCAGGCAATTCTCTGAACTCGAGGCCAGCCTGGTCTACAGAGTGAGTTGGACATCTAGGGCTACACAGAGAAACCGTGTCTTGGGAAAAAAAGAAAAAAAAAAAAAAAAAGAATTCAGCATAAGGAACACTTGGTGTTCCTCATTGTGATGGTGAGTCAGGCTAAGCCAGCATCTGCGTGTTCCTTGCAGGAATTCAAAAATGCCCTGCAGTTCAGGGACAGATGTTTGAGACAGAAGAATGCACAAAGCACACCAACATAGTCCACAGAATTCAAACATCGAGGTTGGCGAGATGGCTCAGTCAGTGAAGAGCTCACCACATACGCTGGAGCAGAGTTAGATCCCCCAGGACACAGGTAGAAAATAAACCTGGGCATTGGTACCACACACGCATAATCCCAGGACTGGGGAGGCTGAGGCAGGAGGACCCATGGGGCTGGGTAGATAGTCAGCTTAGCCTACACGGTGAGATCTGGGCCAGCAAGACACCTTGTTTCTGAGGTTGACCCCTGGTCTTCACTCACATCCGAGTGCGTGTGTGCGTTCACCCGTACACATACACCCAGGAACATACACACACATACAAAATTCAATATCCATCTTTGAAGAGTTTTTCTAGGAAAGATAAGAAAAAAAAATGTTTGAAAAAAAAAAGTATTTTTAGATCCTGTTCCCTTATATAACATTCACTAATTATGTTAGCGTTTATAAGTAAGTGCCACTCTTAAACAGGTTCCGCTTTTGTTTTGTGAGATTAAGAACACTGATACAATAGCAAAATGACTAGTGAAGAATATGAAATAATGTCTACTTTTAAGCAAACACTGTTTTTAATGTCTATATGTATAGCACAAATATATATCATTACCTTCTATTGAATCATCACTTTATTTCTGGCTGACGGGGATGTAGAGATGGCTCCTCAGTTAAGGTAGCTAGCTGCTCTTTCAGAGGACCCGAGTTCTGTTCCTAGCTCCCCGACTGGGTGGTTCGAAACTACTAGTAAGTACAGTTCCAGGGGATCTGATGCCCTCTTCCGGCCTCCTCAAGCACCTTGCCATTTTACACACAAACCCGCCCAGAGACACACATGAATACAAATTAAAAATAAAGATGAATCTTAAAACTGTGATCCAGAGATGACAGGGACCAGTAGGGGGCATTTTTGTGCTCGATGTTACAAGGGCAAGATTGGTGAAGTGGGGCTGCTTCCAGCCTGGAGTGAAAAGCAGAGGAATGAAGGGAATGTGCAAAGCTAGATAATGGAGGCAGAAGGCTGGACCACACACAGAACCAGCTCTCGGGAGGGGGAATCTGCATCTATACAGAAGATATCTCTGAACTCTGAGATACCTTCAGGACAAAGAGTTTGTCTCAGCTAGGAAAACCCAGGTTTCAAAGTTCTACTTTTTTTTTTTTTTTTGGCAAAGGGAGACAAGGCCTAATATATAGACTAGGCTGGCCTCCAACTGTGTGTTGAAGAATGATAATCTTAAACGTCTAGCCTTCTTGTCTCCACCTCCTGTGTGCTTGGACGACAGCGTGTGGATTATATGATGAGTTTATGAAGAGCTGGGGATTGAACTCAGAGCCTCACTTTTTTTAATAAAAATAATAAAAGTTCAAACCCAAGGCCTTCTATGCACTAGATAAACATTCTGCCACTGAGCTAAACCCCTAACCCCAAAGGGGCCTTTAAAAAAAAAAAAATCAAATTCACTCCTGTTATCCTCATCACTGTCACTCGTAGAATTCCAAGAAGTCTGAACCAGAGGAGGGGTGGATGGGTCCATCTCCAGCTGCTTATCCCACAGCTCAACCCTTCACCCATTCTCCACAGAAGAGACAAAGAATAAGAGAGCACCAGAAAGAGTGAGAGAGAGCTGGGTGTGGTGACTCAACTGGTCACCTCAGATCTCAAAGGTGAAATCAGGAGGACCATGGTGTGTCTGAGGCACATATGGCTACATAGCGAGTTGCCAGGTCACGCAGCACCACCTAGCAAGACTTTGTCCATATGCACCCATAATTGTCTACCCAACTAGAAAAACAACCAGGAGAATTACAGGATCTCAATAAGCCTAAATGTAGTCTTAATTATCCAATTTGAAGATGTGGACTAGCTGATGAGACTAAAAACAAGATCCAACCACCTACTGTCTCCACAAAACGCAGTTCACCGGCAAGAGTGCGTCGAGATGGGATAGAATGGAAATCAATATACTAAGCAAGAGGAAGACAGGCCAAACAAGGGTAGCCACAGGGAAAAATTAGTCATAAAAGTTAGAGAGATCACTGCACATTACACAGGGAACAATCCATTAAAAGGTGCAGCAATTGCAAATGTCAACACACCAGATACGGGCACAGTGGGCTTCATAAGGCAGACACTTGGCAGAAAGGAAAGATGGACCCAAATGTAACAATAGAGGGTGCCTTCAATATGCCATACATAGATGATAGGCAGGTACATGGATGGATGGATGGATAGATAGATGAACCAGGAATCCTATCTTAGGAGGTAAGATATACCATAGATCAAATGGACTTACCTCACATCTACAGAATATTCCTTCCAACAGCTGTGGAATGCGTTCTCTCGGGGGCCTATAGAACTCTCTCTAAAACCGATCGTATTTCAGGACACAAAGCAAGCCTTAGCAGATAGAAAATATGGGCTGGGTGAGGGCTCAGTGGCTAACGTGCTTTCTGTGCAAGTCTACGGAATGCAGTTTGGACCTCTTAGAACCCACATAAATGGTGGACGGGTGGGGCAGCCCACTTGTGATTTCTGTCTGCAAAGGTGGAGACAGGGGATCTCCAAAATAAACTGACTAGTAAGAGTAGCCATCTCTGTGAGCTATGGGCTTGACCGAGAGACCCTGCCTCAAATGAGTAAGGTGGAAGAGGGATGGCGGATGATGCATGACATCACCCACACACACATGAATGTGCATACATGCAATCATACACACCACACATGCACGGAAAGGAAAAATAATCAAAATAATACATTTTATCTTTATCAGATCATAATGGAACAAAACTGGAAGTCAACAGCAAGAGAAATCATACAAATAATAGTGAGCTCTGGTCAGTGAGAGACCAAAAGATAAGCAGCGATTGTTAACACTATGTAGAGTAGGTGCGGTATAGCAGTAAGTTCCCTGAGGGGAGAGCTACCTCGCCGCATTCTTTCCTGCATTCTTTCCCGCCTTCCCGGTTCCGGGTGGGTACGTGACTCGGCTCACAATCTGCCTTCCCGCCTTCCCTGTTCTGGGTACGTGACTTAACTACGGCTTTGTTCAAACCACCCAATCAGACCCCTGTAACTATGCTTCTTGCTTCTGTAGCCACGCCTCCTGCTCCTGAGCCCTATAAAAACCCGTCACCCCAACCGAGAGGCGCTCAAGTCCTCCGATAGGCTTGGTCGCCCCGGGTACCCGTGTATCAAAATAAACCTCTTGCGGCTTGCATCCGAAGGCTGGTCTCGCTGTTCCTAGGGAAGCGGGGTCTCCCCGTCTAGATAGGCTCTTGGGAGTCTTTCAGTCAGTAAAGAAATCAGAAAACAGAAAAGCTCTTAGAATTAAGTGAAAACAAGAGGATAAAACACTAGAACCTTTGTGATTCAACAAAGGCAGTTTAAGAGGAAAGTTCATGGCTCCGAGTGCATCAGTTGAAAATTAGAGATTTCAGATAAATAACTCAACGATGCCTCTCAAGGTTTTAGAAAGGTAGAAAGAACAAGTTGAAAATCATTAGATGGAAAGAAAAAGATTAGAACAGAAATTAACTAATGAGGGAGAGGGATCATAGCTGGGAAAGAAAGTAAATAAACTGTAATTAATATAAAAAATAAAAAATTTAATTAAAAAATAAAAATAATAAAATAAAATAGAACCGAAATTAACGAAACTGACTAAAAGAACAGTATTAAAAAAGAGTCAATGAAACAAGGAATTGGGGTTGGGGTCAGGGAAAAAGCAAGATTGAGAAGGCTCTGATCGAACGAATCAAAAAAAGAGAACCTTAATAAAACCCGAGGCGGAAATGGGTGTTGACCAATGCATGCACACTGCCAGGTTTCCTTCATAAGGAAGGGCGAGTGCTACCGTTCCAGGAAAGTGGAGGCAACCGGAGATGGTCACATGAAGCAAACTCAGTCTCTAAAAGCAAACCACATTTTCCCCTAATTTGTCGATTATGTAGACATATAAAATCATATATGTGCAGGTAACAAGAAAGTAGAAGCAAAATGGTCGGGGGGGGTGAGACAAGGGGGACTAGCCAGGGGAGAAAGGGGGGGTGCTAGGGTATGGTGGAAAATGTGCTCCATGAACGCTATACACTAGTTGAACATGGCCGTCTATAACCCTGTATAACATGATTGTAAAGATAAAAAAAATCACAACAGATACGAAAAACAAAAAACCCCAGAGGGTTGTTAGAGAATACTTTGGATACATAGAACATATCAAAATTTAACCTAGAGGTTACAAACACATGACTGATCTATGGCCAGCCATGACTGAAATCATAAAGTCTCTTGACAAAAGTCCATGACAGGCCGGACGGTGGTGGGGCACACCTTTGATCCCAGCACTCAGGAGGCAGAGGCAGGTGGTGCTCTTGAATTCAAGGCCAGCCTGTTCTACAAAGTGCGTTCTAGGACAGCCAAGGCTACAAAGAGAAACCCTGTCTTGGAAAAAAAAAAAAAAAAAAAAAAAAGCCATGACTGACCTGTAAAAGATGAGCTAGCACCAATGTTCCTTGAAGTATATCATAAAATACAGAGAGAACAAACATGGCCAAGTTCAGTATATGAAGTCAATATTAGCCTGATACCAAGACCAGATATAGCCTCAACACCACACACAAAAGGGGAAACGACAGAGCCATTTCCCTGATGAACGTCAATGCAAAATCTCTCAACAACAACAAGCTAAATTTGATGACACATTAAAAAAAAAATCATACACTGTGATCAGTTAGATTTCATTCAGGTTTGCAAGGATGACTTGACATACACAAATCAATAAAGTAACATTAATACCTAAATACACTCAGGTACAGAAATCACCTGATTAGCCCAACAGGTGGTAGGAAAAGTTTATGAAATATTCAAACATCCCTGCAAGATAAAATCCCTGAAAAAACTAGAAATAAAAAAACAATATAACTCAATACAATGAAAGGCATTTAGACAATGACCTATGGTCAACACTATAAATATCATCCTAAATGTATGAAAGCTGAACACAGTTTCTCTAATATTAAGAATGGGAGAAAGAGGCATGAGAGACGGCTCAGTGGCTAAGAGCACTTGCTTTTCTAGAGGACTTGAGTTCTGGTCCAGCTCACAACAACCTATAACTCCAGCTCCCTGGGATCTGATGCCCTCTTCTGGCTGCTTCAGGCACGTTCATACACATGGCATATACTTCCATAAACACACACACACACATAAATAAAAATAATTCTTTCAGCTGAGCATGATGGTACACCACTTTAATTTCAACACTTTGGAGAAAATGGCAGCTGGCCCCTATGAGGCCAAACAGGGCAACATAGTGAAACTCTACTCAATCAATCAATCAATCTTTTTCAAAAGAATGAGTCAAGGGTGTTCCTTCTCCATATTTTATTCAATGTAATGCTAGATATTTTAGCCTGAACAATAAGGCAAAATAAAAAATAAATAAAAGACACAAATAAGAAATAAGTCAAAATTTCTCTATTCTCATGAAATGGTTGTGAACTTAAAAGATCCTAAAGACTCCAGCAGAGAACTCTCAGCACTTACACTTCCAGTAAAGCAACAGACCTAGTTCCAGAAACCAGAAGCTTTTCTATATTCCAACAAGGAACATATTGAGAAAGAAATCTGGAAAAATTCCATTCCCAACCTAGGAAGAAACCAAGCCAAGAAATGAAAGACCTCTACAGTGTAATTTTTAAATAAAATATAAAGAAAGACGTTGAAGAAGACACTAGAAAATGAAAAGACCTTCCACACTGATAGACTGGCAGAATTAATATCAAGAAAATGGACAATATTATTAAAACCAAGCCCCAGATTCGGTACATTACCCACCAAAATTCCAATGACACTCTTTACAGAAATAAAAAACAATCCTAAAATGTACATGGAAGCGCCAAAGACTCCAAATAACAAAAGCAATGCTAAGCAGAAAGAGAAATGCTGCAGAAATTACATCAGACCTGAAACTATACTTCAGGGCCACAGGCACAAAGCCAGCATGGTGCCGGCACAAGGCATGCAGACCAATGCAATGAACAGAGGGCCAAAAACCACTGTGGCTACATCCTCTAGCCTTTCCCCAAAGATGTCAAAACAGACACTGCAGAAATCTCCCTCTCTTTATGAATGGTTCTGTGAAGATGGAATACCACATCCAGAAGAAGAATGTAATTTAGGTTAGAAGAGTGAAATCAAATTCATGTCTCTAGCCCCATACAAAACTCGGTTAAAAAAAAAAAAAAGGATCAAAGGCCATGGTTGGCTAAGCCATTGGCACTCAAGAAGCAAAGGCAGACCTCTGTGAATTCAAGGCCAGCCTGGTCCACACAGCAAGACCTTGTCTCAAGAAGAAGGAAAAAGAGGAAGGAAGGAAAGAAGGAAGGAAGGGAAGGGAAGGGAAAGAAGGGAAGGAGAGAGGGGGGAGGGAGGGAATAAAGGAAAGAAAAGACAGGAAAGGAAAGGAAGGACAGGAAAAGGAGGAAAGACAGGAAAGGGAAAGACCTTAACCTAAGAACGGAGATGAGGTGCAAGCACAGTCAGAGACTCTGAAAAGGTCTCCATTAACTTAAAAGACAATCCCCAGAATTGCCATGGGATTGCATAAAATTAAGAAGCTTCTGAACAGCAAAGGAGACAATCACCAGACTGAAGAGGCAGCCGCAGAGCAAATCATCACAAACTATAGACCTGACAGGGCATTAATATAAAAAATCAAACAAGGGGCTCTGAAGAAAACGATGCCCCATCTGAAGACAATGCATGGAGAGGACCTAAAACCCCGGCTCAGATGTAGCCCATAGACTCAGTCTGCAAGTGGGCCCCTAGTAAGGGGAGCAGGGACTTTCTCTGGCATGAACTCAGTGGCAGGCTCTTGATCACCTTGCCCTGAGGGGTGCAGCCTTGCCAGTCAACAGAGGAAGACAAAGCAACCAATCCTGATGAAACCTGATAGGCTAGGGTAAGATGGAAGGGGAGGAAGACTTCCTCTATTAGTGGACTGGGGGAGGAGCATAGGGGAAGAAGAGGAAGGGATGATGGGATTGGGAGGAGACAAGGGAGGGGGCCACACCCAGGATACAAATTGAATAAATTGTAATAAATAATAATAATAAAGAAAAAATAAACAACAAAGAAAGCAAATCATATTTCTTCCTGAGTGCTGGGATTACAGGCATGTACCACCACACCCAGCTTCTGAGTCATAATAATGAAGGGACAAATGAGGCTGAATACAAGGTTGAAAATACAAGGTGTAGTTTTGATTTACATTTTCCCAATGACTAAGAATGTTTAATCTTTTTAAAAAAAATTCCTCAAATGACCAATAGATATGTGAGAAAATCAAATCAAAACTCTACTAGGACCCATCTCAGGCCAATCAGAATGGTTATCATTGGGAAACAGATGACAAGAAACACTGACAGGGGCTAGAGAGATGGCTCAGTGGCTAAGAGCACCTGCTGCTCTGGCAGAGGACCCCAGTTTTACTCTTAACACTCACACAGCATCTCACAACCATCTGTGACCCCCGTTTCAGGGGATCTGACATCTCTAGCTTTCTCAGGCACAACACACATGTGGCCTGTGCACGCACACACCCACTCATACCCATCAACTGGAAATAAATAAATTTGGAACTCTGTAGACCAGGCTGCCCTTGAACTCACAAAGATCTGCCTGCCTCTGCTTACTGAGCCCTGGGATTAAAAGCATGTACAACCAAGTCTAGCTAAATAAATCTTTTTTAAAAGAGACAGTGAGAAAGATAAGGAAAGAGACAGACAGACAAATATTTAGGAGAAGGGAAGAATTCTTATGCTGGTAGAAATGTACATTAGTGCCACTACTAAAAAAAATAAAATTTGGAGCTTCAAAAAAATAAATAAAAAATCCTGAACATAGAAGCAGTGGGTGATTCAGCTACACCACTCCAGGGTACACGCAAGCCACACCACAGAGACACTTGCACATATGTGTTTGCCCCAGCACCCCTCGCAGCTGCTTAGTTACGGAGCACGCCCAGATGTCTATCAACAGATAGATTCCTTTTTCTAACGTCATATACACACAATGGTCTTCAGCTTTACAGGAGAATGAAACTGTGCCACTGGTGGGGAACTGGGTGTAAGCGGGGATTGCCGGGTTAAAGACAAACAGCACATGGTGTCTCTCCCAGGCAAAGTCTAGATGTAAAATGCACGTAGTCGGAAAACATGTCCAACATAGAATTGTATCCACATGGAAAAAGCAAAAGGACAACGCTCTGTTAACTACTGAATTTTCAGGATGGAGCAATTTGGCATAACCTTCACACACAAACAGCCACACTGTTTCTCCTACCCAGAAATTATACTTCTAGAAATTTCTCTTGGGAAAACAGTCGTGTTTCAAAGGTGAATATATAAAATTCATAGAAGCATCATATTCATATAAGAAACCTAGAAAAAAATACAGATGTGACTCGCCCATTAGGAGTTTGTTAAAATAATGGGTGACTTCACCCTAACTGCCACCTGACTCCAGTCTACACATATCTGTTAGACCTCTGATACACATGTACATATTTAAACGTGTATAAACAGCTAAATTTGCTGTTGCGTAATATACACGTGTATTAAATACAGATGGGTGTGTGTGTTATTTATGATGAATGTGTGTTACGTTTATAACTGAAAAACTAGCCTATAAAAAAAAATTCACAGAACAAGCTTCAGTAATTACAAGGCCTGGTTTATCCCCTTGCTTGTCTGCGGCTCCGTATTTGTAGCCTACAGTCTCCTCCACACCAGTCAAGGGTAATCATAGGCCTTAGTCACACTTACTCACTAATGACTTTGTAAGTGTCCCTGCTGCCCCACCCATGTCAATTCGAGACTGCAGATTGACTTCTGGCTTCTTTGGCTTTTGGCAGCCACAGTATGGCCATTTCCATCGGTTTCCAGAAGTTCAGCACACTTCATGTGCTCCCGAGGTCCTTTAAAAATGGATCCAAGGTTAGTGAGCTCACATCCATGGCTAAAAATCCAAAGTAGTCCCAAGGCCAACAACACACTTGGGTACCTGTGATGGGTAGAATAATGGCTCCCCAAACACGTCCGCACTCTAATCCCCAGAACCCGTGACTGTGTTTCATAACATGCTAAAGAGGATTAAGATTACACAAAGAATGAGGTGGCTTATCAGTCGAACTTACAGACCATGGTGTTCAGAGGCACGGGTTGGGCCAGTTATAATCACAGGGGCCTCACACGTGGAGGGAAATAGAAGGGCAGCTGTGTGGGGGTGTAACAATGTCTCAGCCCCACACTGCTGGCTTTGCCAGTGGAAGAGGGTGGCCGAGACGGTAAGGCAAGGAAGCAATGCTGTGTCCTAGGTCTCCGGACAGAGCCCGCCGACGCTGTCTGACCCCAAGCTACTAGTGGACTCCTGGTGGACAGAACTGTCAAACATTTTAAAGGCTCTTTCTTTTAAGCCACTGAATTCCATGTCCGTCGGTTAGACCACCTCTATGAAACAGATACAATCTCCAGCCAGACGGCTCTGTGACACTATTCCTGGGGAGACGTGAATGAACATTCATTTACTCACTCCAACAACAAACCAAAGTAACAATATCACTGACAGCCAACTTGATGAGCCAGGGAGTTTATTGGGGTCAGCAACAAGGAGTGTGGGTGAGGGGCTATTTACGGGAGTTTAGATGGCTCAAAGGCAGTTGCATCATTGAAAGCCTCCCACTCCCCAGCACGGGTGACCTACTCATGGACCCTGGCGCTTTCCGCAGGACCTGAAGGAGGCTCGGCATGGGGGAGAGTCTCCGCTCTACAGCAATCCTCCTGAGAAAAGAGAGACTTACAAATGTCACAGCCTTTAGCGATTTCCTGGGGCTTGTGAGCTGTTCACTGCTCAGGTCTCAGTGGGTCTCTCTTTAGAACTCGCCTACTCTGAAGGCACTCCTTTCTGAGGTGGAGTGCTTCGCTGTTGAGGAAAGTGCTACGGAACAAAGCCGTGATCATTGTCACGCCCAAACCCAGTCCTGTCCAGAAACTCCCTTCAAGTTAGTCTTGGAACTAAAAACGCTGGCCAGTTCTTCCCACTCCTTCCGCCCTGGAGGAGCAATGCCTTGTAAAAACATTCCTACCTTTCCTCTGCTTTCACCCCAGCTCGCTCTTAACATGTTTGAAAAGAAAGCAGGAACCAGCTTCCTTCCTAGCCTTAGCCTCCAGACTCCGGTTCCCACACCAGAATGGCAAGGCAGTTTAAAGGGAAGCAAAAGAGCCCATTTTAGGCGTCAGTTTAAAGAACTCTTTCATTTACATTTCTTATGTCTTTTTCTCCCTACTTGACCCCAAACCCTTCCAACATCCCAACACCAAGTAAGAGAAAGAAAGGGTTAGTGGGAGAGGGGTACACTTCTCTAAGCTGCTTCCTGCTGGTTAGGATCTTTGGGTTCCTTGGAGCCAGTCCTATCCTCGTTTCAGGAGATCCCCAACTTCTTGTCTCACAACAGCAACCAGGAGCAGCAAAGGAGAAGCAGGAGCAACTTTGCTCCTTCTCCGAGCTCTACAATCTCTGGGCTCTGGCATTTATTCTCTCTCCAGAGTCCTCAGATTTAAACTATCGGCAGCTGGCAAAGAGCTCCTCTCAGAGACTGCATGAGGCAAATAGTCTGCTGCTGTGGACCATCCCACACCTGGGACCAAAACAAAAACATGCTTATACCCACAACAGCCCATCTCAATCCTGCTGCACATGGCAGTGGTGGTTGGCACACACAGCCATTGCAACTGGCCTGTGGTACAGTCTTCTACTTCCTCACACAAGGCAAGCCTGTTTGTGTGTAAGCTGCAGACTACCATCTCTCTTAGGAATTTTGTGCCACCAATGGTGGTCAAAGATCTGGCTGAGAATACTCCAGTTTGCATCAAGTAGATTCATCTTCAAAGTAGGAAAACTATGAAGACAGGGCTATTCCCAGTTTCTTCAGGAGAATTACCTGAAGTTAGCATAGAGACAGAGGGTATGTGTGCACAGAAGGCATGCTTGAATTATCACTATTGCTACGGCAAGCCTGATAATTGAGTGTGTGTTCACTAATAGAAATATTATCACCTGTGATCAATCCTAATGGGATCACCCAGAGGGAGTCCTTACCTCTGAGGTTAATTAACCTCTAGCTTCATTGAGAAGTGAGAATGATTGTTGATTTAGCAGCAAGGGACTCATTGCTTTCTGAGCTCCTTCAGGGGATCTTCCTGCTCTGCTGAAAGCTTTATCTCACCGAATTCAAATAATACCCAACTCAGGTACTGAATATAAAATACGGCCACCGTGTGAAAGGTCACTCTTGGGCACTGGGATGGATGAGGCAGTTTCATGTCAAGGGGAATGCGTTTATGCAGTTAAAAATGCCCAACTTCCCCCAAGCCCATTCTGGCCTCTTGCCACTTGCTGGCTCTTGTTAGTGGGTGGAGCTGTGGAGCTCAGCTTGGCTTTCTGGGAACAGAGTGTGTTGGCAGGAGCCGAGGGAGCCCTTCAGCTAGACCTCATTAACCCAAGCCTCTCAGGATCCTCCCTGGAGGTTACATGGGAAACTTTTTTTAATTGGTGTTTACATCCTACCATAATGAAGGCAGTCAACAGGGAACTTACAATGAGAGGAACATACTTTCTAAACAGCAGCTAATCATGACAGTCTCAAGAAAGCACACCTCTGCCGAGTGAAGGTAGTTTGATGGCCAGACACTCTATTGACTTATATGCTTGTTTGTTTTTAATTAACTTTCATGGGGTGTGGTATGATTGTTGATAACTCTTCTATAGCTCATATTTAGTCATTTGAATGCAGACATAAACGTGGATGTATACACGTGTAATTTGCTTTTGATATATTTTATTTATGTGTAGACACATGTTGTGCTGGCTAGTTTTCTGCCAACTTGATGAAGCTAGTCATTTTTCTTTGTTTATTTTATGTGTATAAATGTTTTGTCTGATGTATGTCTGTGTACTACATCTGTGCCTGGTGCCTGCAAAGGTCAAAGAGGAACTCTGGAACTAAACTTCCAGATGGTTGAGAGCTGCCTGGTGGGACTAGAGCCTGGGTCCTCTGCAAGAGCAACAAGGGCTCTTAACAGCTGAGCCATCTCTACAGTCCCTACAGTAATTTTGAGAGAGAAATTCAGTTGAGAAAATGTCCCGAACTGGTCTGTGGGCAAACATTTTCTTGGTTGATGGTTGATGTGGAGGGCTGCTCTTACCCACTGAGCAATTTTTCCAGCTCCTCAAAATAGTTTAGACTTAAAGAAAAGTATGCCTGTACCACACACACACACAGTGAAAGTGTTTTTTTTTGTTGTTGTTGTTTTTTGTTGTTTTGTTGTTGTTGTTGTTTCAAGGATAGTCCTTGGGAGGAGGAGGCAGGGGGATTGCTGGTTCTGGGCCAGGCTAGGATACATGTGAAACCCTGATTTAAAAAAAAAAAAAAAGTCAGAAGGGCTGAGAAGATAGTTCAGCAGTTAAGAGCACTTGTCGCTTTTCCGGCGGAGGTCTGGAGTTCAGTTCCCGGAACCTACATCAGGAAGCTCACAGCTGGCTTTAATCCAGCTCCAGAGGATCAGACACACTCTCCTGGCCTCTGCACGCACCTACACCTGTGAACAGACATATGCATGTAAATAACAATAAAAACAAACCTTTTTAACAATCAGAAAATTAAAAAGTAAAAGGAAAGAATAGAGGCAGAGGTGAGGGAAAGAGAATTCCTCATAGTCGGAGTTCCTACGTGGCAGTGCCTAGTGAGTTCAGACCTCCTGGACCGATGCCACACACCCCGTGGTCCCTCACCTGCTGAAAGGCCACAAGCATAAACCAGGTCATGAAAGGACTCCTCCCTCCCCACCTCTTGATCATCTTATTGCCTACCTGAATATTTTAATTCCTTGAGAATTTCATACAAAGCACTTCCTATTCTTCCTAACTCCTCCCACATCCATGTTCATCTCCCTACCCTCAGCTTCAGGTCTTTTGTTTGTTTGTTTGTTTGTTTCCTTTTCCTTTCTTCCCTCTTTTTTGTATAACCATGGAGTCTAACTCATGCTGCCCAGAACTCTTGGGTGTGGAGCCACACCCTTAAGGAACACTGACTCTCCCTTCCTGCCAGCTATCAGATCCCTACTTAGGGGAGCTAACTACATTTGACTTTTAATTTCTATTAGCTTTTTATTGACAGTCTGGTGACAAGTAAATTTCACATACTGTGTCTGTCAGACATATGGCTACGCTGTGAAATAACTGTGGAGTGTCTAAACCTTTGACATTGCAACATGATCGTTTATCTACAAGGATTGATTATGCCTGAGTACCATGCAAGTGAGTTATTTTCAATCATTTTCTAAAAAAGCTTACCTCACAGTGTTTTAAGCAGCTTTATGGTTCTGTGTTGGGCCGTGTTCACGGGCTAGGTAAGCCTGACTTGGTCTCATCATCAAGTCAATCACCATCCTCGGGCATCTGTGAATCAGGTTTTTGTGTCAAGAACATTTAAGTTCTGTCCTCTGCTTGGGTTTGAATGAGTCACCCCAGAAACTCTGAAATCTCACCGTCATTACTGGATATTAAAGGGGGCAAAGCAAGCTCTTAAGAGGCAATTAGGGTTTGGCCCTAAGTAATATCCATTCATGCAATTAGCTGATTAATAAGTAAATGGATAATCATGAAGGTATCTGACACCGGAGCCAGTCTGGCTACATCTCCTGTGGGTTCCCTGTCTCTCATCACAGAACGCTTTAGTTCTGCCATCACCAGAGGAGACACCCTCAGGCCTACAGCTACAACTGAGGGCCCTAGCAGACCTAATTCCATCATTTACCTGACATGTGGTATTGTGGACAGAAACAAAACAGACGGAGACACTCTTCCAGCAATTTTGTTTTTTTTTTCTAGACAGTTTCCCTGTGTAGCCCAAGCTGTCTTAGAACTCTGTGGCCTCAGGCTCACAGAGATCTGCCTGCCTCTGCCTCCTGAGTGCTGGGATTCAAGCCACCACCACCTGGCTTATCCTAGCAAGCTTTAAGTATACTATGCACATATCCTCTCTGAAGCCTTCAGCCCCTCAGTCCTCCACACTGAAGGTGGACTCCTGACAACTGCCCTCTGACTCCACCTTTATGAGCTCAGCCTCTTGAAGACTCCTCATGAAGTCTGTCTTTCTGTGCCTAGTTCACTTCTCTTGGTATAATGGGGCCATCCATCTTGACGCAACTGACAATTCCATTCTTTAGCAGGCTGTGTATGCGTACATTTTTCTCTTCTTTTAAAGCATGTATAAGTGTACACGTGTGAGCAGCTTCCACATGGAGGCTGGAAGAAAGCATCAGAGCCCTCTTCCATCACTCTCTGCCTGTTCCTATGAGGCAGGGCCTGAACTGGGCTCAAATCTTGGCTAGGGTGAAAACCAACAAGGCCCAATCCCACCTCCAGTCTTCTACTCCCCGGGAGCTGAGGTGACAGGTATTGCAGAGATGACGCACTCCACATAACTGCAGAGCAAGCACCTTAAGACTGAGCCACGCCCTAGCCCCCGTGAACATTTTCTTTAACTATTTATTGGCTGGTGGGTGCTGGCTCTTTCTGTGTCTTGGCTTGCAATGGGCATGGTGGTGCAGATGTTCTCCTGTACAGACATCATTTCCTTAGGGCATGTGCCCAGCTGCACTTACCGTATGTGGATCATATACTGGTCATAGTTTTAATTTTTTAGGGCACCTCCATTTCATTTCCACAATGATCACTAGTTCACATCCTCACCAACCACTGTTAGGTTCCTTTTCTTTACATCTTCACCAATATTTGTTACCTTCTGAGTTTTTTTTTAGATTTTCATACAAGTATATACTGTATGCTGAGCACATTTCTTTCCAGAATCCAAACTATAGCTTTTCTCACTCCTCCCCCCCACTATCACCCTAGTTTTATTTTTGCTTTCATGTCGTGTGTGTGTGTGTGTGTGTGTGTGTGTGTGTGTGCCTCTCTGTCTCTGTCTCCCTCTGGTATTGGTGAGCCTAGGGAGTGAAGCAAGCCTTCCGATTCTGAGCTATCTCCTCACCAATCCCACTTTTTTACCTTTGCTACCTGTGCTTTGTCGTCAAATCCTTTACAAAGCTTTAAAAAAATAAAAAAAAAAACAAGATCCTAAAAGTTCATTTAGTACCCCCCTCCAAATGTACTTGCGGTCACTGGACCCTGTATCTATCTGTTCCTCTGCCCAGTGAAGCTCCATTGGGGAAACCTCCTCCCTCTGCCTTTCTTTCAGCATTACTCGTGTCTTTAGTTGGTATATGAGGGTGAGTGCCCAAGTCTAACCTGTTGGAATCACTGGACTCATGCTTCCCCCCACCCCCAAAACCCTAGTTATGCAAACACGAAGTCTTTGCCCTTGGCCCTCTTTTTCAGTGTTAACGTTGTTATATGGTGGTGAGCGGCCAAGTCTAACATGGTGGAACCACCGAACTCCTACTTTTCCCCCAAAAACCCTAGTTATGCAAACACGAAGTGTTCGCCCTTGGCCCTCTCTTTCAGTGTTAACATAGGTTGATCCTCTTTTTAGATTTTGGTTTAGAGTCTAACCCAAGACTTTAGACGAAGTCGTGAAGTTCTCTTCTATATGCTTCATGGGTGGGTGGCAGGAGTCGATGAAATACAGTCCTTAACAGCGCAGTCCTTAACAGCGCAGAGTCTCATGCAGCCGGGGCTGAGGTTAGACTTTTGATTTGCAAGGGACGGGCACCATCTTAATTACTGAAATTGTAATCCTCAGAATCCGGAGATATTCTGCATCCTTTACCTTCCACTATGCTTTACACAAGCCAACGGGGTTACCAGATGAAATGCGGGCACTCACAGCTCTCTGAAAACCAAATCTCACTGTATTTTGTCTGGAAACCCTACCTATCATACGGAGAACAGCTCCTCATCGGGAATAATTACCCAGGCACCAACGTGTTGAGTTGAGCGTGGGGACTGAACGACCTGCCAACAGCAGTCTACGTTCTTTTTCTTCACAATCATCTCCAGGCCTTGCAAGGCTCAGACTGTTGACACTTCTGGGTCCGAAGTGTGAGCGAGGTCCAAGACCCTCAATTCCGCCGAATTTTTTCCGGGTGATGTTGCAGGCAGTATTAGCCTACGTCTGCGACTCGTCGTCTGAGGTCTTTGGACTGTGAGGTGGGGAGAAGCTTAGGGGCCAGCAGCGCAGGTAGCCCCGTGAGCAAGACACTTTGGGTCCTCTCTAGGCGCCTGGGAGGCCTGTGCGCTCTGTGATCGCTGATGACAATTAGGGGCGTGGCCTAGCCGGGGCGTGGCGTGGAGGCGGGCCCAGACTTTGATGCCGCCGTCGCGGCTGCCATCTGAACCGCCCAGGTAGGCGTCGCCCATGCAAGCTTGGTGCTCCATCCTGGCTTCGGTGCGGCAGCAGCGGTCCCTAATGCGTTTCCCAGAAGCGCCCGTGTCGTTCGGCGTCTTTGCTTGTGCGTGGACTGTGGGGTTGACCGCGGGACCAGGACAATAGGACCGCGGACGCTGAACTCCGTGTGCCGCTAGGGGTCGCAGCGGCGACAGGCGTGAGGGCGGGGTCGACCTGGCAGGGGTGGAGCCAGATTGAAGTGAATGACCCGTGGGCGGGGCCGGCTGAGGCGTGGTGGGGACGGCTGGCAGGAGTCTGGCCGAGAGAGATTGGCTTGTGGGCGGGGTCAGGCCGAAGTGGGCGGGGCGGGATGGGTCTGATGAGGGAGGCTGGAGCTTGGGTCAGGATAATGGATGGAGAGGTCTTAAATTAGGTCCCCTAAGGGCAAGGCTTGGTTTGAACTTGCTTTCCCATAGTCGAGGGTCTTCGATTTCCCTGCTCCCCCCGTTTTTTGTTGTTGTTACTGTTTTGAGATAGGGCCTCACCTGCTAGCCCACGCTGTCCTCGAACTCGCAGTTTCTCCAGCTTCGACCTCCTAAGGGCTGGCATCATAGGTTGGCATCATTGTTTTCTTTGATGCAGAAATGTTAAGAGGAGAGTGCTTACGTCAGCCGAGGCTGGCTCTCTTGAGCCCTCTTGACCATGGCTTAGGGTTGAGGCATTTGTATTTATAAAATACGTTTTCATAAATAAAGATCACTGTATTGTAATAAACCCACGCACAGAGAAATCGGACAGCTAGATTAAGGTAGCCACTTTATAGACACTAATCCGGTTCTAAAGTCTGTACACCTCAGTGGACTTCTGAACAGTCGCAACAGCCATTCGAAGCCCTGGTGTGTCTGTTTTTACGCTTGTTTTTCTAGTTTCAAGTCAGTCGCATTTCTTTCTTTATGTGTGTGTGTGTAAAATGTAATTGATAGTGAAAAATATATAATTGATGGTATGAAATACTTTGAAATTATTTTCTGTTTTTGTTCTCTGTCTGTTAGATCCCAGGCTGGCCTCAGAGTCACTAGGTAGTTCAGGGTGGCCCTGAACTTGTGATCCCTCTACTTCTGCCTCCTGAGTTCTGGGATTACAGATATTTGTCTCCAAGCCTGGTTTAGTCAGCGCTGGGTTAGAACCCAGGGCTTTGCACATGATAGGCAAGCATTCTACCAATTGATCTATAGTCCCAGCCCTAAAGGAATATCTTATTTCAAATTATTTTCACAATTTTGGGGGTTGTTTTTGTTTTGAAGGGTTATTTTTGTTTTTGTGGGTTTGGGGGAGGTTTTGTTTTGTTTTTGGCTTTTCAAGACAGAGATTCTCTGGGTAGTCCTGGCTGTCCTGTAACTGGCTCTTTAGACCAGGCTGGCCACAAACTCAGAGCTGCACCTGCCTCTGCCTCCCAAGTGCTGGGATTAAAGGCACGAGCCACCACTGCCTGGTTTATTTTCACAATTTCTTTAAAAAGTTGCAAAACCAGTTTTTTAAAAATCTGTCTTTAGCTCAGATTATGCAAACCCTCCACTAAATTACCATCTTATTTAACAGAGCAACAGGCCTGTACAGGCCTTGTTTAGATCCCTACTCCTCATAAGGGTTCTTTGTTGTGGGTCTACGTATGCTAAGATGCCCCATCTCCTTGGAGAAGTGTATGTATTACACAGCACAATTGCTGACTTCCTCTCCCCCGGCACCCTGGAGAGTCGTCCTTGAGGCACCAGGTTTCAAGCCTCCATAATTAAGCATGTCTCGGAACAGTTCTTTCCTCCACCCTTGCTGGCCCATCTTCCCCTGCCCTTCATGATGACGTGCCTTTGCAGGACGACTCCCTTCCCTCCCACCATCTCCACTAGTCTCTGAAGACTCCTTCTCTCCAATCTTCTCATTTACTCTGGGCTCCCATCCGGGACAACGTTTTATTGCTCTGTCCAAAATCCTTAGAACACACACGTGTGTGAGGCTAGGCCAGGTGCCACTCCCAGACCCACAGGGCTCTCTCACCCGAACCAGGGCAGATGCCTGGGACAGGATGTGGCAGAATGGCTGGTTGGGGCTTGTCAAGCAGCATGCTAGTAAGTGAATGAGGTCTGCCTTGGGCACAGCAAAGGAAAAGACACAGGCCAATGAATAGGAGGCGGGGCACACTCCTTGTCCCAAATGTGACTAGAAGTGGGGAGGAGGTCAGATATCTCACTTTTACCAGACTCATCCCAAAGCACTTCTTCATCAGTGTTTCGAAGCAAATGTGTGACTATCTGAGATTGTAAGGAACCTGAGCTCCGCCTCAGGGTGCGATGCCAAAGAGTTTGTGGCAAACTCTGCTTTCAGAGCACATTTGACTTCTGTCAGTGCAAGGAAGAGGTTGGGATCGGAAGCCATCACCTACACCGTGAAGCCAGGCTCATCAAGGTTTTACAGACCTGGCACCTGCTTAGGAAAGTGAAGACAGAGAGGCCAGAGCCCCACAGACTAACTGAGGTTAGCCGAGGCCAGCAGGCACCTGTGTGAGTGCCCTAGTCCTACGATGCTTCTTCAGAAGCCATGAGGAAATTTACAGCGTGACGTCACACGAAGCAGAGGCAGTGGTGGAGGACGGAGGGAAGTCAGGATGCCACCGGGTAGGGCTCTGAGCAGCTCAGCCACACCCTTCCCCATGCACCTCAAGGAGACTGCTCTCCTGAGGATATAGACTGTTGAGCCGGGAGATGACTCCTGAAATGGTCGCCATCTCCCACCTCTGTGAAATCCCTCAGGAGGTTGGCATGCCCTTCCCACTTCTGTGTGGGGCAGCAGAGACTCAGTGTGTGTCTTCATAGGTGCCCCCCCTCCGTGCTATGCCCTGTTTGTGTCCAGTGTACATAACTGAATACGAAGCAGGAGTGGCCGAAAGGGTCCTGAAACAGACAGAACTTCTGTGCCATTGAGGTGGCCCAGTGAACCACAGCGCTTGCCAGCAAGCCGGATTCCAGGACAGAACTGAGTCATCAAAGTTGACCTGGCCTCCACGTGTGTACAATGAGTGTGTGTCCCCTCCCTACCCCCTAAGTAAATGTCATTTCAAAAGAGGGACTGCTGTTCTATTCTCAGGAATGCTTACGACAGTAACAGGAAGCCAGATACAGCCTGGATACAGGCTCACAAAATGGATGTAATGGATACAAGAGACACACAAGTCAGTTGTGAATCTGAAATCACAAGTCACTAACGGTTCCGAAGATACACCGCAGTTGGGTGTTGTGGATTCTCTAGATGAGGCGTGACTGGGGGGGGGGAAGGGGGAGGGGTAGGAACCTCTGGGTCTGTACAGCTTTCGTTGGGGTGGTAGTGCCATCTAGTGGCCAGTGCGGGGCAAGACAGCTTCCTGGCTCCCACAGCTGCGAGACCCACCCCCAACACAAACAAAGAACTGTCCAGCTCCTAAGCCAGGTTGGAAACCCCTGTCTTAAATGCGTGGAACGGATTTCAGCTCAGTCCGTCCGGTGTGCGACGTTCAGCTTGCAGGCACGGCCAGCGCGCTCACTCCAGCGGCCTTGCAGCTTCTTGCCTCTTCCGGTCCTGGTCATGCCTACCTTTACCTTTCCTAGTTCTTTTTCCAGATTTTGTGCCTGTGAAATGCTATCTTGTGGTTTTAATTTTTATTTACTGAGTAGTGGAGAGATCAAATGTGTTTTCACAATTATGTGTCTTTTGCCCTCCTAAATCTCTGTCCGTTATCCTAATGTATTGTTGAATTGTTTGTTTTCTTGATAGTTTCTGGAATTTTTTTTTAAACTCCTGCATGTTTTAGATTTTTTATAAGACCAAAACACAAATCTTTATATTTGCTGCAGATAACTTCTACTTGTGGGTTTCATCTGATAAAATGAAAGTTTTATTTTTAAATTTGGCATTACTACTATTTATTTTTAAGTGCAAGGGATAAACTTGACCTTCATATGTGCAAAGCAAGCGCTCCCCTTCTGAGAGCTATATCGTAATGGAAATATAATAGAAGTTGTGAGTCATTTTCTTCAGATTTCCTCGGGAGCTGGGCCTCTATTTGGTGTTCGAATGAGGGCCTGGGTTATCTCTGGCTGCTGGGTAAGGACAGGATTCAGGTTCTTGTCCCATAGGCCTTTTGTGGGACAGCTTAGCCATGGCAGCTGGTTTCCTTCAATGTAGGCGATAGAGACAGAGGCAGGATAGAAGGCCAGCATCTCTGTAGCCTCTTCTCAGAGGTGACAGCTCACCATACCGGCCCTGTTCTGATTGTCAGAAGTAGATCATGAGGTCTCACAGGGAGGGGAGCACAGCAGGGTGTAGATAGCAGGAGGGTGGGGACCACTGGGGCTATCTCAGAAGCTGCCTACTGCCCATTTGTAGGAAGGCTGAGGATGCCTAATTTTTCTTAACTTTACACTCTTCAAGGAAAAAACTTCCCTATACTGGGTTTCAT
Source organism: Meriones unguiculatus (assembly GCF_030254825.1). Classification (NCBI taxonomy): domain Eukaryota; kingdom Metazoa; phylum Chordata; class Mammalia; order Rodentia; family Muridae; genus Meriones; species Meriones unguiculatus. Next base: position 12,940,803 of record NC_083359.1, read on the forward strand.
TCGTTCTTTAAAAGTTTAATTTTTTTTCCAGGTGTGGTGGCCTTTAATCCCAGCACTCAGGAAGCAGAGACAAGCAGATCTCTGTGAGTTCCAGACCAGCCTGGTCTACATAGTGAGTTCCAGGTTTATATAGATGTCTCAGAAAGAAAGAAAGAAAGAAAGAAAGAAAGAAAGAAAGAAAGAAAGAGAGAGAGAAAGAGAGAAAGAGAGAGAAAGAAAGAAAGAAAGAAAGAAAGAAAGGAAGAAAAGAAAGAGAGAGAGAGAAAGAAAGAAAAGAAAGGAAGGAAGGAAGGAAGTTTAATTTTTTTTAGTTGGGCAGTGGTGGCATATGCCTTTAATCCCAGAATTTAGGAAACAGAGGCAGGCAGATTTCTATGAGTTCAAGGCCAGCCTGGTTTACAGAGTGAGTTCCAGGACATCCAGGACTACTCGAAGAAACGCTATCTCAAAACAAAACAGAAAGTTAAAAAATATTAAAACAACATGGTGGCACATGCTTATAATCCCAGCACTGGGTGGTAGAGGCAGGGGCATTGGAAGTTCAAGTTACCTCTCAGCGAGAAAGTGAGTTCAAATCCAACCTTGCCTCAAAAAATTAAAATACTTAAAATTAGAAAGTTTAAAATTTTGGCTTTTTCATGATTAGCTCTTAAAGTTTTTAAAGTGTGTGTGCATGTGTGTATGTGTGTTATGTATGTGCATGTGCTACAGAAGCCAGAAAGGGCCATCAGATCCCCTGGAGCTGGAGTCACAGACAGTCAGAGCTGCCTGACATGGGTCTGGGAACACGAGCTCAGGTTCTGTGGAGGAGCAGCAAGTGCCCTTCCCCCACCAAGGCCCCACAGTTAGTTCTTGATATACTCAGAATTTCCTTGTCTAGTCCATTAGCCCTATGTGGCTATTTAAATTAAAATTTCAGCTTCTCCAGCCACATTCCAAGCGCCCAGTAGCCACTTGTGGCCTGTGGTTGCCAACGTGGGTAGTTCAGAGGCAGAAAAGTTCCATCTTCACTGAAAATCAGAGGCAATTTTGTGCCCCCACCCCAGGGAACAGCAGAGTGTCTGGAGACTTCTGTCCCGTTATCGTGCTGGGAGTGGGGGAGGTACCTAAGTGCCACCCCAAGTATGTGGCAGTCAAAACAACCCTCTCTCCCTCTCCCTTCACACGCATTCCAGGGACCACACTCAAGTTGCCAGCCCTGTGTAAGCCTTTAGCTGGTGAGCCATTCTTTTCTCCCCTGTAACTTTTTTATATGAGCAGTTAAGGAGGATGAGGTGTTCTGCAGTCAGCTAGTGGGCAGAAACCAGGGCTGACGCTCACTCACTCGGGGCTGACTCTGTCCCCACCCCACCCCCAACCAGCCAAGACTTATCTAGCACCAAATGTTCACAGCTGTATCCATGAGACACTCAGACCTAGAATGTAACGTTGGTTTGGGCTCTAAGGAGTCCAGTTGGGAGAGTCAGCTGACACTGTCTCCTCTGTGTGTGTCCCATTCCTTTCCTCCTCCTTGGTGAGCCGTAAGCAAGGAATGTCCTTTAAAGGGCAAAGAGCCTGCTGCTTTATTAAAGTACTGACTTCCATTGTCTTGCAGGCTCTTGTAGACCCTGAAAGAGAACATCCTCCTCTTCCCAGGTTGTCATGGCTTCAGACTCGCGGTAAGAGACTCACGAGATGCTTCATGGGAACATTTATTCCACGCTCGAAAGCCTTAGTCAGTCGATGACTTTTTAATCCCTTCACCCCGTCGGCCTCACTGAGCCGTTTGTTCAGAAAGAATAGAGGAGGAAGGGAGCGGAGAGAGGAGAGCATGGAGAAGAGATGAGGTAGTCAGGGAAGGGTGACGGTACACCCGTCAGGGTGTGCCTGATGTGTGAGTGTGGCTTAACTCCCCTTATCCTTCAGGAGGAAGGGGCTGAGGGGTCTCCCCCAGGGTCACCCCCATTCCTGCCCGCTCTGTTTGTGTGGAAGGCTCGCTGATGTGATGCCACATTTGATGGGCCCAACTCTCCTCTCCGAGCTGAGCCGCTCTTCCGTGGAGTGGCCTCTGTCTGACCATTCTGTCATTGCAGAGCGGTCCCTGCCGGGAGGGGGGCGCGCCCAAAGGTGAGGTCGCCTAAGCTGCTGGAGGTCCTGAGCGCTCTGGAGGATGATGAGTTTGGAAGCAACAGGGAGGAGATTTTCATCGCGCCCCCTGACAACGCCTCCGGGGACTTCACTGATGAGGACTCCGGGGAAGAAGACAGTGACCCGAATGGTGCCCAGCTGCCTGGCCTGGTGCTGCATGCTTCCGTCGTCTCTGAGGACTCAGACCCCGAGGAGAGGGAAGAGGGAAAGGAGGAGGAGGAGGAGGGGGAGAAGAGGGAGGAGTACAAGCTGGAGCTCCAGCCGCCCAAGAAAAAGCAGGAGGCAGCAGTGGAGACTCACTGTGTTTGGACCAAGAGAGACATCCAGCCAGACTTGGGCAGCTGGACTGCCCCAGACCCTCATATGGAGGACCTGAAAACCCAGGAGCTGAGTCCTGTGGGCCTCTTTGAACTGTTTTTTGATGGTGGGACAATCGGTTTCATTGTGGACGAGACCAACCGTTATGCCCGACAGAAAAACGTCACTCTGGACCTCACGGCCCAGGAACTGAAGTGTGTCCTGGGCGTCTTGATTTTAAGTGGGTACGTCTCCTACCCACGGAGACGGATGTTTTGGGAGACGGCCCCTGACTGTCATCATCACCTTGTGGCGGACGCCATCAGGAGGGACAGGTTTGAGCTGATCTTCTCATACCTGCACTTTGCGGATAACAGTGAGCTGGACGAGGGCGACAGGTTTGCCAAGGTCAGGCCCCTCCTCGTCCGCGCCAACCGTAACTTCCGCAAGCACGCCCCGCTGGAAGAGTTCTACAGCTTCGGCCAATCCGTCTGCGAGTACTTTGGGCCCCGAGGCTCCAGGCGGCTGCGCTCAGGGAGGCCCGTCCGGCTGGGCTACAAGATCTGGTGTGGGACGACCAGCAGGGGCTACCTGGTGTGGTTCGAACCTTCCCAGGGAGGCCTGGACGTCGGGGGCAGCATGGTGGTCAGGTTTGTGGACGCGCTCCGGGAGCGGGGCTGCCTGCCCTACCACATCCTCTTCGACAAGGTCTTCGCGAGCGCCCGGCTGATGTCTGCTCTGAGGGAGAAGGGGGTGAAGGCCACGGGAACCGTTCGCGAGGTCAGAACCGAGCGCTGTCCCCTCAAGGCTCCCAGAGAGCCGAGGAGAAGGAAAGGGGGCTCGTCCCACCCCAGGGTGGATGAGAGCAGCCGCCGCCCGGGGGTGGCCAAAGCCAGGACGCAGCGCCACCCGCCGGCCCTGCTGAAGCTCTATCGGGAAAAGGCCAGAGGGGTTGACCGAATGGACCAGAACGTCGCCAAGTACAAGGTGAAGATCCGGGGCACCAGGTGGTACCTGGGCTTCCTCGGCTACGTCCTCGACGCGGCCCTCCACAACGCGTGGCAGCTGCACAGGCTGTGCCGCCGGGGCGCGCGGGCCGACCTGCTCGCCTTCCGCAGGTACGTGGCCCGCGTCTACCTGGAGAGCAACGCGGCCGCCTCCTCCCCGGGGAGGCGGAGCCGGCGGCCGGACACCGAGAGCCGCTTCGACAGGATCGGCCACTGGATCGTCCATCAGGACAAGAGGACCCGGTGCGCCCTCTGCCACTCGCAGACCAACACCCGCTGCGAGAAGTGCCAGAAGGGCGTCCACGCCAAGTGCTTCCGGGAGTACCACATCCCGTGAGGCCCGAGACCTGCCTCGCCCAGGCCTCGGGTCACCCGGAGCACATGCCGGGTTTTGTTTGTGGCGCTTTTGACGCCCGTCGCTGGTGACTGGGTTTTGGACTCTCTCCCGGGCCTCCACACAGTCCTCTTTCCTGTTGTATTCTCTTAGGCCTACACGTCCTGTAAAGTAGTATTTATGTTGGTGACCCCACATGCTTGCAGACCTGTATTTTATATTCTTATTTATTTAAATGTATTCAAATAAAAGATTTGCCTTAGTATGTGCTGGGTATGGATAACCAAAGCCTTGTAAGAGTGGTGGAGAGTGAAATGTTTTTTGCCATCGTATGCACGGTCTGTGCTCCAAGGCTGATGTCCTAGCAGCGTGATGAAAAGCTTGCTAACTTTATCCGTCTCCCGTTTGCCCAAGGCTGTCAAACCGTGGGAGCTTAATTTGCCGAGCATTTGTTAAGAGGGCCTGAGCTGCAGAGCTCATGTTTTCTTGATAAATAATCCTTAATACCTAATGAGGCTGGAGCAGTTCTGAGCACTTTCATCTCCTGTAGAGGACCTGAGTTTACCCAGCACTGACTTCAGGGAGGCTCGAAAATGCCTGTAAGATCCACCCCAGGGGATCTGCTGACTCTTTTTGGCCTCTGCAAGCACTGTACACATGTGGACAGACACATATATACTCATAACTGAAAATAAAATAAACCTTAAAAATATACTTTCCTAATATACATATATCCACGTGGAATCTATTTTTATAAATATTTACTTATCCTCCGAGTAGGTAAATTTGTTAGAATCTATATGCATTTCTCTACTGATTTAAAATTCATCTTTATACAATCCTGAACTTGGGGCAAACACACCAAAATAAGAAAGCATTTTGATGTTAGAAAGTCTGGCAGAATGTATTCCAAAAGAATAAAATAAATTTGTAAGAATGCAAGAAAAGAAAAAAGGAGAAGAAATTGAGTGCATTAAGTAACGTACGAGAACAAGTTGAATATCATGTCTAAAAAAGGCAAAAAGCCTAAATGAAGACTGCGTCAGTAGATGGAACTGTATAAACTTATAAGATGTATGTTTATCTAAATTCAGGGGCTAGGGGAAAAGTTCTGTCGGTAAAGCATTTGTTCTGCCTGTTTGAGAACCTACGTTTGATCTCAGAACCCACATTAAAAACAAAAGCCAGGCACTTGTAATCCCAGCACTGGGGTTACTGGGACACAGACAGATCCCTACGGCTTGCTGGCCAGCCAGCCTAGCTGAATTGCCAAATTATATATTCACTGAGAAACCCTGTCTCCAAAAACAAGGTAGACACCTCCTGAGGAATGAATGACTTTCGAGGTTGTCCTCTGACACACACACACAATTAAAATAAAAATGCACTAAAAATGTCTCAAGTTACTTAGTAATAGGAGAAAACCAACTTCACAAATCATGCCCAGACACCTCCCTTGTTTCATTTTGCTACACTTATCACAAACGTACCAAAGTCGAGAGAAAACCTGTGGTGTTCTGTAAGGAAATGGAGGTGAGAAATGATAGTCGAGGCATGGAGAGATGCCGTCTGCTGGCAATAAGCTGCCAAGAGCAGCAGTTGCTGACCCCTTCTTTACTGACCACACCTGCCATGTGGAGGCCATGGGTGATGGGCACAAGAGGGAGTACCCCCAGGGAAGTGAAACTCTGCTGGGATGGGGGTGGAGGATAAAGCCTCCTCCCAACAGAATCCCACAGTCACTGCAGAAGTAAAGATGGCGCCAAAGTCCACTTATTCAGACACCACCTATAAACGTGTAGGCAAGGACGGAAGTAGAGCAAAAGTTGTCCCCTCGAAAGATGCTTCAGTAACAAATGGGGAAGAGGACAAGAAGAGCAGACGCCTCCTCAGTCAAGCCCGAATACCACTCTAGACATTGGTATCACGATCTGTCTTCCCCACTGTGGTGGCCTATGGTGGATTCCAAGACATGAGGAAGCAGGCAGACTCAGATTGAGCGACGTTCACGTGGGTATACCCTTGGGAAGAGTGAGGGCCCTGGGAGGCAAGAGAAGACACAAGACCAAGGAGGCCTGGCCATGGGACGTGTGATGCTAGCTCTCCACACACCAAGAGGCTTTACAGAAGAGGATGGTGGGACAAGATAGATAAATTCGCTTGCAGTACTTAGAAACGTTAATTCCCTGGCTTTGGTAGTCGTGCACTGGCCATCTAAAGGGAGGCCAGTCAACCATGGAAAGCTTCTTGCAATCTTAAAATAATTTCAGTTCGGACATTAGGACAGCATTCTATACATTTGAGGAATCACTTCCACCCGTAGAAATCCAGCCTGGGGCAAGAGAGACAGCTGCGCTGGGCGTTGTTTTGTTACATCAGTTATTTATTGGGGAGAGACCTGCTCGTGGCCTGTGTGTGAGGGGTCAGAGGACAACGTTTGAGGGCTTGCTTTGTGAGGCTCGCACTGGAGAGAGCTGGAGAGACAGCCTTGGCTGCGGGTCATGCTGCGGTGGAGCCTCGACCCAGCTGCCTTAGCGGTGGCCCCCAAGCCGCGGTGGCCACGCCGACCCCCTCCGCCACGAGGCAGCGGCGAACCCGCCGTCCCCAGCTCCAGCCCTGCAGCTCACCAGCTCTGACTCCCCCAACACCAGACACCCCCTGCCCTCCAAGGGCCATGCCTAGCCTCGAGCAGCAGGCCACGAAAGCTCAAAGTGATGCCGCCAGCCTCTCCTCCCCGCCCTGGCAGTTCCTGTCAGCGCCTCGGCGGGAGCTGTCCATGGTGATCCTTCCCGCCTCGGCCTACTGCTAAGGGAACCGACACCTTTCCTACCCAGACTGCCTGCTGCCGCAGCCATGGGAGCTGTCCGTGATGGCGACACCTTCCTGCTTCAGCCTGCTGCCTTCGCGGTGGACTCTGTAAATTCTGGACACTCTGTAGACTGTAGAACCTCAAGGCCGAAAAGCCGCCAGACCTCTGCCTGAGGAAGCGCCAGCAGCCCGGCTCCCCCCAGACCTCTGCAACTGTCATCTCCAGCCCCTCAGCAGGACTCCTCCCAGAATATGCTAATTTGCGGTGAAAAGGCTGGACAAAAACCCACCAATCCCTGAGCAGAAGAACTAACCAATCCCTGAGCTTTCCACAAAAACTCACCAATCCCTGAGCAGAAAAACTGACCAATCCCTGAAGAGGAAAGCCCACCAATCCCTGAGCTCCCCAAGCTCAGGACTTGAAATCACACCAATCCTCATTCTGGAAATCCCTGCCCCAGAAAACACTGACATCTTAGAATTCCTATATAAAGGCTGCTTCTGCTCCAGTTCCCTGCTGCCTTCACCCTGAAGCAGAGGCAGCCTCTCCTGGATTTGTTCCCTTCCTTCCTGGATTTGTCCTTCCAGCAAATCTCTTTTAAGATTTATTGCCTGCTCAGGCTCCTCAGCTTATCAGGGTTGGAGTCACCCTCCCTGGGAGCTACAACCTCTATTGAGGTAGGCCTCCTTAGCGCTGTGAGGTTCCTGGGCTTCCATGTCTCAGGACACCTTGGGACACTGTCCCACCCAGAGCTGGGATACCTTCCCAGGCCTCTGAGTTGTGAGTTTCCTGGACACATTCCCACCCGATCAGGAAAGCAAGCTACCAGCATTGACAAACAACACTTCTACCGTGTGGGGTTTGGGGTAAATCTTTCTAATTGTTCATAACGCTCACTGTATGATACCTGTATAAAGATGTGTGTGTGCACACGCGCATACATGCATACATATATCTTTAATTGTTTAAAAGAAATCTAGCCTAGATGCTTTCAGTATTTCTTTGTTTTTGGTTTCTCAAGACAGGGTTTCTCTGTGTAGCCCTGGCTGTCCTAGAACTCTGTAGACCAGGCTGGCCTCAAACCTAGAGAGCTTCTCCTGCGTCTGTCTCCCAGAGTGCTAGGGTCATTACTGTGCTCCACCATGCCGGCTTCAACATTTGCAAATACAGTGTTCCAAGTGCATGGATTGAGATGGTCCTGGGAAGAGTCTTCTAGGAGCTTTTAAATATCCTATTGTCATTCCTCTCTTACGAATTCAAAGAAGTATTCCCACTGTTGCAGGGATAGTCTGATGCCTTTCCCAGTCTACTACTAACTGAAGTAAGAACTAAAATTCTGTATTTGAAAACAGGATTGCCATAGGCTCCAGCAATCTCACTAGTGGGTATGTATAAAAAAAAAAAAAGAAAGGTCTAGAAGAAATACTTGTTTATAGATGTTTATTACAATATTATTTCAGTAGCTAACTGGAGGAAATAGCAGTGCCCTCCTTTCTCTCTGTTGCTGAGATAAAATATCCTGACAAAAAGTAGGGTCTGTTTTAGCTCACATTTCATGGGACAGTCCTTCCCTGTGAGAAGTCACAGCAGCAGGCGCTTAACGTAGCTTAGTCACCTCACATCCACGCTCAAGAGCAGAGAGAATGAATGCATGCTTGTGCTCAACCACCTTCTCTTCTTTTACACGGTCCAGAGCTCAAACCCAGGAAATGCTAACCACAGTGGATGGCTCTTCCTACCTCAACCCAGTAAAGAAAAATTCCCCATAAGCACCCCCACAGACCAACGTGATCTAGACAATACTCCACTCTAGACTCTTCCTAGGTGATTCCAGGTTGTGTCAAGTTGACAAACGGAAAGTTGTATGGATGGCAGCAGGCATCATAGCTCAGTCATTGCCTGTGATGTTACCTCCCTCCTCCTCCTCCTCTTCTTCCTCTTCCTCCTCCTCCTCTTCTTCTTCCTCCTCCTCCTCTTCTTCCTCTTCTTCCTCCTCTTCTTCCTCCTCCTCCTCTTCTTCCTCCTCCTCCTCCTCTTCCTCTTTCTCCTTCTCCTCCTGCTCCTCCTCCTTGCCCACCTGGTAGTCAGGATCTCACTATGTAGCCCTAACTGGCCCAGAACTTGCTATGTTGGCCAGGAACTCACAGAGATCCTCCCACATCAGCTTTGCAAGTGTGGAGTTAAAAGTATGCACCACCGTGTCCGGCTGCCTTTCATATCTTTAAAAGCAGATTTAAGGCATAAAGAGGGACTCTAGGGGTCAACAACCATACGAATGGAGAAGCACTTGGACACATTGTCACTCTTGTCCATTGTATGCCTGTGTATACAACCTTGCTTTGTTTACCTTCATCTTGACATAAAATTAAGATTTAGTGTAAGCCACATATTAAACTGCCTGTACAACTAAATCCTTATTTATTTGTGTGCGATAGCAAGTGTGTAGAGGTCAGACAACTTTGCGGAATCAATCATTTTCATCCACCTTCATGTGAGTTCTGGGGATTGAAACCGGATTGGGGATCTTATGTGGCAAGCACTTGTAAACTCTAAGACATATTGCTGACCCAAACTGTTTTGTTTTAATTGTTTCAAGCTTTCTCATGCTCTTCCACACCCGTGTGGTGTGGGTGTGTGGGTGTGTTCTCGCGCACGCACGCAGGCACGCACGCACGCACGCACATGCCTGTGGAGGCCAGGAGAGAATGTTGAATTCCCTGGTGCTGGTTATGAGCTGCTTGATGTGGTTCTTCAGAAAGAGCAGTGTAATGTGCTCTTAACCACTGAACCATCTCTCCAGCCTTGATACATACTTATTTATAAATACCTAAAAAGTAAGCCATTTACCAAGCATACATTTAGGACATGACAATAAACACATCTATGCTTTTGACTGATAAGCAATAATTATGAGGATCTCTGCACAAAATCTTCAGGTCTGTGGCATGTACCTTTGTACCTAAGGGCCACTCTTACTAAACTTCTTTGGATGTTGTTCAAATCTGGCCAAAATAGGTTTTTTGGGTTTTTTTGTTTGTTTTTATTTACACACTTTTCTTCTTTTTTAATTTTTTAAATTTCTTTTATTTATTATCATTTATTACAATTTATTCACTTTGTATCCCATCACTTTTGTAGCCCCTCCCTCATCCCATCCTCCTTCCCTCTTCTCCCCCTATTTCCTTCTCCCAGTCCTCCTCCCCTTCCATCTGACCCTAGCCTATCAGGTCTCATCAGAACTGGTTGCATTGTCTTCCTCTATGGCCTGGCAAGGCTGCACACACACACACACACACACACACACACACACACACACACCGGGGCGGGGGGGGGGGAGGTGATCAGAGAGCCTACCACTGAGTTCATGCCAGAAAAAAACCCTGCTCCCCTTATTAGGGAACCCACTTGGAGACTGAGTCTATGGGCTACATCTGAGCTGGGGTTTTAGGTCCTCTCCATGCATTGTCCTTGGTTGGGGTATCAGTCTCTGCAGGGACCCCAGGGAGCAGTTTTGGTTTTTTGTTTTGTTTGTTTGTTTGTTTGTTTGTTTTTGGCTCTGTTGCTCTCCTTTTGGAGCTCCTGTCCCCTCCAGGTCTTTCTGTCTCCCCCTTCTTTCATAAGATTCTCTGCACTCTGCCCAAAATTTGGCTATGAGACTCAGCATCTGCTTTGATACCTCGATCAGTAGAGTCTTTCAGAGGTCGTCTGTGGTAGGCTCCTGTCCTGTTCCCTGTCTTCTCCTGTTTCCAATGTCTGTCGCATTTGTCCTTCTGAATGAGGATTGAGCATCTTCCCTAGGGTCTTCCTTGTTGTTTTTGTTTTGTTTTTTTAGTCTCCATTCAGCCATTGCCTCCCGCTGCTCAGTGGGTCATCTGCCACAAGGTGCCAGAGAAAAGCATGATTAATCAACCATGCTTTTAGGGGAAAAGATTGTGGAGAGACAAGAGTGAAAACTCTCCAGCTGAAAATGGAATTGTTTCTATCGGCTTTCCCAAATGAAACCCAGCAGAGCCCAGAAAGGTCAGAGAGCTCCTCCTGCAAGTTGCCTATCCTTCCGCTAGGAGGAGCAATTAAATGCCTCCCCACTTCCTCCGCATTTCTGTCTGCTTGCATTTTCAGACACCAGCTACAGCTGCCTTTTTTGTTTGCCTGTAAGCTACAAGTGCCCTTCATGGAATCTACCCACCAATTCAGTGTTCAGGGCCACGAATCCCTATAGACTTAGGAACAGGTGAGCAAAAGGAGGAAGATGAAATTGCAGCTTTCAGAATTAAATTTCCTTCAGGAGATAGAATGCCAGGAGAAGAACGAGGCACCTTAGAGAGCCAGAAAGGAACAAAAAGACCCATGGTCCAGCAGAAAGAGCCTTCTACAAGTGTGCGTGTCCTGGCTTTTGTTTCACCTTTTCATTTTTAAAGGTTTTATTATCTTTTTAGATTATTGAATAAGTTTCATAATGGCTTTTCAAGCCTTCCTTTAAAAAAAAAAAACTTCATTCATCTATTTGTGTACATGTACTCGTGTGTATGTGTGTGTGGTGTGTGTGTGTAATTTGATGAGCCCTGTACCAACCAACCACTTTCTGTCACATGTATACCCGATGAAGATTTTCTCCCATTCTCTGTGTCCCTTCTCTCTTCTGGTTTTGTCATCTGCCAGGCAGTCTTCTCATTCATACCCTCCCCGCTGCAATTCCCACATGATTTCCTGAGCTATGGAGTCCTTCCCAAGAAGCCCTTGTCTGTATTTTGTCTGTAAGTTGTGTTCTCCCTGCTTTTCTCCGTTGCAAAGTTTCAGGCCTCCCATTAAGGTCTTTGACTCGTTTTGTACTGACCTTTGTGCAGAGCAGAGGGAGAAATCCTCTTCTAGTCTTCAGCCATGTGGACATACAGCTCTCCCAGCACCATTTGTTAGACTGCTTCCACTTTGTGTGTTTGGAACAGATTACAGAAAACTACAGGACTTTAATGGTGTGAGTTTTTTCTGGGCCCTCTATTCTATGCTGTTGGTCTATGTGCCTGTCTTTATGTCTGTGCCGTCCTGTTCTTAGTGTGATGGCTCTGTGGTATTACTTGAAATCTGGCATTGGATACCTTCACCTTAGCATTGCTCTTTCTACTCAAGGTTACTTTGGCCATTTGAGAGCTGTCCTAATTTCCTCCCTATGCCGTGACAAAGACTGTGAGCTTTTACAAGTAATTTGGGAAGGAAAGAGTTTATTTGGCTTACACGTTCTGATCTCAGAACACCATTGAGGGAAGTCAGGACAGGAACTCAAGGCAGGAACTGAAGCAGAGGTTATGGAGCAAGGCTGCTTACCGGCTTGTTTCTCTTGGCTCTCTCAGTCTCTTTTCTTATACATCCCAGGACCAAGGATGGCACAGCCCACAGAGAGCTGGGCTCATCCTCTTCAGTCATCAGTCAGGAAAATTCCCCACAGGCTTGTTTACAGCCCCATCTAATATGGCATCGTCTCAAGGTTCCCTCTTCCCAAACTATTGTAGCTTATGCTAAATGGACAAAAACTAGCAGCACAGTTGTTAGCACAGTGAGTTCTGCCCTGCTATGACCCACACCTTATTATTTACGTAATAGGACGAGTCTGTTCATAGTACCTGAAAGATGGCGCAGCCCCCCAGCTGCCTGCCCTGGATTTAAAGGAAGACCGTGGTGGCTCACCGGTATCAGAAATCCTTGAAACCTTTATTAGCACAGTGCAGTTTTGGTCTGGTTTTTGTTTTGTTTTGCTTTGCTTTGCTTTTTGTTGTTGTTGTTGTTTCAAGACAGGAATTCTCTGTGTAGCCCTGGCTGTCATAGAACTCCCTCTGTAGACCAGGCTGGCCCTAAACTTGGAGATCTACATGCCTCTGTCTTCTAAGTGCTGGGACTACAGGTGCACACCCCCACCAGCCATCTCTGTTAGGTCTGTTTTGAGCACAGGGGTAAGTGTGGCTGAAAGGCAGCATCTGTAGTTGAGAGATTAATAATACAACCAGCTAAAAGGAGTGACTGGTCTGATGACTGTGTATGTAATATATATATTTAACTTTTAATATATATAATTTAACTTTTTTAGACTAACAAAAATGTTTTACTAAAACATAAGATTTACAGAAGTTTCCAGACAAGCCATACAAAAGGATCACAAGTATTCTTATTCTTATTCTTCTTCTTCTTCTTCTTCTTCTTCTTCTTCTTCTTCTTCGGGCTGAGAGGTAGAAAATCCACACTTGACAGCAAAGTCAATATTATTAGTGAGGGCTGTGATGTTTATTTAATGTTCCCATTTGGTTCAGACAATCAAGCTTGTCCTCCTATAGTGTCTAAAGTTAGACTTGGCTAGAGAACATATTCTAAAAAGCTGGGTAGCTGCATTTAACCACTGCAATTAGATCCCTCAAGACAGGGAAGGGGAAAGGAGACCATAAAATTAAATTACTTTCCCCCTAAAGAATAAAATAAAAACACCCGTACCTCTCTCTGGCAGCCAACCCTCATGACTGGCATCACTCACAGTGCTTTGTACTTAAACCTTGATGGGGAAATGAGTCGACGCAGAGTCCCTGCTCTTCAACATCTCACCACAACCCAGATGACACTTCTAGCCTCTGCTCGTGCTTTACAACAGTGAATCAGGACAGGACATAGAGTTGCTAATGTGCATGTAATCACCAAAGATGAAGATACCTGGGCTTTTGTTCTGTGATGGTCCGAAGATTGTATCCATTAAGCGCAAACAGAAAAAAGAAGTCTTGGCAGAACAGAAGGGATGTACACTCGATGATCTGATCGAATTAAGTATTATTCACGGCATATAGCCTGGTCCATGCTCTCGCTGTTTCTATGGTCTGGGCTTTGTTGGTCTTCCACTGCTCAGCTACATCATTTGCTAACGGATCATGCAGATTAGGAGCACTTAACAAAGCCTGGAATGATAGCGGAACCATGCGGATCTGCAGTGCTGAGGACCACTTATATTTCAAAATATCTAAACATATCCTTCCCAACTTGTCTACATTAGGATGAGAAATTTGGGTCATGAAACATACTTTCAGTGATGCCATTGGGTATTCTTCTGAAAGGAATAGTTCAATTTTAAGAGTCCGTCCCTCAAAGAGGGGGGTCCTGCGGCCCAGCAATGACCACATGAAAATAACGGGCGTTGCTTTCATCAGGTTCTGCTTTAATGCCAGGAACTGGTTCTGGCAGCAAACACTTGGGGTTTCCTTGATGATTCTGTGGGACAGCCCGGCCATCTTGTCAGATTCCGAGTTCAGCCTTTGCTCTTGTCTCTGGCTTCACTCTCTTCACGCACAAGTCAAATATTAACTTTTAACAAGTCCAGCTCTGACTCTTTTAATCAGGCTTATCTGAAGTTATTATCAGGGGATTTTAGACACAGGGTTTGACTGTATTTCATAACCAGTTTATGTGTGTGTGTGACAGTGGAGGCAGACAACCTGAAGAGCTTGACTTTTTTCCCAAAGTCATTCAGTTGCAGGATAATATAAGTATCTGTAACCTAGAAGGCTATAAAAACTAGGTATCTAGGGGAACTCGGGAAAATGTTGGCATCAAGCTGTATTTGTTTTGTTTTTTACAGATTCTTAGTCATATTTAATATGCTTACAAATCTTAAGGTACAGAAAGTTTATATTTTAAAGAGTTAAATCAAACCAAGAATGGGAGCATGAGATTAGCAACATTAATTGCTGTTGGGAATGCTCTACTTTTTAAAAGCTGGTTTAAAAGCTGGTTTAAAGCACATAGTATCTTCCCCCTCAGATTGTCCTGTTTAACAAAAACATTCTTTTCCCTGTCAGAGTCATAAGGCCTTTCTGACTCAAGACAAGACATTTTAAACAAGTATGCTTGGGTTGGAAAAAGGGGGGAGAGCCAGCTTTTTAATAAAGTAGAACAGCATGAAACAATAAATACTTCATCCTAGCATCCTAGTGGCTCATAACCATCTATAGTGATATCTGGTGTCCTTTTCTGGTGTTCAGGCAGAATGTTGTATAAATAATAAATATTATAAATAAATAAATAAATACTTCAATTTTTTCGTACTCAAATGATACCTGAATCCCTGCAAATGGAGATCCAGTGACCAGAGACTGGGACTAGAGCGAGCAGAGAACAAAGAAAGCTTTAGCAATAAGAGATTTTTGTGGGTCTTGAGCAGCAGGCTCCAGTGAGCCAAGGAGAGGACTGAGACCGAGCAAGCTCCAGAAGGGAGCTGGGAGACAGAGTTATCTAGTGAGGAGACAGTGGCACTTGATCAGGCTCTCATGTCTGCAACAAAACTTATAAGCACATCAGAAACACAGACCCATCAAACAAAAGCAAACAAAATAAAAAGACAGAATGTCCACACAGTCAGGAGATCAGATGAACACAGACATGTGGTAGCCACCATAGTTCATACACCAGAACAGACAAACAGAAGGATACCTACTGTCCCCGAGGCTGGGTCTATGATTATATCTGATTTCCGGTGTCTCTACAAACATCCGGACCCCAAAAGAGAACAGAGCAACCTAGCAACTGGTCTGAGTTTCAGATGCACGTTGGCAGGCAGTTCTTATTTTCATTTTGTTTTCAGTTTGCAAACTGTGACAGTAGCTCCCTGTCTCCCAGGGAGCCTATTAAGTCCACCTTGGACTTGTACCCTCTCAGGCCTATTTCCTACTATTGACCTCTAATTTGTGGCAGCCATGGTCTCAGGTTTCCCAGACTTCCAAGTCCACCAGGGCCTATCCTGGTCTCAGGCTCCCCAGAATTCCAAATCTATCCCAGACCCCTGGCCTGAGTCTGGGGTCACCCTGTGATCTTCAAATGTCGTGGAGTTTGTGACCCCTGGGAAAAGACCATCCAATTATAATTAAAAGAATTTAGCAAGACAACAATCTTTGAGGCAAACTTGAGGTTGCCATGTGAAACAGAGTGGGGAAAGGATTTTTAAAAGTGAAAGACCTTGAATATCTGCACAAGCAAGCCAAGGCTATTCTACTCTACCAAGATTAGGTACCCAAGGCAACCTCAAAATAGTCCTTGCATGTTTGCATAAGCAGGTTACAGAAACCAGAAAGCAGTTAGTCATATCATAGCAAGTAGATAGTCACAGCTGTGCACTTTTGGGTGGGGGTCACTGAGTCAGGATTACTGGAAACTTAGCTTCCAGGGACTGGAGTCAGAGACAAAAGGTTAGGGAGTGCCAAGATTGATGCCTAGCTTAAAATGAAGTTTCTTTAGTCATCAAACAAGATTTATTTTTTCAAGGCAGGGTTTCTTTATGTATCCCTGGCTGTCCTGGAGCTAGCTCTGTAGACCAGGCTGGCCTTAAATTCACAGAGATCCATCCACCTGCTTCTGCCTCCAGAGAGTGTGTCACCACATCCAGACACAAGATTTTTCTGCTGTCTAAAAGCATAGTGCATTTATGTAAACAGAATTAATTGTTCTATTAATATTAATTAAATCTAGTTATTGATACATTGTCAGTCGTTCTGAACCAGTTAGTTCCTAAATAAAAGACGCAGAGACTTGTTAGATTTATAATGAGCCCTAAAACACTAGGACTGGGCAGAGAAATAGGGTTCCTCAGAGGCTTAAGTCACTGACAAACCCACCTCCGCGTGAATCAGAGGTCATGAAAGCCCCTGGAGTCGCCTGGTGGCTCCATTGATTGGGGTTATAGTGCTTATAAGCGCGTGAGGAGGGTCCTGTGAATGCCGTTTACTTTTTTTAATTATTTATTTATTTTCATACTCATTTTCACTTGCATTGGTGTTTTGCCTGTATGTAAATCTGTACGTGGTTGCCAAATCTTGGGGTTTCAGACAGTTGTCAACTGCCATGTGGGTGCTGGGAATTGAACCCAGGTCCTCTGCAAGAGCAGTCAGTGCTCTTAACGTTGAGCCATCTCTCCTGCCCCCCTGCTGGCTGCTTCTTGATCCAGTGAGCATCCGGGGAGGAGACGAGTCAATCCTGTGGAAGTAACTGCTCCACAGTCAGTCACTGAGTTAGCAGGAGCCCCTTCCCAAGCTCCCAAGCGACAGCAGCTGTTACTCAGTAGTCTGGCCCCCAGGCAATCAGAACTCCCTCACACTGCCTCCCCATAGCTCATTCCGGCCTACTTGGAGCGATAGACTGAAAGCAGCTGCGTGTTCAGACTAAAGCATAGGCATCTTAGGGTGGGAATGGGAAGGGATGAGGGAAGGGGCTACAGCTGGGATACAAAATGAATAAATTGTAATTAATTGAAAATTTAATTTAAAAAAATGAATAGCCGTCTTTTCTGAAGAGACTGCCTGAGGCTGGACTCAAATGCACTGGGCTAGCACTTGTTTCTTTGTGTCAGTTCTTCCCTGGTAAATACAGATAGAGGTGGACCCTGGGATTCGATGTGGGGAGGGAAATCTGCTGTTTGGGAGGGCCACTGTGGCTGTGGAAACAGGTTTTGACACGTCTGATATTATAAGTGAAATTGAAAAAAAAAAAACGTGTGGGGTGTGTGCACGTGCCTGTCTGTACCAGGGTGCTTGCCTGTGCATGTGTGTAGAGGCCAAAGGTCAGAGTCCTGTGTCCTCCTCAATTACTCACCACCTTACTTACAGACAAGCCCTCTCAATGAACCTGGATGTTGTCATTTTGGCTAGACTAGCTAAGCAGCAGGCTCCCGGAATCATCTTCTTTTTTCTATTTATCTATTTATGTACATGAGTGCTCTGGCTGCATGTATACCCTGCAGGCCAGAAGAGGGCATTGGATAGATGGCTGTGAGCCACCAGTGGGTGCTGGGAATTGAACTCAGGACCTTGGGAAGAGCAGACAGAGCTCCCAACTACTGAGCCATTTCTCCAGGCCCCTCCCAGAATCTTCTTATCTCCATCTCCATCCATGCACCTTCTTACTGGAGGTTGTTTTTTGTTGTTGGTTTTGTTTTTGTTTTGTTTTGTTTTTTGTCACACCTGGATTTTTACGCTAGAGATTCAACCTCAGGTCCTCATGCTTGTACAGTGGTATTTGACCCTTTGAAGCCATCTCCCAAACCCCTGAAACTTTATTCTTAGAAACCCATTATCGGGGACGGGAGCGAGATCTCAGAGTTTGAGAGCGTATGCTGCTCTTTCGAGGAACGAAGCTCTGTTCTCGGTGCCAACGTGGGACGCAGGATCACACCTGCCTCTGACTCCAGCTGAAGGGAATCCAGTGCTTTTGACCTCCCTGGGCTTCTCTGCCATTATGCGCTCAAACACACAAAAGTAAAATGTATCTTTGCCGGAGCCCAGCCCCAGCGGGGGATGGGGTAGGAGGATAAATCAGAACCCGAGGGAGGATGTATGGAATCCACGGAAGAACACTTGGGCCAGCAGGTGCCATCCACACACTCTGGCACTGAGACAGCTCAGGCCACCTTTATTTTCACATCTACTTTTTCACAGCTGAAAAGGTTTTACATTCATTTTCTCATTTTCCCATGTACAGTTTGTTTTAAGAACTTCTAACATTTAACAATAATGTGCACATTTGTGCTTTTCCCTTCCTTCTCCTCAGTCCCCACAGTTTCCTGCTAACCCACGAACTATATCAAGAAGGAAACTGCTTCAGCAAGCAGTTAATATCTAACCCAGCACGCTGGGATAGAACCAAGTGACCATGGTTGGCAGCAATGACGGATACAGTAGAGAGAGGTGATATACTACATGCCCAGGAAATTCTGATTTAATTATTGGCATCTAGCATCCCCCACATCCTAATCAGGAGGCCTAATTTCTCTAGTGCCCAGGGCTCTCAGCAAATAGGTAACCTGAGTCAATTCTTCATCCTTGCTTGGCTCACCTGAGTGTTCCTAGTAAGTCTTGGAGCTTGGATCCAGCAGGACCTTCCTAACCTTTTGATAATCATCTAACTGTGTTTGGAACAGATACGTGGGCAAATTGTTGTCAGAACCAAGTTCCCATCAGGAGAGAACATCCGGACGTTAGCTGATGTACCCAGACCAGGGCCTTGTGTTGACTCAACCAAATCATTATTAACAAACAGAGGAGTAGTGATCTGTTCCATTCCCACAATCCTTTATTATTATTGTTGTTGTTGTTGTTGTTGTTTATTTATTTATTATTACAATTTATTCACTTTGTATCCCAGCTGTGGCCTCCTCCCTCATCTCCTCCCAGTCCCACTCACCCTTCCTCATCTCCCTCTATGCCCCTCCCCTAGTCCACTGATAGGGGAGGTCTTCCCCCTCTTCTGTCTGACCCTAGCCTATCAGGTCTCATCAGGGCTGGCTGCATTATCTTCCTGTGTGGCCTGGCAAGGCTGCACCTCCCAGGGAGGGATGATGAAAGAGCCTGGCCACCACTGAATTCACCATTCCCACAATCCTAAAAGACAAACAAGAGTGAATCACACATAGATGAAGAAAGTCTGGGCTTTCTTTATCTGATTCTGGGGTAACGTCTGTGATAAACAAAGTGAAAGGAAAAACTTCCAATAGCAAAGCCAAAGCGCAAAAACACAAGGCAAAAAGCTAGCCAAGGATACCCTCAGGAAAGGACAGGGGATTCTCCCCACAGGTCCTTGCCATGTGGGGACCCAACTCCTCTGGCCTTGCCATGGGAGAGCTGTACTCATGTACCTTTCCCAGAAGAGGCTTGGCCACTGCCATACCTTTCTAAAAATAACATTTGGGGGAACAAAGGAGGAGTTTGTTTCGAAAGGGAGCGGTGGGGATGACGCAAATATAGCACTAGTATGAAGTTATCAAAAAATAAGAACAAAAACAATACGTATGTTTACACAATATACTGTGATTATTCTACCAGAGATTAACATTACCTGTGCATTATTTACAACACACAATACATATGTGTGCTATGAATATATAACATAGGTGTACATTTATTTCTGTATCTGTACATAGATAGGTATGTACATACAACCAACACGGAGAATGCGATTATGTTCTAAGACCAAGAGGATTCACACTGCTTCTCCAGCCAGGCTAACAGCGAAACCATAGGCTGCATGTCAGTTTCCTCAGTTATGGGCCAGGTTGCAGTCTCTGGGACAAACAGAGAAACCGCAGCAGTAACATCCATGTGACTTTACAAGAGCAAGCTCGCCTTCTTACCGTCAGCACACTGGAGCAGAGTCTGTGCTGTAAATGTGACACCAAAAACTACTTCTGAGAAGCCGGTCATGGTGGCACACAGCGCTTCGGAGGCAGAGGCAGGTGAATCACTGTGAGTTCCGGGCCAGCCTGGTCTACAAAGCAAGTCCAGGACAGCCAAGGCTACACAAGAGAAACCCTGTCTCAAAAAACCAAAAACAACAACAAAAGAATTACTCCTGAGTATTGTAAGGATGACCAACAAAACTCCCGTGATTTCTCTCAGGCCTTGCCTGTGAGTCTAGGGAACTGTGGTAACAAAAGAATGAGCAGGCAGAAGGGGAGGTTGGCAGAGCTCAATTCACCCCTAGTCCTTCCACCACTGAGACTTTAGTCACTGCCATCCTTGCCTGGGCATATAAAGTAAACCTACATTTTACATTTAGGTGATGCTTTTTTGTAAAGTACTTGTGCCAGCAAGATTGTAGAGTTGGTGCATTTTTCTTAACAAATACAACTGGCATTTTCTTTCAGTCTCAAAACATTTTATTTCTTTCTGGGTAGCAAAACTATAGCCTCCTGTGGACTAGGCAAACATTTTACTACTGAGCCACAGCCACTCTTCTTCCCACTATTAATCAATAAAACTCCAACCTACCCCTCTATTATCACAGTACCTGTGTGGTTAACATTGATTGTCAATTTGACAGGATCTAGAATCACTATGGAGACAGACCTTCGGGTGTGTCTATGAAGGAGTTTCTAGACTTAGTTAATTGGGGTTGGAAGACCCATTCTGAAGGTGGATGTATCATTCTATGGACTGGGGTTTTGGGCTGAGTAAAATGGAGGTGTGCCAAGGAGCTATACCCATCTCTGCTTCCTGACTGTGAACACAATGTGACCAACTGCCCCATGCACCTGTCGTGATGACCTTCTGCTATTATGGGTTGTACTGTCAAACCATGAGCCAAAAATAAACACTTCCTTGTAAAAGGAAATTTTGTTCTCCTGAGGTAATTGCTGCCTCCTTCTCATAACCTAGGCCTAGTCCTGGAAGCTTCTGGCCTCCATAAAATCTAATGTAGGCCTAGAATGTAATCAGCCTCTGATAGTTACTGCTGAATAAGCTTATCCTTTCTTGTTTTTATTGAGCTCTGGAATGGCTGGCTCAACTCAGCTGTTCTGTTTCGAACTCCTCTCCCAGCTAACTTGCTTAGTCTGGCTCTTGGCCCTTAAATTGCTCTGCTTGGCCTCAAACTAACTGAAGCAATCTGCTCTGATTTCTGGCTCCCCATTCTCTGGCTCATCCTCTCTTCACCTGAGTTCTCTCTCTGCAACCTGTCTCTCTTACTGTCCTGGTAAAACTGCCCTTTCTCCTCTCTGCATTGCCCCTTAATTAGCTTCCCTTTTTCTCTCTCTTGAGACTTGGGCATATCCTATTCTGTCAAATCTTTCTCTGATCCGTTACCTTTTCTGCCACTCAGTTAGATCGCATTTTCAAACATGGCTGCTTCCCTTTACAAACCAACTTCACCTTCATTATTGAGGATTAAAGGCATGTCCCACCGCGCCTGGATGTAAGTTTTCCTTTACCTGAAACTTGCTGAATACCAGGTTGGCCTTGAGCTCAGATATCTGCTTGCCTCTGTCTCCTAGGATTAAAGGTGTGTCTGTATTTTAGCCAGATCACACAGACCTGGAAGGTCTTTGGGTGTGATCTCTTGCCAGAACAGCCATGTTCTTAATTAAAATTCTTCTTCACTTCCTGGAGGAAATAGCACGAAAGCAGGCATGCTGGAGTGGGGGGGGGGTTTATTTAGGGTTCTGTCAAGAAGGTGAAGGGAAAGAAAGGGCATAGGTCTGAGGCAGTTAAAGAGGTGGGCTGGCAGCACGGTGGCATCTACCAAGAGTGGGACTGAAACAAAGGAACATATATGACAGAACATGGAACAGCATTGTAAATAAACACAAAACACACAAACTGAGTGAAATAGGAAAGCTTTATGTGAAAGAGAGAAGGGTCAGTGTGGTGTGTGGGGGTGCAGCCTGCAGAGTTAGGGGTGGCTGAAGAAGTTCAAGTCCAATATGAGACTGTGGAAGCACAGAGTGGGAGGGGCCACGGCTAGACATGGCACCACTGAAGCCAATGAAGACAGTTTTGGACACTCAGAATTCTTCCATTCAGCACCCTGTGAATCCCATTACCAGTGATAACCAGGGTTAATTCCCCTCTACACAACCAGAGGAGAGGTCAAAGAACCGGCCCCTACTAGCCATGCTCTTCAGACAATAGCCAAAAAACATGCTCGTCTTCATTTTTTTTTTTTTAATGGTTTTTTTGAGACAGGGTTTCTCTGTTTAACAGTCTTGTCTGCCCTGGACTTTCTTTGTAAACCAGGCTGGTCTCGAACTCACAAGAGATCTGCCTGCCTCTGCCTCCCGAACGCTGGGATGAAAGGCATGTGCTGCCACTGCCCAGCCCTCTTCCTTAAGGAATGCTCCTTCTCCCGAGACAGGGAAGAAGAGAGGGGGAGAGAGAGAGAGATGAGAAAATCAAGAAAAACTATATTAATTGTAGGTGCTAAGGTGACTATGTGTCAAACATGAAATTCTGTGCAACCAGAAAAAGGAAATTTCTCTTATATTGGAATTCCAGACAGTTCCGTTAATAAAATTAAACAAATGGTATAAAGTAAAATCCATTATAGTGTTTCATGAGGGGGATACCCATTAAAAAAGTTGACCTATAAACGTCAAGGAACTTGAAACCTACAGGATGGGTTAGCTCAACTGGAGGGACACTTAGGGAGCTGGGGAGAGGGCCTCAGTTGTCTGGACCTTCCAGAGGACGGTTAGTGGAGTCTTCCAGGATTTTCCACAGAATGTTTTTGGTTTTCTTAGCAACCTCATCAAGCACTTGTCTTTGTCTCTGTTGGCTGTGTGTAGGTGAAAGGCCAGAAAAGCATTTTGAGAGCATCTTGTTTACACCTGTAAGCAAAAGCTGGGCTCCAGAGTGAAGCCAGCAAGTCATTGGCCAGCCACCTTGTTGATCCTGGAACTGCATGGCAAGAGATTCATCATCCACGCCAAAGCTTTTTTCGAAGGCTTTCTGACTCTCTTCCACATTATCTGGATTGGAGATTCCAAAATCCTTGCATAGATTGTCTGCATCCATGCTCCTAATGGATTTCACTCTCTCATTAATAGCCTCCTTACCGATATGGAAAAGGGTTCCTAAGAGGCCATCCTTCCTGATGTTGAAGAGGTCTTTTTGTAGTGTCTCCCTAAGCTCTGGGAAGTCATGTGACAAAGGATTCATGTGGGAGAGCAGGAATATGGGCGGCTCCTTCACCTGCTCCTTCTGGAGATTCTCCTGGATATTCCTTCGGATGCTCTGCAGTAGCTGGGCTTCAGAGAGGGCACTCATGCTGAGGTCCCTGTCCAGCTTGGTCCAGACAACGTAGAACCTCTTCTCCATCTCCTGCACAGCTTTGGCCAGCTTCACGTGATTCGAGCTGAACTGCTCAGACGCGACGATGATGAAAAGTTTGTAGGTGTTGAACTGCATCTCCTCCATGTAGTCCTTGATGCTCTGGGCTGTGGCCCCTGTGCCGGGCAGGTCCCACAGCTCCACGTTGGGAAAGCTGGAGGAGGAATAACAGGCCGGTACTTGGGTGGTCCTCACCACCCCGGTGGGAGCTGAATCCACCTCCTCATGTCCAATGCCTCTAATGGCATTGATGAAGGAAGACATGCCATTGCCAGAGTCCCCGGTCACAGCGATTTTCACTGTTTTTCTTGATGTCTTCTGTACGAGCTCCTTGACCACAGAGGCTACTTCCTCCCATTTCCCTCCTGCCACGGCAGCCTTCATACTCTCGATGACTTCTACAGATAAAATATTGCTATCTTTGTGAATCAATACAGCATCGGAGAAGCATGGCAATCGTTTATCCTTGAGGGACCCATCTGCCTCTTCCATGTTGGATGGCAATGGAGCAACCTGCAGATACATCAGGAAGGAAGTTAGGACAGCTGTGAACATGGGCACCCACAGGAAGCACTGTTCCTTGCCCGGGCTTTCAGATCCATGGCTAATCCTACACCAAGACCTGCTGATCACCCACGGAGCTAGCTGAGCCCTCCTGTACGTGAGCATATTCTTGGAAGGCAAGGACAGCTCTGCAGCTGTTACTGCAACACTAGAGCCCAAAGTTAAGCACTGGAATGTCAGGCAGGTCTCTTACTGGGTACACATGTCCATACTCCCTCCCTCCCCGTTGCCAGGACTACCCAGAGGAAGCGTATGCAGAGCAGGGAACGGCTTATGCCAGCTCCCCATCCAGAGGCCCCACAAGTCCTCATTTCACTTATCCTATATGAATGGCTGTTTGTTCTAGTTGCACACTGAAAAGTGTTTTTCCTTTCCCCAGTGACACTCATTAGCAACGGCCTAAGGAATACATTACTACGCTTCAACAGCAAAGCCACATGCTTTCCAAATAATCTCATCAGGGGCTGGAGAGATGGCTCGGTGGCTAAGAGCACTGCTCTTGTAGAAAACCTGGGCTCGGCTCCCAGCACCCACACGGTGGCTCACAACCACTTGTAACTCCAGTTCCAGGGATTCCAAAGCCCTCTTCTGGACTCCAAAAGTACTGGTATGCACATTGCACATACAGACACTCAAGAACACATACACATAAAATAAATATTAAAAAATACAATAATTCCATCAATTTTAAGTTAGCATGTGGGTTGTCTGTTACCACTGCTGCTATTCTTATTAACATACAGATTGAAATTCTTCTTTTCTTCTGTGTTGCCCTGGCAATCCTAGAATTTGATCTGTAGACCAGGCCTGCCTCGAACTCACAGAGATCTGCCTGCCTCTGCCTCCCGAGTGCTGGGATTAAAGTCACGCACCACCACCTCCCAGCCATGTTTCTTTTTTAATGTTTTATTAGCATATATATTTTTGTTTGTTTGTTTTGAGTCAGTGTTTCTCTGGGTATCCCTGTCTATTCTGGAACTTGCTCTGTACCAGGCTGTCCTTGAATTCAGAGATTCACTTGCCTCTGACTCCTGAATGTTGGGATTAAAAGTGTACCCCTCCACACTCAGAATTTTTAGTATGTGTTGATGATCCATAATACTGGGTTTTATTACGGCATTTTTACTATCTTCTCCCCTACCCCTGTTTCTAGAACTCCTCTTTCTAATGATCTCTTTCCTCTTCCCAACCTGTCCCATTTGTACTTTGTTTTTATTTTATTTTTTTAGTTTTGGTTTTGTTGTTGTTGTTCTGTGTTTCAATCAGTTTCATTTGACTGTTTACTAAACCATGAGTGAGAACTGGTCTACAGCAGCACGTGTAGCTAATCAGTGGCTACAGGACTGAAGAAAATGCCCCTCCTTCCTTCATCAGCCATTAATTAACTGTGCAGAAATCCTCAGGGAGGAGTGTGAGCTCACCATACTCTCCATGACAAAATGCCAACAGTCATGTGGTGACCGGGCACAAGTAACTACAGGTGCAAGAAATTCAAAATAGCAACAGCCATGTCATGTCCAGAAGTCAGCATTTCAGACACACACACACACACACACACACACACACACACACACGATTCCTGCAGTTTTTACATGCTTCCCATCTCTTCTTCTAAGTTATTCCTCCAGCCATGGACAAGATGACATAAAGATATAGATATTCCGATTATAATGGGGCATTCAATCATGTTTCCATTCTTGACTAAATCTTTGTCATGAGATCGAATGTATTTCGTGGGGACAGGATTGGGAAAGACAATTTATCAACACCAAGGATGGAGGATGGAGGGGTTGGAGAGATGGCTCAGGGGTTAAGAGCACTTTTTGCTCTTCTGTAAAATGTGAGCTGGATTCCCAGCACCCGTATCAGGTGGCTCACAACCTCCTGTAACTCCATTTCCAGAGCATCTGACACCATCTTCTGGTCTCCTGAGGTGCTGCACAAATATGCATATACTCTAAACAGATACATAATTAAAAACAATAAAAAGCTGGGCATGGTAGTGCATGCATTTAGTCCCAGTACTGAGAGGCAGAGGCAAGAATATGTCTATGGGTTCCAGGCCAGACAACAATGGCTGCATAGTGAGATTTTTCTCAAAAAAAGAAAAGAAAAATTAAATACTTTTTAAAAGATGGAGGACAACGTGGAATGCAGAAACCCCATACAAGGCACTTATAGGTAAGCAAAAAAAAAAAAAAAAAAAAAAACACCTTTCACAGCCTAGAGTGTTGGCCTTCTGGAGTAGATATATAAGTGTGAGGACAAGACTCCAACCATTTCACAGGGTCTCACCAAATCTTGAGATGCAAGATAGCAGCATTCACCTTATCCCGATGCTCTTAGACAATAGCCCTATGTGGGACAGGCGTGTACAATGCCAGCTGTGAACGGCTGCTGTGCCCCTTTCCCTTGACATTTTATTTGTGTGTGTGAAAGACCACAAGCATTTGAAATGCGACACCATATATTCGAGAAGTTTCCTGTGGGTCTCACATAGCTGCTCAGTCCTTCAAGGAGCTCCCTGAGAGCTGGGCGGTGGTGGCACATGCCTTTGATCTCAGCACTTGGGAGGCAGAGACAGGCGGATCTCTGAGTTCAAGGCCAGCGTGGTCTACAGGACTACACAGAGAAACCCTGTCACAAAAAACCAAATAGATAAATAGATTTAATTAATTAATTAATTAATTAAAAGGGGCTCCCTGCCAAATAAATAGGCAGAGAGACAGACAGACAGACAGATAGACAGACAGACAGACAGACAGACAGACAGACAGATAGATAGATAGATAGAAAAGGGGTTCCCTGCCAGATGTAGTCATAGGGTCCCATAAAATGACTAGATTTCCCAGGTATCCACCCTGGAAATCTAGGGCTCTTGTCTGGGGAAGGTGCTTCTCAGGCATCCTTGAGTCTTTTGGTGCAGGTTTTTGCCCTCCATGTTCCCAGTGGGAGCATCCTCTGCCTCCCTTGCCCATCTTCTGGGAGGGGCTGTCCTGCCTGTGACACAGCCCTGCTCCGCCTGCTCCTCTGCTCGTCAATCCGGAGAGCCTGGCTTCACTCTCCTCATGGAAGGCGTGGACTGACACCCCCTCCTGAGTCTCCAGAGGTGCCAGCTCCGTGAGCTGTGGGCAACTTCCTAAGTCCCCACTTTTCTGAAGTTTTGCCAATTAGTTCCTTTTCACGTTCCTGTAGAGGTGTTTGTGTGGACAGCCTCGGGAACCGTGGTGCAGATGCTGTCAAGGCCTTGTGAGCCTATCAGACTTCCGCCTGGAGTTCAAGTGGCCCCATGGTTCCCTATTTGAGGGCCCTGTTCTATTTATAACTGGGCACCTTTGGTTTACCCCTTGGCACACGGGTCAGATATCCAAGAGTATGAGGAACAGACCTTTCTGGCTTCTAAAGGGAGCCTAACAAGGAAATTCACAGGCAGGGACAGCCAGGCCTGGGAGGAGGGCCAGACCCTGAAAGTGAAGACTCAAGAATCTCCTAACATGCCGGGCGGTGGTGGGGCACGTCTGTGATCCCAGCACTCAGGAGGCAGAGGCTGGTGGATCGCTGTGAGTTCTCAGCCAGCCTGGTCTACAGAGTGAGTCCAGGACAGCCAAGGCAGCACAGAGAAACCCTGTCTTGGAAAAAAAAAAAAAAAAAGAAAAGAAAAGAAAAGAAAAGAAAAGAAAAGAAAAGAAAAGAAAGGCCCTAGAGAGATAGCTCAGCGGTTAAGAGCACTTACTATTCTTCCAGAGGACCCAGGTTCAATTCTCAGCACCCTTCTAGCAGCTCACAACTGTCTATAACTCCAAGATCCAACACCCTCACACAGACATACATGCAGATAAAATACCAATGCACATAAAATAAAAATAAGTTTTAAAAAAAGAGTCTAACTTACTCACAGAAAGAGCTGCATGTCCTAGAAACCAAGGCATGCTCACACATGCATGCAATGAATGCTCGTGTCCACACACACACACTCGCAAGTGGGTGAGAAGCTGTGTCATATGGTTCTCCTAGGCTACATGTTCAGCTGACCTGCATTTTATTTTACTTATTTATTTGGTTTATTTATATTTGGTTTTTTTTTTTTTTTTATTTTTTGAGATACACTCTCTCTACACAGCTCTGGCTGTTTTGGGACTTACTACGTAGACCAGGCTGACCTCAAACTCAGAGATCCGCCTGTCTCTGCCTCCTGAATGCTGGGATTAAAGGCATGTGTCACCACATCCAGAAACTTGTGTTTTTTTATAGTCATTCCAATTGCATAACTTTAGTAAAATGTTCCTAATAACCCACGAAGATTTCATGACTTTTTATTTATTTTTGTTTTATGTGCATTGGTGTTTTGCCTGTATGTGTCTGTGTGAGAGGGTTTGATCCTCTGGAACTGGAGTTTCACACAGTTGTTAGTTGCTATTTGGGAGCTGGGAATTGAGCCTGGGTCTTTTGGAAGAGTAGCCAGTGCTCTTAATCCCTGAGCCATCTCTCCAGCCCATGTAACTTGTTTGTTCCTTTGTTTGTTTGTTTTGAGACAGGGTTTCTCTGTGTTGCCCTGGACTCCAGCTGGCATGGATCTGCCTGCCTCTGCCTCCCCAAATGCTGGGACTAAAGCACCCGCATGACCAGCTGATTCCATGACTTAAGTGAAACAAAAACCATGGGTAATATGGGGAGTGACGCCCTCTAAGCACCTGCAATGGTCAATTTCAGCTGTCAGCGCGACTGGATTAAAGCATGCACAGGGCATTAGTGAGGCACACGTTTAAGCATGCGCGTCAGGGTACTTCCCGAGAGAATCACCTGACGGTGCAAGACTCACCCTGCACAAAGGCATCACCACCTCCTGGGTTGGAGTCCGGAACTGGATTAAAAAGACAAAGAAATAAAGCTGAGTACCAGTGTCAGCCTCTCTTTGGCCGTAACACAGTGGCCTGCCGGCACCTGACTCACGCCTCTTTGGCCACACCTCCTTCACTAAGGTGGACTGTACCCTTGCTAACCGAGAGCCAAAATAAGCCCTTCTTCCCTTAAGTTGCTTCCCATCAGGAATTTTGCCACAGCAAAGAGAAGGGTAATGAAGACTGACCTTATCCATATGTGAAAATGCCATAATGCATATTCAGGCTGGAGAGATAGCTTAGCTTAGCAGTCAGGAGCACTGGTTGCTCTTCCAGAGGTCCTGAGTTCAAGTCCCAGCAACCACATGGTGGCTCACAACCATCTATAATGGGATCTGATGCCTTCTGTCATACAATCACACATACAAATAGAGCACTCAAATACATAAACAAATAAATTTCGTTACTACATTTATTTATTTATATGTGTTGGAGGTGTGCCAAGCATGCCAGGTGCCCTTGTAGAAGTTAGAGGACAGCTGTGGAAGTCAGTTCTCTCTTTCTACCTTGTGGGTCCTTGGGATCAAACTCGGGTTGTCAGGCTTGGGGACAATCACTTTTACCCACTAAGGGAGCAATACAGCCCACAACCCATTATTTTATGTAATTATTATAGACTAATGAAAAGCACATATCTAATATAGCCCGTGTCAGTCTAAATCTATGTCACCTTGAACTGACTCTTCTGCCCCGACTTCCCAAGTGCCAGGCTCACGTGTGTGAACCACGTCACCCAGCTAAATCATACAAATATTGGGGGAAAACACACTTATGAAGAGATTGCCTATACAGGACCCCGTGTAGTTCATTCCTCACTCGGGGACCCAGAGCCTCCATGAAAGGGGCTTCCAGAGATGCGGGAACCAGCCTAGACTAGTTATGGATCGGAGCTGTCAAGGACTTTCCTGAACACAGAGCCTGCTGGCCCCTCAGCTCCACTTTGTTCTTCAGTCTCCTCACCATTAGGCGGGGACACTGGGACTTTCCAGTGCTATTGATTGCATGGTCAGTGGAAACAACCTTGAACCCAGCATGCAATGCTCTAGGTGTTTAGAGCAACCACCTCACACACACACCTACGCACACACCGTAATGATCTGTGAAGGACCGAGCTGGGTACTGTGGGGTGCCAGTTTCTCTAATGCAGATGAAATAGTTTAACTGTTTTTGTCTTGTTTTGGTTTGTTTTTCAGAGTTTGTTCGGTAGTTGGTTGATTGGTTCGGTTTGGTTGGTTTGATTTCGGTTCTGGTTGGTTTGTTTTAAATGGGCCCATGAGATAGCCTAACAAGTAAACATACCAACCACCGAGGCTGATACCGTGAGTGCGGTTGTGGGAGGAGATAATCAACTCTGCAAGTCATCCCCTGACTTTCACACACACGCAGACACAGAGACACACTCAAGAAATAATTCTTTTTTTAAATAACTGAACCGAGTTATACAAAAAGTTTCTCTAGGAACTCAGTCTTTCAAGCGCCAGTCTCCCTGGGCTCTGAATAAGGAACCAATGTGTTTACCCGGTTTTTGCCTGTGGGAAGCTCTGATCCTGGGCTCTGGCCAGTGGCTGAGAGACTGAGTAAAATCCCACCCACTTTCTCTAAACCAGGCCCCATCAGAAGACCCACAAAGCCAGGGATGCCCAGGGAGCATTGCCTCTCTACAATGGTGGGTTGGAAGGACTTGATGCAGCCAAAACACCAGGCACTCTGTGGTCCTGAAGACAGTCAGGGAGGGTGCCTGCTGCCCGAGGTCCCAAGACGACACCTGACCCCAGACTCTCCTGCCCTGAGCAGGTTTATAGGTCAAGCCCCACTTAGGAGCCCCTCACCTACCTGCTCAGAAGCCTTACAAAACTGCAATCCAGGCCCGGGATGGTCAGGAGGGAGAGAATCGAGGTGTGGGGGCCCAAGGGTCCTCCTGGAGAGAGCGAGGAGGGGAGAGGGGAGCAGCTGAAGGGCAGCCTGAGCTCCTGGGTTTCTTCTCAGGCTCTCTACCCTGGCTCGACCCTGCCTGCCTCCCCAAAGGGGAGGGGCCTGCTGCCAGAACAGCTTTCAGTTTCATTTCCTGGAAATGGTTGGTTTTCAGGATTCAGCTGCACAGACTTCACATTCTCCTTCGGGAGAGGGGAGGAGCTCTGCCTGATGGCCGGCTTAGAGGTCAGGAGTCTGCTCAGGCTCCGCGTCGTCCGCGTCGTCCAAACTGCAGTCGCCTGGTCTGACCCTGCTGCCTCCCTGAGCTCTTTCTTGCTCAGATGATGACATCTAACCCTGGCTAATGCCCACCTTCGACCCAGTGCACCCCAGCACTTAGACAGCTGCAGCCTTAGGGGAAACTGTTCCAGGCGGCTGCTGCCCCTACTTGCTGTTCACTGTCCCTCTCACCCACTCAGCTCAGTACATGCCTCCCTCCACCAGGGAACCCTTCCAGTCTAACTAACTCCAGAATCTGGTGTACTACCTCCGGCTCTGTGTCTTCTCACCTCTGATTCCTTAGAGTTGAGGAGATAAGGTACCTGGCTCACCCTTGCCCTTATCACATGATCAGTTGCCATGGTGCTAGGGAATGTCTTTCTTCAGAAAGTAATAATAATAATAATTTCCTGGGTCACAGGCCAGCCAGAACAGGTCTGGGGCTTTCAGGGCAAGGCTGGTAAATGATAAATGCCAGATCCGGAGGGTATCCTGTGGCCCACATGTGGGATGACTTACCTTCTATTCGCCCCTGGCTTCCTGTTCCCTCGGTCTCAGTCTGTGGGCTGCTCTGAGCTCCTCCAAGCCCCTGCCTTGCTGGTCCAACAGATAGAGAGGTGCTCCTAGCAGCCACACACTTCACCCTCCCCTCCAGCTCTCAGCCTGGGGTTCCCTCCAGGAGACAGCCGCCCTGTCCCCGAGACCCTCTTAACAACTCCTCTGCTGCTTCCCGGGTACAGCCTCCGGAGCACCAGCCCAGCACGTCAGGGTCTGTGGTCGGCCTGCTTACTCGGGTCAGCATCTCCTCCCTCACACCTACCCAAGTAGTTCACCTTTACGCGCGTGCCTTGAACCCAAAGTAGGTCAACTGAGTCACCAGAAAATATTAAAAGCAGAGGCGTGAGACTGACTCCGCAGTGATTGCTCCTGTCTGTGAGGTCCTGCAGAGCTCTTTAACCTGTCCCACAGATCTCACTTCTTCATTCTGATCTGGGAGCAACCGATGGGCATACTTCCTAGTGAGTTTCATTAATCTACGTAATGAATATGTGTTAATAATTAGAGCTGGGCTGTGCCTCAGGTGGCAAAGAACTTAGCTAGCATGGACCATGTAAACCTGGGACGACGCCTCTAGCACTCTGGAGGCAGAGGCAGTTGAGTCTCTGAGTTTCAGGACAGCATGGTCTACACAGCAAGAATTAGGTGCAAAAACCACATCTCAAAAAGAACAACAAAATTCATCAGGGAGGGTGCTGCACGCATCTCATCTCGGCACACAGGACGAGGTATGGGCAGAAGGACCAGGAATTTGAGACCATCTGATTAGTCAGCAGGAGGCCAGCCTGGGATACAAGAGCCTGTATGTACACACATGCCTCTGCATGCTCACACACACACACACACACCACACCCCTCTATCCGAGGTTGGGGGTAGCTGGAGAAACGCCTCAGCTGTGACAGCACCTACTTGCTCTTCTAGAGAACCTGAGTTCAGTTCTCAGCAGTCATGACAGTCAGCTCACAGCCGCCTGTAACTATGCAGACGACCTCTGAAGGCACCCATACATACATGGCACACAAAGACACGTATGCATCAATGAAGTAATTCTTCTTTTTTTTAAAAAAAAAAAAGTCTATGTAGGGCATTAGTAGCCAGGAGAAAGGGCAGAAAAATGTCAGGGTGACACAAACTAAGCAAAACAGAAACGTAACAGGGTGACAGAGCAGTTTACTTTTGGCTGCTTTGAGGAGAAACTGTGGGTGCCAATAAGAGTTACGAAATCCTGTGTGCCTGGGTGAGCAAACAGTAGAGGGACAAAGCTAGAAAAGGACAAAATCACCCCAGGCTGCTAAATGTGCTTTGGTTTTAGGCAACAGTGAGGGATGGACAGGAATCCTCCTGAGGAAGTCCACCTCAACCCAAGAGGACTGCCCTGCGCCACTGTTCACAGCCAGCAAGACATACTAGACTGGAGGTTGGGCTGGGCCTGTCCCTGAACCAGAGGGCACAGCTGTATGCACCACCCGTTGTGCTCTGTGTGAGGTTATGAACACTCAGTGATGGCTGAGGTCATAGCGCAAATAAGCGTCCCTGCCTTGTCGAGGGACACACTGGACCCAGACTCCCCAGTACTCTCAGAGTGGGGAGGGTGAGGAGGATTCTGCCTCACTGGTTGACCAGGAGGGTGCCGGTTCTGGAGTGGATCTGCTGGCGCTTGGAAGAAGCTGTCTTGAAGTGGAGGGAAGCCCAGACCAGCTTTACTTCAAGGTACAGACACACTGATTGCAGAGGCCTCCTGGAAAATGGGTATGGAAGCAGCCAAGAGGACCCAGGCAAAACGGAATGGGTGTGGCCAGCCCTGCTTGTGGGGAGTATGGAACAAGAAACCCAGCCGCCCACTGGGTCCATCGTGGCTGCAGGAGGATACAGAACCTGGAGAGGCCTCAACACCTCCACACAGATCTGCACACTAAGTTTGTTAGTTGAGTTGCTCATCTCAAGGGTCATAGCTAGGGCTACACCTTGACCACCTCCCATATCACACCAAGTTGATCCAGACACGATACAAAAGATCGTGAACCTAGAAAAACAGATGATCTTATACTGAGAGAAACATCACTGTGGGGGAACTCTCAAGATTTAGAAATTTCCTGCTTTGTTGATGGAGTCAGGGCCGCAAGGAAGCAGAATGCCCCTTGTGCAGGCAGATTGGCAACCCTGTTTGGGATTATATACGCCTTCTCCATAGGTCAGCAGTCCTGCTTTTGGCAGTTGGGGTACTCGGACCACTCCGTGTGGTTTAAGGATATATGCTGTAGTTGCTTACAGTCAAAACTGGAAGCAACCCAGACACCCAGGACCAGGAGACTTGATAAATATGTGGTGGAGTGAGTCCACTGTGACATGCTACAGGCGTGGAGAAACGAAAGGGTTTGGCTGGGGAGATAGCTGTGAAGGTGCAGTGCTTGACTTGCAAGTGTGATGGCCTGAGTTCCTTCAGAACCTGTGTTTAAAAAAAAAAGGCATAGTGGCACACTGCGATCCTAGCATTGAGGCCATGAAGACGGGTGCATCCCTGAGTTTTGACAGCCAGCCAGCCTAGCCTACTTGCGGAGCCCAAGGCCAGTGAGAGAACCTACGTCAAAAATAGCAATAAAACAAGACAGCATGCTCTAGGGGAGCATCACCTTGTCTTCTGGGTTCCATATGCACATCCAAACCCAGGGGCAGGGGTCATCTATGTGAAAAAAGCAAGGTGCACATGGCGTATCTGATGATGTGCTAGCCTTGGGTGTGGCAGTGAGGGAGTTCTGTGTGTCTGTGCTGGCCAGTCTCATGTCAACGCCACACAAAGAAGTAGAGGCAACGGGCAAGAAGAAATCTTTTGTTTTTCCAGACAAGGGTCTCTGTGAAGCCCTGGCTGTCCTAGATCTTGCCCTGTAGACCAGGCCACCCAACTCTGCCTCCCAAGTGCTGGGATTAAAGTTGTGGGCCACCACCACCTGGCAGGAAAGAGAGAATCTTAATTTGAGAAGAATTTCTCCACAAGTTTGGCCTGTACGCAAGTCTGTGGGTTGTTTTGATCAACGATTGCTGTGAGTTAGCTCAGCTTACTGTGCGTGGTACAACCGCTGGGCTGATGGCCCTGGGTGGTGTAAAAAAGCAGGAGGAGCAAGATAGGAGGAACAGGCCCCTAAGCAGTGTTCCTTTGTGGCCTCTGCATCAGCTCCTGCCTCCAGGTTTCTGCCGTGAGTGAGTTCCTGCTCCGACTACCCTCAGTGATGGACTGTGATGTGGAGCTGTAAGCTGCGATGGCGTCACCACAGGCTAACTTGATGGGTCACCCATGGGGAACTCCCAGGCTCCAGAACTGTGAGTTAAAAACCCGTATTTGCTTTTATATTATCCAAACCCAGTGGTTTTGTTGGAGCACCAGAACATATACTAAGATTTTGATGTCTAGGCCTTGAGGAAGCCACTCTTTCACGTGCTAGCTCAGGGCTCAACTCCCTTGGTGATCTTGAACGCCAAGGACATCTTTAGCAGGCTGTCAACATGGCTAAGGGTTAGAGGTGCTTGCAGCCAAGCCTGATGGCTTGGTGAAAGGAGAGCACTCACTCCACACGCTGTGGCATGCATGCAACCACACACATATACTCTTACATGCATTCTCACAGCCCCAACACTCAGTAGATTTTAAGGGACAGTTGCCGCCACCCTCTCCTCCCTCCAAATTTCTAAGTGCCATTCTGTGCCAGTTGAGTCAGCACCAAGGGTATCTAGAAAAAGATAATGATACCAATAAAAAAAAAAAGTATTAATGAAGACGACTTTAATGGTTTAGGATGGAAATCGTTTTATTTAAACGTGTGTTACAATGAAAACTGAAAGCATAAAAACCCATGAACTAGGAGGACTTGGCCGATTACCTCGGCAGAAACTTGCTCTTTGAAAGAACAAGGTACTTGAGTTGAACATAGGAAGGTGAGCAATTTTCCTACCTCCTCTAAAAATATTAAGCGTTATTACAAAGTGTCCCTACAGTTCCTGCTTTCTAGTGGATAGCTAGAGCCCTAAGCAAAGGGAAGACCCTGAGGCAGCCTGGATTTCACTTGAGGGTAAGCCAGACCCTTCTCAGAAGGAATCAGAGGGGAGGGCATAGTCCCTGAGCGCTCTCCTCAGGCGGGCCTTGGTGTTCTTAGCAACTAGTCTAAGGATGAGCCTGTGTCTCTGGTGTCTGAAGCCACGGATGAAAAAATTCCACAAGCCAAACCACCACGACCACCCAAGAAACCTGAAGATCATGACCATGACAAAAGACGTCATCAGTTCCAGTCTCCTGTCCATCTTGAGCAAGTCCTGGCTTTGCATGGTCCATGTCCCCGTACTCTGGACCACCTGCTGAAGTGACCCATCATCCACGCCAAAGAGCTTCTGGTAGGTTTCCAGAGCCTCCTCGAGGTCAGCAGAATCGTACACGGGGCTAACAGCCACCTCCAGGTGTGTGGTGGGCATCCGACCCTTCAGCATCAACTCCTTACTGCTGATGCTGTCGTCACAGATCTGAGAGAGGGCCTCTAAGGTATCTCTGTACCTGACGCCATCGAGGTCTTTCTGCAGAGTGTGTCTAAGCTCTGGGAAGTCGTGAAAAGAAGGACTAAAGCTAGATAGCAGGAATATGGGCGGCTCCTTCACCTGCTCCATCTGGAGATTCTCCTGGATATTCCTTCGGATGCTCTGCAGTAGCTGGGCTTCAGAGAGGGCACTCGTGCTGAGGTCCCTGTCCAGCTTGGTCCAGACAACGTAGAACCTCTTCCCCATCTCCTGCACAGCTTTGGCCAGCTTCATGTGATTCGAGCTGAACTGCTCAGATGCGACGATGATGAAAAGGTCGTAGGCGTCGAACCGCATCTCCTCCATGTAGTCCTCGATGCTCTGGGCCGTGGCCCCTGTGCCGGGCAGGTCCCACAGCTCCACATTGGGAAAGCTGGAGGAGGAGTAACAGGCCGGTACTTGGGTGGTCCTCACCACCCCGGTGGGAGCTGAATCCACCTCCTCGTGTCCAATGCCTCTAATGGCATTGATGAAGGAAGACATGCCATTGCCGGAGTCCCCGGTCACAGCGATTTTCACTCGGTATCTCGACATTGTCTGCATCACGTCTCTGGCTATATAAATCACGTCCAGTAACTTCCCCTCTGCCACAGCCTTACTAATGCCCTCAGCTTCTCTGGAGAAATCGATCTGGCTGCTGTAGGAGGACTCGCTATCCGTGTTGGATTTTGCCTTTGTTGTGAAAAGCGTGAAAGCCTGCAGAAGAGAAGGGCCAGAGAGCCAGACTCAGCATGACACGGGAATCCACAGGCGTCAGTCACACACCGGAGCCATGGCTTCCGGACCTGCCACCAGAGACAGCCAGGGCACCTCACCTGAACGGAGCCCGGCACCGCTCTGGGATGGGCTGGCTCTGCAGCTGCTCAGCCCTTCACGGTGCACACCGTACAAAAATGCTTGGACCTGAGCTGCAGAACATCAGCGGGGCCCTTCCGTGGGGTCAGGGGCGGCCAGGTCTGACCACTGCAACCACTGTCCACACCCAGCCCACTGTGGTTCTCCTTCACAGTCAAACATGCAGGTACGGTGGCACCCCTCTTTAATCCCAGCTCTCGGGGGGCAGAAGCAGGCAGGTCTCTGTGAGTTCAAGGCCAGTCTAGCCTACAGATTGAATCCCAGGACTACAGAGGGAGACCCTGTCTCCAAAAAAAAAAAAAAGATTAATTTTATATATCTGTATGTGCCTGCATGTGCACATCTGTGAGTGTGCATGTGTGCCTGTGCATCTGAGTGTGTGTGTGTGTGTGTGTACATGAATATGCCTGTTTGTGCCCATGTGTTTCTGTGTGTAGGCCAAGGCTCCATCTTGGGTGTTATTCCTCAGGAGCAACTCACCCTATTTGTTTTTCATTTATTTTAATTTTTTTATGTATGTGGGTGTTTTCCCTGTGTGTACATTTGTATACCATGTGTGTGCCTGACACTTTTGGAGGCCAGAAAAAGGGTTGGCTCTCCTGGGATTGGATGGTTGTGAGCCACCACAGGGATGCCAAGAATTGAACCCTAGTCCTCTGAAAAGGCAGCCAGTGCTCTTTACCGCTGAGCCATCTCGGCAGCTCTTATTTGTCAGGGCACAGTCTCTCTGCTGGAACCTGGGCTTCATTGATGAGGTTAGATTGATTGGTCAAGGAGTCCCAGAGTTCTGACTGTCTCCACCTCCCCAGTCCTGGGATTACAAACCCATTTTGCCACACCCAGCTTTTTTGTTGTTGTTGTTCGTTTTGATTTTGGTTTTCTAGTAGGGGTCTCACTACATAGCTCCGACTGTCCTGAAACTCACTCTATAAACCAGGCTGAGCCAGAACTTGGGAGTTGGACGCAGGAGGATAAGAAAATGAAAGGCAATCCTCAACTACACAGTAAGTAAGTCTGAAGCTAGCCTGGGCTACATCAGACCCCAAAAACAAATCCTTTCTGTTTGAATCGCCACCAACATTTAAAACTTCGAAACTCGGCCGGTTGCGGTGGTTGAATGCCCTTCACCCCAGCAGAGGTAGGCAAATCTCTGAGTTCGAAGCCAGCCTGCTCTACAGAGCTTCAGGACAGCCAGGGCTACACAGAGAAACTCTGTCTCAAAAACAAAAAGATAAACAAGCAAATAAATACACCAAAACTTCAAAATTCAAGACCATCTCTTTGAGTCACACAGTGTATACCGGGTCCATGAAGAGCGCCCAAGCAGACCCACCTCTTGGGTTCCCCGGAAGCAACTGGACACTTGTCCTGTCCTTACACTGAAGTGCCCAGGTGTCTGCCCCGTAAGGCCCACCTGTGGGACCATTTCCAGGGCACAACTTCTGAGTGTTGGTAAGTTTCCTGTAGCAGCCCCACCCAGTTCTCTCCTGGGGTGGCCTTTCCCCTCAGACCTCTGCTGGGATGCTTTCTCCCTTTGTTCCGCTCCTGGGACAGGTCCAGCTCCACTCCCCAAACACTGCCTGCTGCTACTTACACTGTCCCTGGGTCTGAACATGACCTCCACACGGAGGGGATCGGCCAAGAGCCCCGACCTGTGTCTGCAGACTCACCCCGCTCTTTGCAAGCCTCAGTTTCCTGAGGGTGCGTTGGGCATGCTACCCACCTTCCAGGCCATGTGTGGTAACATCAGGACTGAATCCATGGTACGCTCTCTCCACAGCTCTCTGCTGTCTGGCTGATGACTCGGTAGTCTCAGCTCAGAGCTCTGGGCTGGTGCTCCTCTGGCTCTTCCTTCCCCCTTCCACGTTAGGCAGTATGAAGGTCTACGTCTGCGGGCCTGGACCTCGAGGGTCTCTTACAAGCCTTGTGATCTTCTTCAGAACCTACTAGAAAAACGATAGTGCAACACCTGATTGCGGGTAGAGAAAGATATTGTTAGAAATAAATAAGGAGCTCTCTCTGCCATCTTTCTGAGCCACCGTGGTGTGTGTGAGTGTCCCAGCAGGTGCTCTCGAGAGCATCAACGATGCTGAGAAGAGAGGCAAATGCCAGGTCTTCATCAGGCCATGCTGCAAAGTCATCATTCGGTTCCTAGCAATCATGATGAAGTATGGTTACTTCGGGGTATTTAAATCATTGATGATCACAGAGCTTGGAAAATCACTGTGAACCTTACAGGCAGGTTGAACAAGTGTGGGGCGATCAGCCCTAGATTTGATGTGCAACTCAAAGACCTAGGAATATGGCAGAACAATCTGCTCCCATCCATCAGTTCGGCTTCATTGTACTGACAACCTCACCTGTCATCACGGACCATGAAGAAGCAAGACAAAAATGCACAGGAGGGGGCTAGGGGTTGATCTAGGGCTGCTGTGTATTCCAGTGCTAAATAGTGGGCCCCACGATTTGCTTGCAGTCCAGACCGAGCACATTCTCACATAGACCAAGTGATGGTGTGTAAACTTTGCTCCCCAGTTATCTCTGATTGGTTGATAAAGTTGCTGACAGCAGAATAGAGGTGGGCGAAGCTTCGGTCCACAAGCTGGGGCTCTCAGGTAGGAACCCTGAGGCAGAGGAAGGAAGCAGGTGAAGAGAAGAGAGGAAGGAGAGAAGGAAGAAGATGAAGAGACAGGACATGTACTGATGGAGTTGATCCAGACCGGACAGGAAGACATATTGACAAGTAACCTGAGGAATGCAGCTGGGAGATAGCCAGAGTAGCTTAGAAAATTAGTTTAAATCATACCTGCCCAGTTACTGTGCATAAGACTTGTTTAAATAAACCAATAGGTCTCTGTCTCAATTATTGGGGCTGGCCAGGTCATAGAAAATCCCTCTAGAGTATAATAAATATTCAGTAACACACACAGGAGGGAAAATCTTAGGATTCTTTTTCTAGAGATGTAAAACACATAACTAAAAAGACTCTGTGGACTGTGTGAGAGAGAGAAAGAGAGAGCGAGGGAGGTCTTGAATTACAAAAGCAGTTCCTGATCATTCTTCTGTTTGCTATAATGCCCACTGCAATCTCCATATGGATCCAGATCTCTTTAAATATCCTGGGGGAAGGGGATAAGGGAGATGGCTCAATGGGGAAAGTGCTTGCCTCGTGAGGGAACAGGAAGATGTGTGTGAATCCCCTGCACCCACTTTAAAAGCCTGATTCAACAGCTCATGCCTAAAACACCCCCTGTCGGGGATGCAGAGATAGGAAGATCCCAGGGAGCTCGCTGGCCAGACAGTCTAGCCACAGGGTTCACTGAAAGAGTTTATTTCAATAAATAAATAAATAAATAAATAAATAAAGTTGAGAATGACTGAGAAAGACATCTTGACCTCAGCCTCTGTATTACACGCACAAACACACATGCACTAGCAAGCAGACTCACGTGTGCACACACCCACTCTAACATGCACACACCCACAAATGCACACACACACACGTGAAACACGGTCTCACAGCTGCATAGAAGGGTCTTATACACAGTTTACGTCACTACCCTTTGGTCTGCTCTATGTTGCTGTGTGCTGTCAAGTCCTGTATTGTTGTATTCTCTTCCAAAAGACTGAAGATGAATGCTGGCGCCCTGATGAAGAGCCAGCTTCTCCAGGGGAGATTTTTTAAAAAGTACTGAACTGAGTTAGACAAAAAGTTCACTTAAGAACCAAGCCTTCCATGCCAGGAGTCCTAGACCTTGTGTGTTCCACATGAAGAACAGATACACTTACATAATCCCCGACACTCGGTTTTTGCCTGTGGGAAGTTCTGATCCTGGGCTCTGGCCAGTGGCTGAGAGACTGAGTAAAATCCCACCCACTTTCTCTAAACCAGGCCCCATCAGAAGACCCACAAAGCCAGAGATGCCCAGGGAGCATTGCCTCTCTACAATGGTGGGTTGGAAGGACTTGATGCAGCCAAAACACCAGGCACTCTGTGGTCCTGAAGACAGTCAGGGAGGGTGCCTGCTGCCCGAGGTCCCAAGACGACACCTGCCCCAGACTCTCCTGCCCTGAGCAGGTTTATAGGTCAAGCCCCACTTAGGAGCCCCTCACCTACCTGCTCAGAAGCCTTACAAAGCTGCAATCCAGGCCCGGGATGGTCAGGAGGGAGAGAATCGAGGTGTGGGGGCCCAGGGGTCCTCCTGGAGAGAGCGAGGAGGGGAGAGGGGAGCAGCTGAAAGGCAACCTGAGCTCCTGGGTTTCTTCTCAGGCGCTGCTCTACCGGGCCCTTGATCCAACTCCTTAATGTCTAGGTATAAGCCCTGCCTGCCTCCCCCCAAGGGGAGGGGCCTGCTGCCAGAACAGCTTTCAGTTTCATTTCCTGGAAATGACTGGTTTTCGGGATTCAGCCGCACAGACTCCGTATTCTTCTTCTGAGAGGGGAGGAGCTCTTCCTGATGGCCTGGCTTGGAGGTCAGGTCAGAAGTCTGCCCAGGAATCGTGCCATGCAAACTGCAGTCGGAGCCACCTGACCCTGCTGCTTTTCTAAGCCCATTCTTGCTCAGATAAATGGTCCCGTGAAGAGACTCAGTTAACCTGGTCCTCGGAGAACTACGGACCCTTCAAATGCTGCTCCTTGAGGCTGCTGTCCCTGCTCACCCCTTCCCTTGCTCTCTCCCTCCCATTAGGCACACCAACTCCCCTACAGGAAGAGCACAAGCCCAACAGAGCATGGTGTGGCAAAGCCTCCCTGCCGCCAGCTTGCTTGTTGAGTTTCTCTCCTTCCTGTCCCCTTCATGGAACAGGTTTCCAGCCACCCACAGCCCACATTCGCAGCTTCCTTGGTGTCTGTAATGTAAGATGCAGCCTCAGCAACCCCTGGAGGGCCCAGGAATTACCTCTGTACTGGTGGGGCTAAGACCTGCACTGTGCTAAACGCTTCCCTTGAAAAATAAGAGCACAGTGGGGCTTGAGTGCCCAGAGTGGACACCACTGATGCCTGTCCATGTATGTCACAGCCTCGTCCTTCTTAAACATAGTCACAACAAAGCACTTTAGAAGATTTACTTGCGTCACATCTGTGTACCATGTGTATGCCTAGTGCCCACAGAGGTCAGAAGAGGGTGTTGGATCCCCCATTACTGGAGTTAGGGCAGTTGCGTTGTTTCTAAAAACCAAAACCCCAATCGTTCGATTTTAACAATAAAGATTCAGGAGCCAGATGCTGGGGTGAAAACTTGCCAACTCAGAGGGGCAGAGAAAGCACCCAGTTGACCTTCCTTCTTGGCTCAAGTCCCAGAAGGAAAGAGCCAAAGAGCCAAAGCTAAAGAGCTGCTTCTTCTCCAATCTGTTTTAAATACTCTTCAACTCAAAGTCCCTCCTTTCTGTTAATCCCATTCAGATGGTTTCTTGCTCTGCCTCTTGATCTAGGGTTAACTTTATTAAATCCTGTGTACAGAAAGCTCTTGGATTAAAGGTATATGCTAGGGCTGAACCACATCAAACGAAAAACAAGTTTTTACAGTTCACAATCTCAGGGTTCACAGTAGGACCAAATATCCTGCAACAGTTGTGAGCCACAATATGGGTCCTCTACAAGAGCAAGTGCTCTCAACCAGTGAGCCATCTCTCCAGCCCTTCAGAGCCTTGCTCTGCTATGGGAATCTGTGGGAAAACCTCCCTGGGGTCAGGAAAAGGAGGGGGTCTTATGGCAAGGGCTCTGTCATCACTGAGTGACAGAGGGAGATGTGACTGAGAGGTTTTTCTTTTTAAGTGTCTCTGCCACCCTCGACTTCTCTCAGAAAATGACAGCAAGCAGCGCACTGCGTGATTGCACAGCGGTGCTCCTGGCTGATGAACCCAGTCAACAGATGATAGACAGGCCGGGGAGATGAAGTCAGAAAGGTGCCTGCTGTGCAAGCACAGGGCCTGAGTTCAGTCCTCCAGAACCCACATCAGATGCAAGGCATGGTGGTGTGTGCTAGTAATTCCAGTACGGGACGGAGACAGGCTGATGGCCAGCAGCCTAGCCTGTTTGGTAAGCCCCAGTTACAGTGAGAGAC
Organism: Meriones unguiculatus; assembly: GCF_030254825.1. Classification (NCBI taxonomy): domain Eukaryota; kingdom Metazoa; phylum Chordata; class Mammalia; order Rodentia; family Muridae; genus Meriones; species Meriones unguiculatus. Next base: position 12,983,672 of record NC_083359.1, read on the forward strand.
GTTGCCTCAATGAACAAGGTGGACAACATCTGAGGAACTACAGCCGGGTTGTCCAGTAGCCTCCACAGGCACTCGCACACACGGGATGATTTACAGAGAGGATGTAACAGATCCCTAGGTACCAGCTGCCTCTATCCCTGAGATCCAGAGAGTACTGTTGTGCGTGGGAACTTCCCCATGATCTTTCTCATGTGAGAAAACATGGGACTCCACCAGGATGGTGACTACCCACCTGTGACCTTTTCTGTCCTTTGCTTCCCCACTGTCACCAGAGCAAGAACAAAAGCAGACTCCTGTCCCTTCTGGGCCACAGAGAGATTTCAGCTTCATAAGAGTCTAAACTAGCTGGGCCTGGTGGCACTCACTAATGTCAGCACTCAGGAGGGAGAGGCATGTGAATCTCTGAGGTCCAGGCCAGCCTGGTCTACAGAGTGAGGTCTAGGATGACCAGAGAAACCAGGTCTCAGAGAAGAGAGAGAGAGAGAGAGAGAGAGAGAGAGAGAGAGAGAGAGAGAGAGAGAGAGAACAACTGTGGCCTGCTGCTTTCACATCTCTTGTATATAGTGATTTTTTTTTTTTTTTTTTTTTTTTTTTAGAAACAGCTAAAGGCCCTCTGCAGAGGAAGCCAGCCTTCCCTCCCCCACAGGAAGCCCAAGGCTGCTGTAAATAGACACTCAGTCCCTGGCACCAAAAGTTTCCATGTCCCGTTCTAAATGTAGTCTGTACATACGCCAAGTAGAGTGGGTCCCCAAGTTCAGGGAGAATGTTTTGGATTCTTACATTTTAGGGACCCCAGCATTCCAGCTCAGGGGCTGTAGTCACTCAAGCATTTCTCCCAAGAATGAGCATAGCCAGTGCTCTCTGGGAAGAACCCTGGCTGGTGTGATAGGCTGTATTTATAGACTGGGCACCAGATAAAAGATCAAGGCAAAGGGACTCAGCAGAGAGACGCAGTGTGTGGTCACAGGATCTGCAGGGCACACACAGCCTGTCCCTGAGGAAGCCATTTGTCCAGAAGGTCTCATTCCACCTGGGACAGTCTGTAGTTAGGGTTTCATCCTGGGACCCGGGCACATTGTTAACCACAGAGAAGCTGTGTTTGGGGACCCTCTCCCCAAGGAAGGAGTATGGCAGCTAGCCACTTCAAAATCCTTCCCATCTCCCTTGCTGCCTCCACTGAGCAACGTGTGAAAAGGCTCGGGTGTGAATACCCGTGTTACACACCCTGAAGTCGGGCTTGTCCGTCCCGCCGTGTGCTGTGCTGTCCTTCACAGAGCACCGCTGACACTTCTCAGGGACCTGAGTGCTGTAACCTGCTCCCTGGCATCTGCATGAATCTACATGCTCCGGGTGACCCATCACACACGAAAACACACAACATGTGTATACACTCACACGTGAGCCTACGTGCAGGCACACATAGAGCCTTTCCTTCTTGGCGGTCCATAAGACGAAGTCACCTGTCATTTGCCTTGAAACCAAAGAAAGGATCCTGGTGTCTCTCTCAGAGATTTGGGGGTGGGGAAGAAATGTTAGCTCCAGATGTAGATTTGGGGTCTCGTTGTCACGGTTCCCACGTGACCCCAACTCATACCTCTCTTGTCTCACTGTGACATAGAAACTTTCTGTGGCTCTGAGGGGATTGACTTCCTGGTCTCCTGATGTCCTGGGGCAAAGGTGGCTCTTGTCCTCTCTGCGCTCCTCACCTCACAAAGCACAGAGTCAGGGCCCCAGTTCTATAGCCAGCTGCTCCCCAGTTCAAGATAAGGGTAAAGTTCATGGTGGGGGTCCAAAGATAAGCTCACCTCCTCCTGTCCCGTCCTCAGATTAGATAATGACCCCACACATCCGTGCTACAAAACTGGTGAGCCTGTTTCTACGCCATGACAGCACCTTGGAGGAGTCAGTCCTGTTCCCAATAATTTGGGGTGTGATTTAGGCAAAAAGAAACTTTCTGTTACTGTTTTTGAAAATGATAGCTCTCTTCGGGCCTGGTGGCGCACGCCTTTAATCCCAGCATTTGGGAGGCAGAGTCAAGAGGATCTCTGCGAGTTCAAGCCCAGCCTGGTCTACAAAGTGAGTTCCAGGACAGCCAGGGCTACAGAGAAACCCAGTCTTGGAAGGAAAAAAAAAAAAAATAGATCTACATTTATCTAAGTGGTGGTGATCAGTTGGCTCAAAGAAGTGACGTGGGCTAGGTTAGAGGACACAGATTCAGCTTCCTTCTGAGTTGTCCCTTCCCTTAAAGCCCAGGGGTTCTCTGCTACCCTGCATGATCTTCCTGAGTGCCAGCGTGGCTTGCTGAAAGGAAATTCACATTTTCAGAGGTGTGTCCAGATGATGAATTTGTAAGAGAAGTGAAAATGGGGCAGAGAAGCAGACAGACAGGATCTCACCAGGCCCAGACTGCTTTATTGCACACACAGCGAGGGGCCCCAACCTTTCTGAGCACATTTAGAGGGACTGGGGGACAGGTGCTTACACATAGGGAGCCACCAGGAAGTGGGTTAGTATTGTGTGTGTGTGTGTGTGATTTGACTGCATGCAGGGTGCGTTGTTTTTGAGACTCACACATTTTTTCTGCAGTTGGAGCATGCTGTCATTTCTGTTGGCCTGCCTTCCGGTGCTCAGATGGAAGGGTGTGTGGGAAACCCCGAGGCCGAGAATCTGAGTCACCGGACCAGAACGTTGTTATTTTTGTGTGTTGGCTGGCCTGCCTTCTGATCCACAACCCTAAGAGCTGCAAATCGGAGTCACAGCTCTGAGGTGGGACAGTGTCCCAAGGGTGTCCTGAGACACAGGAGCCCAGGAACCTCACAGCTCTGGAAGAGGCCTCCTCAACAGACACTGCAGCTCCCAGGAAGCGTTACCGCAACCCAGATGAGCTGAGGAGCCTGAGCTCTGCTCTTTCTTCTTCTGACCAGTGAGTCACAGCACACAGTAAAATCCCCCTTATAAGAGATCGAGAACAGGCCGCCTCCGCTCCCACTAGAAGGCAGCAGGGAGCTGGGGCAGACAAGGCCTTTATATAAGGTTTCTTAGGGGGCGGAGCTTTCTAGAGCAGGGATTTCCAGAGTGTGAATTGGTGAGATTTCAAGTCCTAAGCTTGGGACACTCGGGGATTGGTGGGCTTTCCTCTTCAGGGATTGGTCGGTTTTCCTGCTCAGGGATTGGTGGGATTTTCTCCAGTCTTTTCACCGCAAATTTGCATTATCGGGAGGAGTCCTGCTGAGGGGGTGGAGATGACAGTTAAGGAGGTCTGGTGGAGGATCTGGGCTGCTGGCGCTTCCTCAGGCAGACGTCTGGCGGCTTTTCGGCCTTGAGGTTCTACAGTCTACAGAGTGTCCAAATTTTACAAAAAGTCCCGAGTGAAGTCAGTAGACTGAAGCAGGAAAGTTGTCACCATCATGGTCAGCTCCCACGGTGGTGGCAACAGGCGTTCCAGGGAGGAAAGGTGTCAGTTCGCTTAGCAATAGGCTGAGGCAGGAAGGGTCACCGTGGAGAAGTCCTGCTGACAACCTGCCTCCATTTTGTCTCCCTCCTCCACACCCCAGGTCAGGAAAGAGGGGCTGACTGCCCTAAGGCAGGAAGGGGAGCAGGCAGGGAGCCACTGGCACCTATGTATTTCCTTGGCCTATAGACACAACTCTTGGAGGGTGCAGTGGGCCTTTTGGATTACCGGCTACCGCAAGGTGGTGGGTCACCACAGCCTGTGGGGGACCAAGATGGCTTGGGGTGGGTTGGGACAGCCCAGGTTTGGAACTGCCTCAGCCTGGGGCGTCCGATGCGGTTGGGCTTGGGATGGCAGGTTGCCTCAGCTCCAGCCTTACAGAGCAGAACGGTCAAGCTGGGGCTAAGGCATTTTTTTATGGCTAGGGGCTATTGCCCAGTACAGCCTGACTCAATTCTTCATGACCTGAGGCTATTACCCAACACATATAATATACCGACCCAGAGACATTACTGAGCTCTTTAAAGGTTCAAAAAGGACCCCAATATTTCAACAAGGCTACCCCAATAAGGTAACTGCTTAGGAGGGTTTTCTACACAAGTTGAGCCTGAAGCCAGTTGGTCATAGTCCAACCTGAGAGCTCTGAACCATTCTGTGCCTGTGTCTCTTCTCCTCCCTCCTGTTCTGAATGGCTGACCTTGAAACCCTGCCAGAGGCAGTCTTGTCCTCAGCCTCCTGGTCAGGCCCTCCAGGACTGCCAGGGTTCAGGTAACTAATTGATGATCAACTTTCATTATCTGAGGTGAGAGGTTCTTCCAGAAGTTGGGGGAGTGACAAGGCCACAAACCCCAAAGAGAAGCTGAGCCACTGGCTAGACCTTGAATAATTTTTTGTTTTGTTTTGAGCTCACTTTGAAACCCTTTCCCAAGCTCCAAGAGGTAGATTAGTCTAAAGAGGAAAACCCAGTTTCAGAAAATTTTTGCCAAGGGTGTGCCGTAGTCCAGGCTGACCATTTTCACACTCTGCTGTACTCTGTCCGGGTCCTATCCTAGATGGCAGCTTTGTGCTGGGGGACAGTGACCCTGCAGAGCTGTACCTGGGAGGATTGCACCTGAAAAAGCAGGAGGTGTGCCGTTTTTCCAGAGAGCATGTCTTCTTGGTTGACACTTATGGGTGACAACCTCAGATCTCTCTCCCCCGACTCCAGGCCTCACACACACACACCTGGCCTGAGAAGCTTCCTTGATCAAGGAGGATTGGCTGCAATAGGTCGGAATGGTGGTGTGAGGTCACATCCTGAGCATCCTGCAGAATCCTGAATGCAGAGGTCACTACATTAGAAAAAGAAAAGGAACCAGGACTGGAGAGATGGCTCAGCAGTTAAGGGCACTGACTCTCCTTCCAGAGGACCTGGGTTCAATTCCCAGTACCCACATGGCAGCTCACAACTGTCTGTAACTCCAGTTCTAGGTCACCTGATACCCTCACAGAGAACGCACATAAAAAGAGAGAGAGTGAGAAAGAAGAAAAGGGATCAGCTGGATCCCAGGCATAGAGCTCTATCTTCCTGCTAGGATCTGAGTATTGTGTCAGTTTGTCTCCTGACTACTATTTGTTGCTGAGTGAATCTTTTGTCATTATTTGTGTGTGAGAGAGAGAGAGTACATGCACCATGTACACACAGGTGCCCAAGGAAGCCAAAGGAGTCAGCTCCCCCAGCTGGAATTACAAGCATCTGTGAGCTACTGTGTGGGTGCCGGAAGCCCGCCCTAAGGGCAGTAAGTGCTCTTAACCTTGCTGGGTGGGGCTGAAGGAAATGGCAGCGGTTCTTCATACTCTCTACTATTTGTAAAATCTCCATATAAACATATGTGTGTGTGATCTCTTCGTATGTGGTCATGTACGTGAGTGCAGGTGTACACCCATTCCACAGAGTGTGCGTGGATGTCAGTGCTCACCTTCTGCCTTGTTCAGAAGCAGAATCTATTTTTTTTTCCTCTGTGCTCCCCCACCCAGCTGGCCTTTGGCTTTCCATGGTCTCTCCCATCTCTGCCTCTCATCTCTCAGTAGGAACTTTAGGGTTACTAAAGTTACAGACCTGTTCAGTATTGTGGATCATACATGGGTTCTGGAGTTTCAGACCCAGCTCTGCCCACTTGTACATAAAGTGCGTCTCTCCAACCCTCATGATATTCTTTTGGTCCAATTTCTTGGCCTCTTCTAGGCACAGCTGTGTCTCTAAATTCTCATTTGTCTTTCCTGAGCATCTTGAAGATTTACAGCTAGGGGGCAGGCTCTTTATGTTATACAAGAAAAATTTAAATTTACACCCAGAAAGTTCTTAGAAACCAACAGACCATGTTCCTTTTGCTTATAAAGTTTGTCACCTTCCAAAATATATTTTTCTCAGACACATATGATATATGCTCACTTTTAAGTAGGTATTAGCCATGTAATATAGGATAAACATACTAAAATCTACAGTCCTAAAGAAGCTGGACAATAAGGAGGACCCTATCAAAGAGGCTTAATCCTCATTCGGAAGGGCAAACAGGATAGACGTCGGAAGTAGAAGACAAGGAACAGGACAGGAGCCTTCCACAGGGCCTCTGAAAGATTCTACCCATCCGGGTATTGAAGCAGATACTAAGACTTATAGCCACACTTTGGGCAGAGTGCAAGAAGCCTTATGAAAGAAGAGGGAGGTAGAAAGACCTGGAGGGGACAGGAACCCCACAAGGAGAACAACAGAGCCAAAAAAAACCTGGGCCCAAGGAGGCCTGCAGAGACTGATACTCCAACCAGGGACCATGCATGGAGAAGACCTAGACCCCTGCTCAAGAGGAAGCCCAAAATGGGTTTCCCAAGTAAGAAGAACAGGAGCTGTCTCTAACAGGAACTCAGTGGCCAGCATGTTGATCACCTCCACCTGGGGGGGGTGCAGCCTTGCCAGGCCACAGAGGAAGATAATGCAGCCAGCCCTGATGAGACCTGATAGGCTAGGGTCAGGTAGAAGGGGAGGAGGACCTCCCCTATCAAGGGAGAGGGGGCTACAGCCAAGATACAAAGCGAATAAACTGTAATTAATTTGTTTTTTTTTAAGCTTACACACACAAAATATGTTTTTCTCATTTGTAGATCAGTTTCTCATGGTGCTATCCATTCCATTCACTTCTTGCTTTACACATGCAAAAAAGTCATTTAGAGACACTTTTTAAACCTTCTAAAATAATTTGATCATGGACAGAGAGGTGGCTCAGCTGTAAATACAACTCTTGAGGAGGGCTGAGGTTCTGGTCCCAGCACCCACACCGTGCAGTTTGCAACCACCTATAACTCCAGCTCCAAGGAATCCAATGGTTCTCACCTTCACAGGCATATGTGTTCATATGTATTCACATGTTCCCCTAACACACCAGTATACACATAATTAAAAATGAAGTTATTTGAGTAAGAAAATAGGCAATTCAATTTGCTAATAAAACTATTCAAGATAAAACAATGACTCCATTAAAAGCCAATGATGCAACCTTCTTAACATGAAAAACAACAACAAACCAACCCACAAACAGGGCTTCCGGATGTGTTCAGCTATCTGATGCCTGTGTTTGCCTCCGCAAGCCTGTTCTGCCAGTGTGTAGTGAAGCTTGAGTCACTGTGACTCAAGCTCTTTGCCCTTGCTACACAAATAGAGCCATGTTTTCTGGATTAAGAGGCAATTCATCACTTTCCCCAGAGAGAAGGGCTTCTCATGGAACCTTGACCTCGGGCTGCTACTATGTGCGTATTTCACAGGAAAAAAAAAGAAAAAAAAAAAAAGTAACTCCCAAACTAGTCTGCAATTATGACAGTTATTTCTTCACCTCCCCCTGATCCACAGTAAACAGTCCACCCTCTGTGACTCAGAAGGGTGAGCACAGGGATGACGGACAGATGCCTAGCTACCAACAGGTGCAGTCTCTTGGAACACATACCCTGCACTGCTAAGCGTGTATCCACGGCCTTATACTTACTCTCACTCCAGTATCTTAAGCTTCAGAGGTCGACAGGGGCTTTGTAGCCCTATGTATAGTAATCAGCATTTCACCTTCGACCTTTGTCCCTCCCATGCCCTCTTATTGCTTTGGGTGGTCCTTATCTTCCCGTAGGGATTTCGCAGCTGTTCATTATTGATTCCGAGTGACTATAAATTCCTGATATACGTTTTATTGCAGGTCTAGGTTCTCAGGAGTCCCAAGTTCGGGACCTCCTCCACAACTCAGGGTCCCCAAATCACAAAAACAGTTTTCTTTTTCCTAGAAATGTTTGTGCTGCCCGGAAAGAAACTAAAGTTTACCTGGTTGGTTTCGTTTTTGATGTGTGTGTATGTGGGTCTCAGCAACAGGGACACTCCCTCGTGATGGAAGGACACAAGCCTTCCATCTGCTCCAGGCCTCTCTTAGCCTCATTCCAGGGACCTCATTTATTCCCCTCCCTCTGCCTTCTGGGCTGACCCAGGAGTGTGTGCTTTTCCAGGGAGGACATATCTGTGTTTGCGGAGCCCTGTGCTGCCGGGGCCGCTTCAAGAGGCTCAGCGTTTTCCACGGTTGAAGTAAAAATTTTAAATTTTGGATCTAGTTGGTGCCAGAGATTTTTTTGTTTTTGTTTTGTTTTTCTTTCTAGATATGGCCAACGAGAAAACCTTTTGAGGGCCAGAGAGAAGGCTCAGGGAAAAGCTGCTAAGCCTGGCGGCCTGAGTTCAGTTCCTGGGTCCTAAATGTTCTCTGACATGTGCATGGTGGCACACCTGTGCTCCCCACACGGAGAGCAAATAAATAAATAAAATGTAATCAAAAATAGAAAAACTAGAAAAGAAAACCCTTTGGACCTGCAGACAGAGGGTGTCACATTGTGCTGGGAGCACTGAAGATGACACTGCTAGGCCTGGAGTCAGGCCGCTATCTTTCCACAGAGCCTGGGTCCGAAGGTGCTCACTGTATTAAGTCTGAAATCACTGCCCAGAGACCACCACTCACACTTGCAATTGGCAAGTGTGTTTTACTTTGAGAAAACCTGCATGCAGGGGTCAAACCATTTTACAAAATGGCGACCCTTGACACAGGCATGCAGGCCTTTCTGTAGGAAACTAGGGGGATTCTAGCAAGAGTTAGGTAATCTAAAACTTCACTGGTGGGCCAGGGAAGTTCCAAGCGTCGATTCCTGATTGGCTTGTTTCCTGGCGGGCAGAATTCCTGTGCCATGAACGTTTGGCTACAGGATGAGATAAGGCTGCCCGGCACAGATGCCCCATCCTGAGACAAGATATTTTTCCCATTCTTGTGTTTATCTCCAGGCTGGTGTTTGGGTAAGGGGTTTCTATGCTCTTGTTCCTGGAATTGGTGACCAATGGCCTAATCCTAGGACTGAGATGGAGACAAAATGGAGTTTATGTCGTCCTCTCAGCTGTTTTGCTATAAAGGTAAAGGGATAGTTCTATTGCTCAGGATGCTTACAAGGCCTCACATGGAGAACCATGCCGTGCTCACTGTAGGCTGCCCCGTTCACGCCTCTGTATGTTTTCCACAGCTAATCACAAAGCAAATACTGACTCCCACCCCTGATGAACCCTAGCCTGGAAGACCTCACCCCTGAATACTCCATGTCTGAGAACCCCCACCCTGGTGGCCTCATCCTTGAGGACCCCACCTGTAAGGACTCTCAGCCCTGATGAATTCCAACCCCAAGGAACTCCACTCCTGAGTACTCCACCCCTGAGAACCTCCAGCCCTGAGAATCCTCCCCCTAGGGACCCCGTCCCTGGTGGCCTTACCCCTGAGAACTTACCTCCATTTATGGTGACCCCAACTCTGGTAACCCATACTACCAAGGACTCCATCTTAAGTGCCCCCCACACTGTGTCCCAGCAACAGAAAGCTAACACACAGGCAAAGAATCACAATCTAGACCCATTTCCTTTCTCTCAGTCTTTATTGATTCATAACTGACATTAAAAAATACAGTTTGGTCATGTAGTAGTAGCACATGCCTTTAATCCCAGCACTCGGGAGGTAGAGGCAGGCAAATCTCTGTGAGCTCGGGGCCAGCCTGGTCCACAGAGTGAGTTCCAGGACAGCCAGGACTACACAGAGAAACCCTGTCTCAAAAAAAAAAAAAAAAAATAGTGTATAATCTATACAGGCAAGTTAAACACGTCAATGATAATAAACAGTTCGCGTTGATTTCTTCCTTTTCATACAGTTTACTTAGCGTGTTTCAGAGTTAACCGCTGAAGCTCAGTTTTACCATGACATCGTTGGTTTTACCTCATGCTTCAGTTTCCCGCACTTGTCACAGTCTCAAGCTACGTCCCACTTCCTCTGGCACAGCTGCAGCTTTGACGGTTCCTGGGTTCTACACGCTGCAGTCTCCCCTTTCCCTCTGCTACACTAACGCTCTGCTTGCACTTACGGCCCGACTAGTCACTGCAGAGCTCTAAGTCCCGAGCATGGTCTAGGCATGTCCACTGGGGAGAACAGACACTGCTGAAGGGCCTGTTTAGTACACAGAGTTAGAACTCGGCTTTCTTTCTTGGTATTTTTTTTTAACTGTGTTGCATATGTGAATGGCTATGTGGAGGTCAGAGGGCGCCAGAGTTATAGGCAGTTGTGGGCCATCCAATCAAAGCACTCAGAACAAACTTGGATCCTCTGCAAAAGCAGCAACTGCTCCTAACTGCTGAGCCATCTCTCCAGCCACCCTTCGCGCCTCGTCTGTTCTGCTGAAATTCACGTTACTCTGTGATATTAACGTTATTGGCTTCATCATGTGAGGGTATACCACACCCCTAGTCAAGCAATGATGCTATGACTGCTACTGTCAAGCTTAAGATTTCTTAGTTTTATTTATACCCTTGGGATATGTTCAACTAGAAGTTTACTTTCTTTTGAATATATTTTTTTCAATCTTTCATTTAAAATAATCTTTGCTCATGCCATTTTTATTTCATTTCTTATTCTACTCCTAGAAATGTCATCTTTTAAGTCTTAATTATGCAACTATTTAGATGACCATATCTCTTTTTGGTCTTTATTTTTCACAACAAGGTTTCTCTGTGTAGCTCTGGTTGACCTGGAGCTCAGAGTGCCCCCTGGGATTACAGGCGTGTGTCACCACCACCTATCTGGATGGCCACATCTATTCATTAAAGTCTAGCATTCATTCTGCTCCTCTAGGCAATACTATACCTCTACTTAAAAATAACACAACTGTATTCTTTAGGAGATATATGAAAATATGCTCTTGTCTTGAATTTACATGGATCAGCAGTGAGGTACTGTGTCTACATCTACTGATTGCATCCAGGAAGGATAATATAGGGCAACAGGCACTAATCTTCATCTTCTGTCTAGTTGGCAGGCAATAGTCTGGCTGCCCCACCTTCTATCGAGAAGCATTTTCTTAAGGATTTCTTTTCATGCTTACTAATGTGTATGTGTGTCTGTATGTGGGCATACGCTTGTGAGTGCAGGTGCGCGTGGTGACCAGTAGAGGGTGTCAGATCCCCTGGCTCTGGGGTTGTGAGCTGCCTGACATGGATGCTGGGAACCAAACCAGCATTTTGCAATGTTTAGTGTCTAAGAGTAATTGCGGGCATGGGTGTAATTTCCTCAGAGGCCACATCACTGCCCGTATCACAGGCTACATCGTGATTTTTTGTGCTGACACCAACGCTGCAACCACAGAAATTGTTTATCTACATTCTCATTCATAAATTCAACTTCGCAATTTTTCCAAACTCAAGAGTTGAGAGTGGCATGGCTTCTAATTTACATTTCTGCCACTGGATGGGAGAGTGACTATCTTCTCCCACGGCTAAGAAACTTCTGGGTTTTGGGCAGATTTCCACTTTGATCACTAATGTCTTTCCTCTCATTTCCTAGCCTCACGGATTCATGCACAAGTTCTCTTTCAACACGGGAGGACTCTGGTGTGCAAACCTCAGACTACACATCCCTGTCTGGGGTCCCCGCACCTCTGAAGTAGTGCTGCAGCAAACACTTTCACTCGGGCAATGGTCCCCTGGTGTTTTTGTCGCATTCTATTACATGAACTGCACACAGGACAACTTTAAAAGGAACAAATGCATCGGTCAGCCTGGGAGTGCTTCAGCAGAGCAGCTCAAAGCCAAGTCAGGCCTTGGATATATGTATTTTTTTTAAAAATCATTTCTTCCAGGTGTGGTAGTGCACACCTGTAATCCCAGCACTCAAGAGGCAGAGGTAGGATGATTTCTGTGTGAGTTCAAGGCCAGCTGGGTCTACAGAAGGAATTCCAGGACAGCCATGGCTATATAGTGAGACCCTGTCTAAACAAAACTAACAAACAAACTTCGAAAGCTTTTGTATCCAAGTTAATAGTGACATCATCATGAGATTCATGCTGGGTGTGACATAACATAATGCTGGTGCCTCTATTTGTACAAGCATCACAAAGCCTAAGAGATATCACAGCCTGGTCAGGGTGCTTCGGGAACAACATAAGTCACCCCACAGTGCCCTGAAAACACTAGCATCACCTAAGTTGCTGGCCCAGCTGCCTCAATCTCACCATCTTTACTCAGAGTCCACACCCCCCTCCAAAAAGACTTTTTTCTTAAGCAGAATTTTAGCATCATCAGCCACTGTGTCAAGAAAGTAATTTTGCATGTAGTAACTCTTCCTAAAGAAAAGGCCAGTGGCTACGAATCCACCGGTGACAGAAAAAATCTTCTCCATGTATTTCACCAGCTTATCTCCCACAGACTCATCCGTCTCAGCTGACAACAAATAGGGTGACTTAATGATGGACTCGAGCTCCTCCACAGGCAGGGACCATTCCCTGGCCATGTTTTCCAACGACGTGTCATCCAGCCCAAAACAAGCCCTGTAGTGGAGCAGGGTCTTCTCCAGCTCCTCGATGTCATCCTTGAAGAAAGACATCATGGGGATGGTGGCCGATGCGCCATGCTTCAGGGCCTCCAGCCAGATCTTCTGTCTCAGGACATCTTTCCTGCGGTCAATAGCAGTCTCGGTAACGTTAGGCAGGCACTGTATGAAGATGTGTCGCTTGTGTGCTGGCAGCTCTTTCAGAAGGGTGGCCTCCAGCTGAGGAAAATCAAACTGTGCCACCTCAACGCTGGAAACTAAGAAGACATGGGAGGAGTCTACGTTGGCCTCCTGGAGCTTCTCCTCACAGTTTTTCCGGATATCCTTCAGGATTTTTTCCTCATTGTAGGCCTTGGGTGTACATCTTTTCTGATTATACAAATCACTGTCAATTTTTGTTCGAACAAAATAGAACCTCTTTTGCATTTTTCTAATAGCTTTGGCCAGCTGGGCATCATTCTCTTTAAATCGAGTAGCTGAGATGATAAGAAAAAAGTCATATTCCTGGAACTTCATTTTCTTCAGATAGTCTTCAGGTTTGAACTTACTTGTCCCGACCCCAGGGAGATCCCAGATGGCCACATTAGGGAACTTGGGGTGGGTGTATTTCTCTCTCTCCATGGTTATCTCCACTGCTCCATTTCTAGCTGAATCGATCTCTTCGTGCCCTATCCCCCGCAGGGCATTGATGAAAGTGGACTTTCCTGCCCCAGTCTCCCCTGTCACTGCAATGCTCAGGGGGGCATTCGCAATGTCTGTCAAAGCAGCATTGATTGCAGAAACTGTCTTTGGTATATCCCCTTGCTGTATAAGCAACTGAATTGAATTGATGGTCTCCTCAGAAATGACTTTGCTTTGCATCTTGAAAGTCTTGAAGAATTCATTAAAGCTGGAGGCCATATTGTAGGCCTTTTCATCAACTTTAGAAGAAGACTTCCCCATGGCTGTGGGCAGCAGAGGACACTAGAGGGAAGGCAGAAAGGAAGTCAAATGTTAGCATAGTGCCAAAGGGCTCAATACTGCAGCTAAAGCAAAAACCGCTCTCCAAACTCACACTAGGACTGGCAACATTTCCCTGCTCAGTGCACTGATGTTTCTAGGACTTGGCCTCTTTGCTCCCTCAAGAGATTGTTCATTAATTTCAAGATCTGATTTCTCGAGCCAAACTTCCTAGGCTAAGTAATTTTTCACCTTGTTTTATTTTCATTATTTTGAAAAAAAAAAAAAGTTTGGACATGGCACCATCTAATAAGCCAAAGGGGAAGCGCCAGCACACTGCAGCCCATTTGTTGTGTGACAGTCCCTGACTTTGAGACATCCCAAAGAGCTAGGGTATTACACAGAGGCACATGATTTGCCTAGCTTGTACCGGGCCCTAGGTTCAATCCCCACTACCACATGCACACAACAACCATGGCTTGCCATAAGACAGTAAGATAGTGTGGGGTTACTGAAAGAGCAAACAAAGAGAACAATGTAAAACAGAGCCCAGCTGGAGAGATGACTCAGCAGTTAATGGGGACCTGACGCCCTCTTTTGGATTCTGAGAGCATCTGTACTCACAGGCACATACCATCGTGAAGACAAACACACATATACATAAATAAAAACAAAATAAATGTTAGAAATAAGCCCCACTACTTCTCTCCGAAAAGCTGTAGTAGCAGGAGACTGACAAGAGAATCACAGATTGGGAGAAAATATTTGCAAAAGTCACATCCAGGCAGCTGGAGAGGTGGCTCAGTGGTTAGGAGCGCTGTCTGCTCTTCCAAAGGACCCGGCATCAGTTCCCAGCACCCACATGGCAGCTCACAACTGTCTGTTATGCCAATTCCAAGGGATCTGACACCTTCACACTAACACACATAAAATAAAATTAAGTAAATTATTTTTAAAGTCACATCCAATAAAAGACTTCAACCCAAAAAAATATATGAATAACTCTTGAAACAACAATAGCACTGGGCCAACAGTGGCATACACCTTTAATCCCAGCACTTGGGAGGCAGAGGCAGGTGGATCCCTGAGTTCAAGGCCAGCCTGGTCTACAAAGTGAGTTCCAGGAGAGCCAGGGCTACATAGAGAAACCCTGTCTCAAAAAATCACAAATAAAATAATAAAATAGAATGGAATGCTCACTTTGGAAGACAACATGGCAGTAGTTTCTTTAGCACTAAAACTGAGTCAATATACATGCTCACATAATTTATGTGTTTGCTCCAACAAAAACCTGCCCATGGATGTTTATAAAGGGTTAATCATAGTTACAAACCTTGAAAATAGCCACTGTGGCCCTCTGGTAGGTGAATGAACTAATAAGATGCGGAGCCCCCAGGAAGACCATGTACAGGTCAGCAGCACGAGAGCTGACCTGCTAGGCTGTGAAAAGACTAAGTAAAAGAAGCCACCTACAAAGGTGGCTTTGAGTCTGACAGCACATCACACCTACTGAGTGACTTTCCAGATAGAGACAGCAATAGGAAAAAAAAAAACAAGCCAGTGGTTGCCATGCGTTGTGGGGACCCTGAGTGACAAGGCAACACGCAGGACTGGGGGCAATGAAAATATTCAGTGTGACACCATAACTGGGTGTGTGCTGAGATGCATTTTTGGATGTATATGACCTATAGGCAATGCTCACATAAAGTCTCTGGACTGTCTGGCCACAGTGTGTCAGTGACAGTCCACCATTCTGGTAGGGAAGGCCACTGATGGGCAAGGCCACACATGAAGCCACTACCTACCTTTTGTTTTCTTTGTGGAACTATAACTTTTATTGCAAAGTAAAATCTTGCTGGGCATAGCGGCGCACACCTTTAACCCCAGTACTTGGAAGGCAGAGGCAGGAGGATCTCAGAGCTTGAGGCCAGCCTGGTCTACAAAGTGAGTTCCAAGACAGTCAGGGCTAAGCAGAGAAACCCTGTCTTGGGGGGAGGTGGGGAGACATGAAAGTTGGTTCTCTCCCTCCAACACATAGGGCCTGGAGATTGGATTCAGGTCATCAGACTTAGTGTCCATCACCTTGACCTACTGAGTCATCTTGTCCCTCAGTGGGATTTTCTAAGAGTTTGTCCATCTGAGCTGAGACCCAACTCCTCACCCTGTTCCATCTTGTGTATAAAGAGTCCAAACCCATCCAGGGAAGTCACCTCCAGGACCGACCCCTGCAGAATGTGTCACAGGCAGAAGAGGTAGTGTGAATGATACGAGGAGGGGTTGAAGAAGACATTGTCAGCCACGCCAAGAAAATCCCTCTGTCACTTTGGAACTGACACGACCTCTCAGGTCACAGGACACAAGGAGAAGTCACACATCCATGACTGAACATAGTGGATGAGATGCAAACCCTCTATACTGGACCTCACAGAGAAAGGGTAAATTTGCTAGACCAGGAAACCAGGCCGCCACCAGTCAGGGTAGATGTCGGGGCAGAAGGCAGGCTGAAGAAAACTCTGGCTACAGTGAAGGAGCAGGCATTTCCACTGGGGCCTCCCTGGCAGCCTGTTACAGGAAGACTAGAAGGGGCGAGGGTAGTTTAAGAATGAATTCATCTGAGCAGGTATACAAGATCTGGTTTAGTGTGTGTATGACCAGAGATGGCAAGAATTCTCCTTGACAGAACTAGAGACATCTGGTTTGTCACTGGGTAGGTGAGGGAGCTGTCGGCCACTGTGGGTATCTGTTACTGTCCAGCATAACTACACACACGCACACCTTAGACCAAGAATTCTTAGGTACCCGGCACGTGCAGACAGCATCTGACTCTGCAACAACTCTGAGAATAGGTGTTAAGTCTTAGAATGAGCAAGTCTGGGTACAAAAAGGGTGGACACCCAGAACCTTGTCTTCTAACCCTTGGGAGTGCATCTATCCACTGAGAACAGACCAGGACAAAATGAAAGGGGATGTTGGGAATGTGTGCCATGAGCCTCAACACACAGTTTCACTTCATCCCAACAATCCTGTAAACACAGTGTAATAATGACTTTCACCTTCAAATTAAGCACTCTTTTTGTAGGGTGCTAAGGACTGAACCCATGGCCTTGTGCATGCTAGGCAAGTACCCTACCACTGAGCTGCACCCCCAGGCTTCTCCATCATAAAATTAAGGGTCAAAGAAACTGAGGAGTTGAAACTCATGCAGGAGGGATCCTGTTGTTCCTGAAGATCAGAGCTGGGGTTCAAAGTTGAAGTTTGTCCCTCTGAGGGTAGGGTTCTTTGCAGAGACCAAGGCCCAGCCCACAGTCTGGTAGAGGAACCAGAGTTCAGGAGGGCACGTGAACTCTTGAGTTTGTGGCTGGATAGTGTTCCTTGTCTTCCAAGTAAAAGGTGGTTAGATATTAGGTAGGGGATTTCTGGGGTCGGGTGATCTCCAGTACACTCCAGAACCATCAACACCCCTGTCTTTCCCTCAGCCTGGATATGACTGCTCTCTAAAAACATCTCAGATATTAAGCTGGCTGAGAGCCAGGCGGTGGGGGCACAGGCCTTTAATCCCAGTGCTCAGGAGGCAGAGGCAGCTGACCTCTGCGAGTTCCAGGCCAGCCTGGTCTACAGAGTGAGCACCAGGACAGCTAAGGTGCACTGAGAAACCCTGTCTCAAAAAACAAACAACAAAGTTCTCAGGACGGCTTTTCGCTGTCCCCCCCACCTATCCTACCCTTCAGCCTAAGCCGATGGAGCCCCAACTGCATCAAGCATGCAGGCGGTTATCTCACTCACCAGGTTCTTTGAGAAAAAGAGATTTGAGCTCCTAATCCTTCCACTGGAAGAGCCGAGAACAGGCCCGGTGAAGCGCTTCCTTCCCACTGCACCAGGCACAGCAAGTGCACACACTGCACGGATCAGGCTTCACTTGGAAATCCAAGTGTGCAGTGTTTGTTTACCACTGCAGAGGCTGAGCTGTGTCTGAGGAGCTTTGTTTATGCCTACCTAGCTGCCGCGCTGCCCCCTCAGAAGCTTAGCCAGCAAAGGGAGGGGAGCATCCCAACAGTCATGATAGAAACTTCCCGGAACATGAAAATGAAAGCAAACTTCTTCTCATAACATAGCAATTTCTAGGCACAGAAACCGAAAGCCACCAGGGCCTGGCCACTGGGCAGGGTCAGCATGGTAACGAAAGGAGGGTGCAGTGACTGAGGAGGGATGTTTTCATCTAGACTCCAGATTTGTACTCATGCCATCACAGAGCTCAGAACCCAGAGCCTACAAATCCACTCATGGCCTCACTCCCCCTTTGCACAACTAGGCTCTGTGGGGGTAATTAAAAATAAAAAACAAACAAGCAAAAAAACAAAAAGTGTTTATGTTACACTCTCTGTCCTGGATGTAGACTTTCTGAATCTCTGGGATTCCTCATTAACTCACTATGGACTCCCAGCTAATCTGGAGGTCCCACCTAGAAAAAAATAAACGTTTACTCAGGCTCGGCAATTTGCTAGAATGGCTCTCAGCACTGAGGAAAGTGCTAGATTTAAAACTTTAGTTTTATTGCAAAGAGAACACATAGAGTAAGTCTAGGAGGGAGCACAGAAAAAAAAAAAAAAAAACCAACAGACAGACACCTGCTGTATTATTTTCCAGAGACCATAGAAGAAGAATGTTTGTATTTTGCTAGTTCTAGATGCTTCTCAGATTCCTTGGCCCTCTTCAAAGCCAGCAAAGCTGCATTTCTCTGGCTACACCTTCCTCTGATTTTCCCTCCTGTCGCCTTTCTTACAGTTTTAAAACTTTGTGATCACGAGAAAAACAGGAAACTCTCCTAAGGTACACACATCATACACTTTAATTTCACCAGTAGGTTTGGATTACGTTTGTAACCTAGCATACTCCTAGCAGTCAGTGTTCTGGGGATGAGGCTATGGGTGTCTTTGCGGGATGGGGCATGTTGTATTATCTGACTACAGCAAACACAGAAGGAAATAGCTCACACAGACTTATGTGGCAAACTTGAAGACTAAACGGTCAAACTCTTCAAAAATAAGCTCTGAAATTATGAAAACCCCTTTTGCCATGGAAGCTGCAGACATCGCACAAGGCCAGGTGGTGTCCCTGAGTGCTCTCAAGAACGGCCAGCCTGCCCTGGAGGCTGAGAGCCCCAGCACCACAGAAAGGCTCTTCCTGGCTCTAGCTTTTGGCAGGAAGCACCACGCCCTCAGCTCTGGCAGGTCTTTCTTTGCATCTTATCTAAGAAGTGGCAGCAGTTTCCTGACTGTAAATTTGTAGACGCCTTTCTGCTTCCCTTTTGCCTCCTTGTTTATTCCATCACCATTAAGGCAATCCTGGGTGAAATTCCTAACACAGTCCCCTCTTCCTGACCAGACCCTCTGCTGACCCAGAGAATGCATCACCTAAGAATCAGCTTTGGGAAATGATTCTTGAGGAAGGACTAGGAGGGACCCCCAGGCTCTGAGCTCTGTAGCCCAGCACCCCTACCCTCGAAGTTCAGCACCCAGCTGCCTGACACCCTGCAGGCCCACAGCCCTGCACTTTTCACTTTATCATCCTGTGCAATCGAGACCTTTTAAAAAGAATTTGATTTTTTTTTCATTTTATTGATGTATCAACTATACATTTTTCTGTTACATGCGTTAGCATATTCTAATTATACACGTGGTTTCATGACATTGTCTGCATGTGTGTAATGCCCTTATGTCTTCATTTGCCAAGCTTTCAATATGGCATTTCCACACTTACTGACAGCGCGTGTCAGTAAGTGTGGCCTGGCCTTCCCAGTGTGAAAGTGTGACCATTTTCAGTTCTTTTAGTTTCCTCGGGTGAGAAAGTGCACTTTGTCACAGTCTCTATTTCCTAAGCACAGGCTCTTCTGCTTCCATCCACTTTGCTTCCTACGAGAAAAGCTGTCGTCTCCTCTGCAGGTGTTAACAACCAAGTTAACTGTTTAGCCAGCCCTCCCTGTCTTCCCAGGAGTGATAGGGCTGGACCCAGAGCAGTCCTAATGACACTGTTCTCACTTACCTTTGGGCTACTGGTATTTGCATTTTCACAAAGAGATATTCAGATCATTTGCCTATTTTAAGCACTGGGTTTTCTGTTTTGTTTTGTTTTGTTTTGTTTTGAAGACAGGGTCTCCCTGCGTAGCCCTGGTTAACCTAGAACTCAATAGACAGACCAGGCTGGCCTCAAACTCACAGAGTCCACTTGTCTCTGCCTCTTGATTGCCGGCATTAAAGGCATTTGACACCTCAATGCACTAAAATAGGATTCCTTTCAGTTCTCTGTGGATGTGGGGCCTCTTCTCACTGGAGATCCTGCTCATGCAGCGGCCTTCTGCTGTTTGGATACTCTCAGTCTGACAGAGGCCATGTGTGGACTCATCTTTACCAGTGTCTTACTCCCCATTTCTGGCTGCACCTGGGTCTCTGATCCATTCCGAGCTGCTTTTTGCACAGGCTGAGACAGATATTTTATTCTTCTGTGTGTGCATACCCAGTTTCCCTAGCACCACACCTCACCTGTCATTTGTTTCTGGCACCTCTGTCAAGAATAAGTGCGTAGGCTAGAGAAACAGCACAGCAGTTAAGAGTATTGGGCTCCTCCTTCCAGAAGACCTAGGTCCAGCTCCCAGCACCCACATGGCAGCTCACAACCACCTGTAACTTCAGTTCCAGGGGACCTGAAGGCGTCTTCTGACCTCATATATGTGGCACTGCACACTTATGGTGCACAGACACACACACAGGCAAAACGTCCATATACATAAAATAATAAAGTTAAATTAAAAAAAAAAGAAACTGTGGTAGTGTGAGTAGGAATGGCCGCATGGGCTCATACATTACAATACTTGGCCACAGCTAGTTGAATTGGTTTTGGATTAGAAAGTGTAGCAAGTTCCAGGACAGCCAGGGCTACACAGAGAAACCCTGTTTCAAACACACAAAAGAACAAAAAAGAGCCTGGAATTGAGGATTTGGGTTAAAGTGTTCCTACTATAATAAGTGACATACAGAGTCAAGAAATGTACATCAAAATGCCAATGCCATTCTCACAGATGGTTGGGGAGGGGAAGGAATGGAGGGAAGGAAGGAGAAAGGGGAGTGATCTGTGAGGCTGATAACTGCTTTCAGCCATGAGGAGAGTGCCACCTACTGCGTGGTTTTAGAATGCAATAAGGTTCGTTCACATCCTCTTGTCTTGGAAAAATGAAACCAAAACATCCTCTGACTCCTGAACATGGACAAAGGGATATGTACCCCAACACACACACACAAAACCTTGAAGTTATACACTGCAATTAAATAATTCCATGAGAAAACATAAAAATCACTTGTTTTTACTTTTTAAAATAAATGTGAACTATATACACTGAGGAGCCAGAAGGGCTGTCACAGAGCGTGGATGATGGTCCGGTTGCGAAGCTGCTGAATATACTCCTTGGCGTGGTCAACTGCTGTCTTGGGGGCTTCAGGTGGGGGTGGGGGTCCTTCCACCAGCTTCACAAAATAGTGGCAATAGACCTTCTCCATGATGCCAAAGCGACCTCGAGCATGGTAACGGAGGCGCTTGAGGCACTGGCCTCGACCTGAGGTAGACTGCGCTACAGAGGAAAGAGAGAGAGAGTCACAACAGTGCCTGCTCTCCGCAGGGCTGCATCTGCACCCGCTGAGTAGGCCCTGACCACCCTCTGCTAGATCCTGGGAGTGCAGGAGCTCGCTGCTTGGCTGGGACACAGGCATCCCCAGTCTCCTGGGCACTACCTAGGAACCATGCCCTGCTCTAAGAGTGAAGCACGGACCCTGCCACACAGCTCCTATTGAAGACAAAGATAGCAAGCACAATAATAACTTCAATTAATGGCAACTTTCATGAAGTAAGCCAAGCTGACTAACATGACATAGACTCACGGGATGGTGGAGATGCCAGGACACCTCCCTGAAACTAGGCATGGTGCTGGTGCCTGTAATCCAGGAAGCGGAGGCAGGGGGATCAGCATCTCAAGATCAACATTAATTACACAGCAAGTGTGAGGCCAGTCTCAGCGACATGAGACTGATTCTCAGACATAAAAACGAGAGTTTTCCTGAGGAAGTCTTCCCTGAGGAAGAGAAACTTGACCTGAGAGCAGAATCACCCTCCATGATGTTCCTGTCAGAGGGCAATAAGCACGTTCTGATGCAAGCACATGCAGCTTGTTTAGGAAGACCACGGGCACACTGACACTAAGCATGTTTAAGTGGCACACAAACAAGTGGAGATGAAAGTCGAGCACGGGGAGACGGATTACATATGGTCCTGCAGTCAAAGGAAAATTCCATCCCCAACACAGAGGTAGGAAAGGCAGGAATGGGACTGGAAACACTTGTAAGCCTGACAACATGAATTTGCCACTGGAACCCACATAAGTGTGCAAAGAGATGTAACCGCAGAAGCATCTTCTGACCCAGAGGCACTGTGGCCTGTCCATGTGTACTCTCCTGCGTGTTCTGAGCAGTGCCCCAGGAACATGGGTGTGTGCAGGTCTATGACATGCTGGCTCAGGGTCCTCTGTGTGTGCTCAGGAGGGCGCGGCCACACCAGGTGGTCAGTCTGCTTTTAGTTTTTGAGGCTCTTTGCGTTGATTTCCACGGCAGCTGTACTGGCTTACATCCCCACCAGGATTAAGGCTCCCACTACCCAACCTAGTTGAGGATGGTGAACTTTTTTTCCATGTCTTTTCTATTTTCCTCTTAAGAACTGTGTAATTCATTTGCCCGCTCACTGACTGGATGATTCAGTGGTTTTGGTCTGTCTGTGTTCCTCTCTTCTGGATCAGCAGATCTCTCAGCCTGATGACGAGAAGGCTCCACTTCAGTCACTCTTACAACAGAGGCACTAGTGTGGCACATCATAAAACGACCCTTAAAGTTTACATGTGATCCCTTACTGAGTTTCTTCCACTTGACAATTCATCTATCTTTTTACCCTACAACCCATCGTCTATGTAGCCCTGGCTGTCCTGGAACTTGCTATGTAGACCAGGCTGGCCTTGAACTCCTGGAGAGCCGCCAGCCTCTACCTCCTAGGTGCTAGTACTAAAGGTGTGTGCACCATGACTGAAAATTAATCCATCTTTTAGATAATCTGTGGTCATTCTCCGTTTTGTTGTGACTAAAGGGTGGCAGCATGAACCATGGTGAGAATTCAGAACCCAGTCCACACTCAGAACAACACAGTGAGACGCCAGCAAATCTATCACCCATGACGGATTAATCCTGAAGTGCTAAGAGCTAAAGAACGCCTTTGCCAGAACAGGTGACTGGCCTGAGTGAGACACCGGAGACCACGTTCACCAACCTGGCATCAGGGGAAAGGCAGCACAGTGCTGGAGATGGGAAAGGTCTTACCTATGTACAAGTTGGATCTGAATTCCACATTGTGGTTTCTCACTGCCATTTCTTGTGCTTCTAAGAGAACCTTAAACAAGGAGAAAGGCTTGCTCACACAGCTGATTTTGAACTAACGTGGAACTACGTATCTCCTCTTTTGTTATCTAAAGTGTACCTGATCAAACCTACAATTCAGTGAACATCTGTCTACCTTATTTATTTATTTATTGGTGAGACAAAGTCTCACTTTGTAGCTCTGTCAGTCTTGGAACTCACAGACTGGCCTGCCTCCGTCTCCAGGAGTGCTGGGATTAAAGGCGTGTGTAACCAGGCCCAGCCAAGGTGAACTTCAAATGCTAGTTGTACTAAAGAAAAGGGTTCAGTGAGCATCCCTTCCTCAGAACTAACATAGGCCCACCATCCATCCTGCTGAGCCTTGGAGGCTCTGTAGGGGAAGGGCAAGCCCACACCCTGAGGCTGTGCCATTAGCAATGAACACTGAATCTGAGTCAGGGACTCCAGCATTTTAAAAAGGGAACAGCCATGTGCCAGGCACATTAGTATTATACCCATGAGGTGTTGGCAACCCTATGTACAAACACAAACCCATGACCGCAAGAGAATTATCTGAGACAACATGCTTCCAAGTCTCTTGGATGCCATGCTTCGGCTTTTTCCACTTAATCACTTACATAAAATCATAAGCTCTCATTGTGGAAGTTGGCTACCCACCCCTCAAAAAGGACTCTCTCGGGGCTGGTGAGATAGCTCAGAAGTTAACAACACCGGCTGCTCTTCCAGAGGTCCTGAGTTCAATGCCCAGCAACCACATGGTGGCTCATAACCATCATGAGATCTGATGCCCTCTTCTGGTGTGCATGAAGACAGCATTCATATACATAAAATAAATAAATACATATTAAATAAAAGATAGTGATGTTGTTTAAAAAAACAAAAAACATACCAAGTCTGGGCTGGAAGTGTAGCTTAGTGGTAGAGCCCTTCCCTAGTGTACTCTAGGCCTTGAGTTTACTCTTCAGCACCACCCCCAAAATAAGGTCCAAGTCATGTTTTAAAATCATTCCATGAAAAAACAAACAAACAAAAAGCCTGGTGCATGTAAAGGCACCTGAGGAAAAATGTGTGAAAAGCACCATTTCTCAGGAATGAGGGACTAAAAGGACCTAATAAAACCAAGAGCACTGAATATACATCTCATTTTTAAAAATGCATTCACACCACAAATTTCAGGACTCCAGGATTTAGGCTTAAAGATGGCTGCATGCCCATCCTTCCCAACTACCAAGTCTTACCTCTTTAATTACTTGAGCTCCCTTTTTATCATTGAACTCCAACTGAGCCAAAGCCTGATCGATGGACATACCGCGTATCTAAAGGGGAAAAGATGAACGAACGAACTCCTCAAAAGCAATGCTCCCTTTCAATGGCAGTAAGAGCCTTTCAAATTCAGTAGAATTCTAGAAACTGTGTGTTAAACCCAAGCAAAATACGAAAAGAGAGGTTTGAAAGGGATCTTATTTTCTAGTCAAAATCAAATGCTGTGAGCATAAAAGCAACAGTTCATGTACAGTAGCTTCAGAACCACTAAGGCAGACAGACCTGAGAGACAGGCTGACACCAACCGTACTCCCCCCTCTCCTTACAGGGGACAGGGTTCTGCAGCTGCTGCCCCGCTCTCCTCCTCACCAGGAAGAATACACAAAGGCCACAGTGTCCTGAGCATAAGCCTCTGTACAGGTGAGCAAGCAGGCACACGGAGTTCTCCCTCTCTTCTCTGCCATGACAGATACTTAAGAACCTACTGTAAGGGGCGGGAGAGATGGCTCAGCAGTTAAGGGCACTGAATGTTATTCCAGAGGACTGGGGTTCAAGTCCCAGCACCCACATGGCAGCTCACAACTGCCTGTAACTCCAAGATCTGATACTCACAGACATACACACAGGCAAACACCAATCACCTAAAATAAAAATAAATTAAATTTAAAAAAAAAAAAGGAACCTACTGTAAGCTGGGTGCCGTGACACAAGCCTTTGATCCTAGTACTCAGCAGGCAGAGGGAATCGGATCACTGAGTTTGGGGCCAGCCTGGTCTACAAAGAGAGTCCAGGACAGCCAAAGCTATACAGAGAGAACCTGTCTCAAAAAAGCAATTAAAAAAAAAAAAAAAGATCCTTCTGTGTCCCAATATTAAATCTACTGCAGGTGAGCAAGCACATGCCCCGAGTTCCCCGCTGTCAGCACTTCTGCTGCCCTTGCTTCAGGCATACATTTCCACTGTGAGCGAGTCTCTCTCAATGTCCTGCTGACCCGTGAACACACAAGGACACTCGCTGCTCTTTGGGAAAATTGGGAAAGTAATCATTCATACTCAAGTCTTCAGGAGGAACCCACAGCTTCGTTTCCTGGGTTACCAAGTAGGAGTAGTCACGTCAGCTTACCAATTTTGCCAGATACCACATCTTGTCCTTGCTGTATTTTATTTGTCTCCGACAATGGTAAATTTCCTTGCAAGTAGAAAAAAAGCAAAAACATGTTATATCAGGTTTATCAAAGCGACAGTGACATAGCTATTAGTTCCCATACTCTATGCCCAATGACAAAACTGTTGTCACAGCAAATAAAAGACGACAAAGACTCCAGAGATTCTTTGGAACAAATTTGCTTTTTTTCAAAGTCTCATTATGTTAAAAGATTAGTAAGGAAGAAACAGAAACTGTAATTTTTAAATTTATCTACTTTATTTTATGTGATGAATGTTTAGCCTGGACACATGATGTGTATCAGGGGCGTGACTGGTGCCCTTGGAGGTCACAGGAGGGCATCAGATGCCCTGGAACTGGAGTTGCGCTTGGGTACTGGGAATTGAACTCAGCTCCTCTGCAAGACCAAGTCTTCTTACCAATGAGCTACCTTTTCAGCCCCCAAACTAAAAAATTTCACCAAGTAGATATTGAACAATTCTCAGTTCAGGGAAATGAGCCATCTTAAATCCTTTTATAAACTAAAACTGTCAAAGCAGACCTGAAAGCCTATGAGCAGAGGAGAAGGCTGGCATTCGAGGATCCAGGCCCAGCATGGTGCCTCCAGTGGTGGTGTGAATGAAGCTGGCCCCCAGAGGCTAACAGGGAGTGGCCTTATAGGAAAGGATTAGGACACCACATGGCCTTGTTAAAGTGGGTGTGGTCTTTTTGGTGTGTCACTGGGGGAGGGCTTTGAGGTTTCAGAAGCTCAAGTCAGGACCAGTGTGTGTCTCTCTCTCTCTCTCTGCCGGTCTACCTCTTCAGCACTTCCCACTATTACCCTACTACCACTTTTAAAATAGTTATTATAATATTTTAACTAATTTTTTAAAATTAGATGGTTGGAGTCATGGCTCAGCTGTTGGAATGTTTGCCTAGCCCTGGGTTTGAGCCCCAGCACTGCATACACAGGATGTGGTAATGCTCATGTGTAATTTCTAAACTTTTTAGCAGATGTGTATGCATGCTGCTGCAAATTCACTTCAAGCTAGAGGTTGCTTTACATCCCAGACTAGAATAATTTTGACAGTTTGAAGTACGTAAAATAATGATTTTATTACTGAGCAGCTAAAAATAAGATGTCTTTAGCAGGCATCCAATGATTCAAAACAAACCTGAGGTTCAAAGGTTAACAAAAAAACAAAAAACAACAACAACAAAACCCCAAGCTGTAACTGGGCCTAATTTCAAATACACAACGCTTAAAGCAATTCTTGCCAACTCATTCTGCTTCCTTATCAATAATGTATCAGCTGGGTGTGGTGGCATAACCTTAATCCCAGCACTCAGGACACAGAGGCAGGCAGATCTGTGAGTTTTAGGCTAGCCTGGTCTATATATCTACATAGTGAGAACAGGGATGTATAGATTCTGTATCATTTTAAAAGCTTAATAATAATAATAATAAAAGTAAAAGAAATGTCAGCAACAAGTCTCATGTAGTCAAAAAATCATCCTTCTCAAGCCCTTAGGGTCAGTTCAGAAGGCTGAGTAAAGGCAAACAAAAAGGCAACAGCACAGGCAATCTAAGACACACAGGCAAACCGGCACAGGTAGGTCAGTTAATTAGAACATATAAATTACTGCGCAATTCCCCTTAACATGGACCAAAAAACCCATTGGTAGACACAAAAAAAAACACGAGTACTGGTCAGGCAGGGCATGGTGGTGCACACCTTCAATCCCAGCACTTGGGAGTCAGAAGACAGGCAGATTTCTTTGAGTTCAAAGCCACCCTGAGTATACCAGCCTATACTGTGTAAGACCTGACTCAAAAGAAAAAGATAAATAAGATATTATTGCTACCCATATACTTACTGCTGGTCTCCGAGGTTCGCCAGGCAGTTGAGGTGGGTAAACAATGTTATTCTTCTTCTCCCATTTTCGAGAAACGTCAAGAGAAGCACTTGTGTGGATACATGATTGGGGTGAAACTCTGAAAGGAAAAGCCGTAAGACAATAAATAGAAACTTGGAACTTTTCTGCAGTTCGCAGGAACCATGTCACCACCATCCCAACAACCTCAGGCTCTCAACTAGAAGTTCATTAACAGAGAGAAGGCTTTACATAGACACTATAGAGCTAGTTTATTGGAGGCTAAGAGTGAATGCTAGTGACTCATGTAAGCCAAATGGTGAGTGTTACCCACTCTGCCCTGACTGACTGGTGAATGCTAACTTTCTACAGCAAGTCAACTTAGTCCCAGAAAAGACGGAAAGATGCAAAAGACTTACTCCTTATCTGACCTGTGCAGTTACCCAACTTTGTTAAATACAAAAAAACAAATAAATAAGACAACTACAAGACACTATGAAACTAAAGCACAGGAAAGATAGCACAGAACTTCAGAGTAGCTCCAAGTAACTCCTGGGGGGGTTGGACTTGAGACAGGGTCTTACTATGTAGCCCTGGCTGTCCTGGAATTCACTATATCTGTGTAGCCCAGGCTGGCCTCAAACTTACAGAGATCCGCCTGCCTCTGCCTCTCAAGTGCTGGGATTAAAAATGTGGACCACCACATCTTCAATAAGAATCTCCTAGCAGAGGATGAAGACACACAGTCCCACAGATGCCAAAGACTTTATCACCTGTGCAAAGCGACAGACCTGAGAACAGGAGAGGTCTGGTGCAATCAGTGACTGTCATGTATTAAAACTATCAGAGAGGTAAAAGTTGGGGTGGAAAGGACTTCTGTTAATGATGATTAACAGACTGAGACTTGGCAATGGAAACCTTTAATTCACTATCCCATGGCCTCTACACTGCAACAAATGTCCATTTTTCCTCCTCCTGCTTCCCTAGTAGCAGCCACTCTTCTACACCACTAAAGAAGCCCTTCTTGGATAGCAGTGCCCTACCATGCACTTTGACTTCCCTGTCAGAGCCAGTCACCTGTGGGGACTGAAAGCCATGCAACAGGGAAGCCAGATCCTGAGCAAGAGTGAGGTCTAACCCTAACCATGAGCTGAAAATCTTGTCCTGAGACTGGCAGGAGGGGGGCTGCTTCCTCCCTAGTCTGGGACTGCATGACCTGGTGCACATACCCAGGTCACCCGCCCCACTGCCCTCTCTACCAGCCTTGAGGTAGTCAGGTAGCCTGGTGGCCACATTACAGGTTAAACTTCCTCTCTCATTATAAGGACATGTCCAGCAAGCACGTGGAATCTCTCTTCATGCAAATGAAGCAATCCCCAGCCAATGATGTCCACTCGCCCTAAAAACCCCTACCCACTCCTCCAGGTTTATATAGCCCTTGTTGGGCCCCTCACTGAAAACTGTCTGTGGAGAAGGCTGTTTTTCTTGCACTCACGTCGACAGAGAGCCTACCTAACCCACCTGCCCTGGCTAAGCTTTACCCCCTCCAGTCCAGCCCAGTGTGCAACGTGCCTGGATGCCTGGTGGGGAAGAACAGAACCAGGGCGGCAGTCAACAAGTCTTACTGATGCTACCAAGTACTGTCTCTCGAATGCTTGGCCTCATCCCCTTCCCATTAACACCGCCCTAGTTCAGGACTGCTGTCCTCCACAACTACAGCAGTAGCCTCTTGGACCATTGCTCTTCCATGCCCTCACCAAGTTCCAACCCCTCTCTCTGCACCTGAGCATGACAAGGAACCCCTTCTGAAGCAAGGATGCTCATGTGTTCCTTCAGCTTAAAATTCTTTGTGGAGGTAAGAGAAATGAGTAACTATCTTATTATTTATATGTTTTAATTTTGTGAGTGTGGCTTTTTTGAGACAGGGTCTCTCTATGTAGTCCTGGCTGTCCTGGAGCACTCTATAAAGTAGGCTGCCATCAAACTCACAGACATCCACCTGCCTGTGCATCCCAAGTGCTGGTATTAAAACTGTGTGCCACCAAGCCCAGTTTATTATTTATACATTATAAAGATTTACTTTCATCGTATGTGTGTAGGTATTTTATCTGTATGCCTGCACCATGGACACGCATTACCCTTGGAAGCCAGAAGACAGCATTAAATATCCTGGAAGTGTAGTTACGTATAGTTGTTAGCCAACTTGTGGTTTGGGGAATTGGATTCCAGGTTCTCTGGAAGAACAACCAGTGATGTAGCCTCTGAGCCATCTCTCCATGATTATATCTTTTTATCTTTTATCTATAATTCTCTCTCTTTCTCAATGTCACTGACAACTGAGAGTCTTGGTGAGGGAGCCAGCAGATACCTAGTTAAGAAGAGGACTGAAATGTCCTAAATCAAGCCTGGAAAGTGACTCATCTGGAAGCAATGAACACCCTGGTCCCTAGATTCTGTTCTTAAAGTATCTCCTACTGAAAAGAACCGAACTTCTAGAGGAAATGGCCGGTCACAAGATCCTAAGCAGGAAGTATTCAAGACAGCCAAGAAACAGTCTTCCAGACCACAAACCAAGCAAGCTAGCACAGACCACAGAAGCATATGAAAAGGACTTGGAAGCCACATGCAGACAACCCCACAGCCAAAATGGGACACCCAGGCATTAGTAAAGGTAATAGCTTCAGGGGTTGACACCTATCAAATATATTTAAAACCACACAGAAGAAATAGGATACTGCTAGTGAAATGCTTAACCTGACAGAACTCTCAGTAAATTTCAGATATAATTACATGTAGTATGAGAGTAAAATGAACTTCATTCTGTTGTTGTTGGATGACAAATTAATATGTCACACCCTTGAGTATCCAACACAGCATAGCACTGACGGACAGTGTCATTGACAATGAGGCCCACTGAACAGGTGTCTATCCTGTCAACCCTCCAATATGCCTGTGATCTCTAGACTTTACAGTACCCAACTTCAAACTTTCTTCTCCAGCTTAAATCATGGTTGTTTACATTTCTACATACTTAAAACCAGTGGGTACACTCTCACTTCTTTGGGCCTTGGTTTTCATATGTGTAAGAGGAATGAGCCTATGTCCCGAAGGCCTCTAACATTGTTTTATATCATCACTCACAACAGGAGGACAGAACCATGAACTGCTCAGCGCTGACTTCACCGCTTCTAAGAAGCCACTGTATAAACTATTAAACAAGATTTCTTCACTGGGAGGTACATGCCATCTGACATGCCCTCATGTACCAGTGCCTTACATTTCTCAGATCCTCAATGCAGACTTGGCAAATTAAGTATAATGCTTGGGAAATTAAGTATGCCGTGAATTAATAACGACAAAGTTTTATGAATACGTACACCTTTCTCAAGTCTGAAATAAGTCTTAAAACTACCACAACGAAGTTAAATTATTGCTCCAAATGAAGCAATTAATCTACAAGTACTATATACGTAACCAAAACTTTCTAAGTGCCCTATGGCTTCATGCCAGTGCTAACTCAACTGCATTCCTTAACTTCTAATCAAGAATGCTTGTCTCCAGGCATAATGTGGCATGACCTGGGATCCCAGCCTACGATTGGGAAGCAGAAGCCAGCCTGTAGAGCGACTCAAACAAAAAAACGAAGGCTTTTCTTCGAGCGGCTCCAGAACACTCTGCAGAGCATAAGAACCCCAGCTGCCTGAGGCGCACTCCTTGTCCACGTAAGTAATCAGGGAAGTAACTGGGAGGATTTGTGGTCGTGGAAGAGTCAAAGGCCAGAGGGTAGGGAGAGGCTGTTCAGAAAACACTGAGAAGAGCCCTCGGGGGTGACAGTCCTCGCAAGGTCACACAGCAGTCTCGGGCAGTGCAGCCCTCCGCCTGAGGCCTAAAACACAGCCAGGCACACAAGCGTCCTGTGAGGGATGCAGGCCACTCGCACCCCGCTAGAATCTCCGTGGCAGGAGACTTACCGCAGCGCCTGCGTTGCCCAGATCCTCAGGTTAGGTACCCACAGTGAACCTACAAAAACGAATACGAGACGTCAAGTTTGATTCTCACAGTATCCCCTCCCCAAATCCTAAGAGAGCCTTAAGGTTTACCCAGCTCTCGTAGAAGGGCGGCCGCCATGTTTGACCCTACGGAAGCCCCGGAGTTCAGGCGCCCGCGGACTGCACGCATGCGCGGTCCGAAGCCCGCCTCCCCGACCCGGAAATTCTGATTGCGTTGTCATGGAAACCAAGAATGCGTGGGGTTTTTTTGTTTGTTTTTTGCGTAAAGTCTGGTAAGACCAGCCTTTCTTTGGACTGAATGACCTCATAAAGACAAAGAATCAGTGGGTTTCCGGAAACTCACCTGGATTCAGAAAAATTGTGGTCTCGCCTCATAAACAACCTGAAAAGAGCAGGGGAACCTGTTAATCCTTAAAGAATTGAGGCCAAAGATATAGAAAGAACACCGACCCAAATCATCACGGCCAAATTAATTAAAGCAAGCGATTGGTTAAAGCAAGCTTTTTTATTCGTGTATACGAGCTGCCTCCCCCTAAACTTTGAGGAGCCAGCATTGGACACAAGGAAGGCAAGGTTTTTATAGCTCAGGGGCAGGGGGTCTCCAAATACGGGATTTGGCAGGCAAAATAGGTGGGACTACAGGAGCAGAACATTCGCATAATAAGTTGATCATAATGATCTCCTGAAACAACAGCATGATTGCAAAGTGGTCCTAACAAAGAAACAGAGACGTGGTTGCTATTTCCCGGAACAGGCACTACAGAACCATTTGTAGTTACAATCTTTACTATAAAATGGCTTTTAAGCCTATGATGGAGGCAGGCTGCTTCATCAAACTGCATCCCCAGTGGGTCTCAGGGTTCTTGTTAGAAATGACTAACATCAACACAAAAAAGACTGGGGTTAAAGAATCGTGAGCGCAAAATAAATAAATAAATAAATAAATAAAAGAATCATGAGTGCAAAGACACGCTGTCAGGCTCTGTCTCAGAAGTAAAGAAGCCTGGCATAGTGGCTCCAGCATAGGAGAGGCTGAAGCAGGAAGATCACAAGTTCGAAGCCACCCTGGGCTGCAAATTTCTGGCCATGCAGAACTACATAGTGAGATCCCATCTCAAAAAAGAAACAGAGAGAGGAAAGATCACTCTAATTCCACGAGTTTGTGAACATCACTGAGAAAACGCAAAAACCAAATTGCCCTGCATGGTGGTCCATGCAGAGACAGATCTGATCTGAGTTACTGGCAAAAACTAGTGATCAGTGTGGGGCCAGGCGACTGAATTTAACGCCCTTAGGCTATGCTGGCATGCGTCGGGCTCTCTATTAACGTCGCAAGTTTTCATAAGCCACATTCAGGGAGGGCAGCTGGCAGTACAGAAGTACAACAGAATCCGGGCAAGTTACTCAGGTTTGAGTTGTGAGGAGACGCCCGTTCTTTTTCCTCCAAGTCACTAACCACACTCTCTTCACAGCATTAGCACTCCATCCGCAGGAGGAAGCACGGCAAATTTTAATCTTTGAATATCAAGAACCCGGAATCAGAACTCCCACCCAACTGCAGAAATTCTCCCTGCCCTTTCTAAATCTTGATTCGTTTCAGTTATTTTGACAGGCTCTCACACTCTAGCCCAGGCTGCCTGGCCTGGAGCTCACGGCAGTTCTGCTTCAGCTTCCCGAAGGTTGGGATTTACGCCAGAGCTCCGATTCATTCTTTCAGTATCTAGTTAAATACATTCTTGGCAACTGTCTTTAAAACACCTCCCTGGCAAAGTACGCCGCTACGTATCGTTTAAAAAATAATGGATTGGGATATTTAACTGCCCTGAAGATTAAACAGCAGTGGCTGGTTGGCGGGCTCCACCGGTCTAATCCCTTAATTAAGGAAAAGACTTAACCTCGGGGCCTAGAATTCAGTCCCAGGCAGAGCGCGCAAGCGAGCGGCGCGGCTTGGGCCTCGGCGCGCTCCGTAACGCCCACCTCCAGGGGCGGGGTTCACTTTAGTCCCGCCCCCTCCCGCTACACGCCGCGGTTGCGAACCACCCTAGCGGAGCTGCTTGGCTGGGCTTCGGCGGCCGCGGAGATGAAACCAGAGCCGCGGACGCTGCCGCCATCCCCCAACTGGTACTGCGCGCGCTGCAGCGACGCAGCACCCGGAGGCGTCTTTGGCTTCGCTGCGCGGACCTCCGTCTTCCTCGTCCGCGTGGGCCCGGGCGCGGGCGCGAGCCCAGGGGCGCCCCCGTTTCGAGGTGAGCCCCCCACGGGCCGCCGCGGTCATTCCCGCCGTTCTCTCCGGGGTCCGTAGGTCGCGGCTCGGGCCGCGGGCGCACGTGGGCTCCTACGCTCGGAGGGGCTGGCCCAGCCTAGACCCGGCGTTTACCGCCCTCCCGGCCTTTCTACCTGTGGGGTGGGGGCTCTTCTCGGTTCCCTGCTCCCGCTGGGCAATGAACGGGATCCTGGTTTCTGTGAGATGAGTGTGTGAGACTGGATTTGCGCCAGATGCGGTGATGCTTGTCCGTGATCCCAGCTACTCGGAGGGCTGGGGCTGGAGAATTGCCGCGCGTTCGAAGCCTTACTACGACTACATAAGTGAGTTCCAGGCCAACCAGGGCTCCATAAGGAGGTCCTGACTCAAAAGAGAATGAAACAAACAAAAACCAAGATTTGATTGTGCCTTGCATTACGAAATACCAACTTTATCCTATTCCTTATGAACTATGGCAAGATTAAGTAAATATGGCTTTCACGTTCACCGGTAGACTAGGACTGGTCCTCAGCCTGTGAACTTGGCTCAACAAAGGACACGAAAATTACTTTATAGATGAGAATACTGAAGTACAGAGAAAATGAGCCTGGGTACGGGCATCACTGGCACCTGGCATGGATCTGTGTATGTTTTTGTTCCACGTGTGTTAAGTGACTCCCATTCAGCTGCGTGCTGTTGTTCATCCAGCAGCGTGCTCTCTGATTGCATAGTGGTGCAGTTAACCGAGTCTGGATGTACTTGCAGTTGTAGGAGAGTTGGTGGGACACACTGAAAGAGTATCTGGCTTCACGTTTTCTCATCACCCTGGACAATACAACCTCTGTGCCACCAGCTCAGATGATGGGACTGTGAAAATCTGGGATGTAGAGACCAAGGCTGTAGTGACAGAGCACACACTCCATCAGGTAACAGTGGGTCCTGAGTCCTCAGAGTGTTTTGATATGTCTCATCCATGTGAAGGAGAGTTAATAATTTGTGTTCATAAGTTAGATATGTTGGAAGGTCTCTCAGACCCTCCCCCACTTTTTTTTAAGATGCTTTTTTTGCTTAGAAAGCAGAGGTTCCGGTAGGTGTGGTAACTCAGTAGAATGCTTGCCTGCCTAGCATACTCAAAGTCTTGGGCTCAGTCTCCAGTACTGCATAAATGGGCACACCTTATAATAGTAGCACTTGGGAAATAGAGGCAGAAAGATTGGAAGTTTAAGGCCAGCCGGGGCTACAGGAGATCCTCTCTTCAGAAAAAAGAGAGGGAGAGAAGGAAAGAGAGAAACCACAAGTTAAAGTATGGCTACAGTCACTAAGTCTTTTATTTGTCTGCACACCAGAAGAGGACATTGAGGTCCCATTATAGATAGTTAAGAGCTGCTGTGTGAGCCCTGGGAATCAAACCCAGGACCTCTGGAACAGCAGCCATGGTTGCTTTCACGATATAACAACAGAGCTGAGGAGCAGTGACAGAGAGCACGGCCCACACGGTCTGAAAGAATCAATAGGTTCATATAAAATAACCACCCGGGCAGATAAGATGGCTTTCCAGGTCCAAGCACTCGCCATGTACGCCTGATGACCTGAGTGAGTATTTTGCCTGTGTGCCTGGTGTCTGGTAGTAAGAAGACAGGTGGAAACTGAGGTTACTGATGGTTACCATGTAGGTGATAGGAACCAGAGCTCTGCAAGAGCAAGCGCTCTTAACCACTGAGCCATCTCTCCAGCCCTGAGTAGTGTAATCTCTAGGACCCACATAAAGTACTGCATGCTCCCAACACAACAAATAAAAAACATGGGGGCTGGAGAGCTGCTTCATCGGTGTAGAGTACTAACTGCTGTCCCAAAGGACCCAAAGTTGGGTTCCCATCACCCTTGTGGGTTGTCCCATAACCAACTCCAGCTCCAGAGAATTCAGTGCCCTCTTTTAGCCTCCATACACACACACACACACACACAAGTAAAAAGTAAGCATATATAAAGAGTGTGTGTGTGTTCGAGTCCATGTCCCCAGGCATGGCGGTACATGGCTGCAGTTCTAGTACTCAAGAGGCAGAGGCAGGATCGCCTTGAATTCCAGGCCAGCCTGGACTAGTGAAACTGTGTCTCAAAACCACGTGAAAAGTTGTAACTTTAGATTTACTACATTGCTCTGCTGGTAGTTACAGCATACTTCTTAAGTGCCTGTAATGTGCCTAGCATTAGGCTGGTTTATTATACAACATTGACAAATGAGACTAATCTGGCTTTGCTTTGTTTGAAGCACACAATATCAGCACTGCATTGGTCTCCAACAGTTAAGGACTTAATAGTCTCTGGGGATGAAAAAGGAGTTATTTTCTGTTACTGGCTTAACAGAAGTGACAGCCAGCATCTCTTCCCGGAGCCCAGGACCATTTTCTGTCTTACTTGTTCACCTCATCACGAAGATTTAGTAGCCATTGGGTGAGTACCAAATACTGTGCCACCTGCTGGTGGTTGGCCTTAGCTTATGGTCCTGCTTTTCCTTCCTCTTGCCTTGTATGCCTCAGTCCTCAGAGGAAGACAGCAGCTGTGGGTGCCATGTGCTGCTGTGATCTCTACAGCCAGTCTTCTCTCTATTCTTTTTCCATGAGACTGTGATTTCTTCCCCCTTTCTGTCTAATTTGTCCAGCCACCCTCCAAATGTTAGAAGTGTCTTCTTTCTCTCTGGGCTAACTTAGCCTATCCTTGGATGTGGCCTTAACTCCAGAGTTTCATATGACTCTGTTCCCGGTACCTGAACTGTGACACATATATCCTAACCCTAACCTCACAAACAGGACAAAGAAGGCGAGCTTCATGATACCATTTATGGAGCCTTTGGATGTATAAAATAAGTTGGTGCCTTACTTGGAAACATTTACAAAGAAAGGCTAGAGATGTTAGATTATAAATCAGAAACATTGGCTACCTCTAGGAGAGCAAAGTAGAAAATTGGTAAGAGTAGGTGTAAGCTGTTCTGGTGGTTTTGTTTTTGTTTTTAAGCAAAGTAGTAGATACTTTAAGACTTAAAGTTTAAGGTTTTCTTGGTTGGTTGGGGTTGTTTCTTTTGTTTGTCTTTTTAATGGTGTAGAGCTTTTGCCTGCATATGTATTTGTATACTGTGTGTTTGTAGTACCTGAGGAGACCAGAAGGGGGCATCAGATCCTCTGGGACTGGAGTGACAGATGGATGTGAGCCGCCTTGTGGATGTTTAAAGCCTCTGGGAGAGCAGCCAGCACTTTTAACTGTTGAGCTATCTCTCTAGCCCCCAGTAGATACTTTTTAAAAAGGCTAATTAGATTTTCCCAGTTTCTGTTGAATTCATAGGTTGACACTTAGGACAAATACAGTTCTTGGGTACAGGGTAACTGCTCTTACTCAGTTTGTACCTGGAAAGTAGCATCATTTGTGGAGGATGTCGCTCCTCTGGCAGAGTGCTTGTCTAGCATGCAAAGTCCCAGGTTCAGTCCCCAATGCTAGGTAAAGCAAATAATGTTGGTTCATGTCTGTGGTTTCAGTATTTGAAGAGATGAATGCAGGAAGATCAGAGGTTCTTGGTCATCCTTGGTACAAAGTGGGTTTGTAGCCATTCTGCAATGCATGAAACTATCCCAAAAAAAAGGAAAGAAAAAAAAAAGTTTATTAGCTAGCTGTCTTTGTTTCTAAAATTGTTCCCCTTTCAGGGCAGCAGCAAAACAAACAAGCTGCAAATCCAGCAGGTTCTGGGAGGAGGGGGTAGAGAAGAGGAGGAAAATCGTGTCTTTTGAGTTAGGATCAGCCCTGGAGGTCTGCAAACAGCTGTAGTAAAAGGAGGTGGGGCGCTGTGAGAAGGGAGTCCTCAGAGAAAGAGTAGCAAGTCTAGAGTCTCAGGGCAAGCGTGCGTAGGATTTTCGCTGGTATCTGAAGAGACAGAAAGGGAGAAAAGGGAAAGTTATGCTGCTTGGGTTGGAGTCAGAAAGACGAGAGGTTTCATAGTGAGAATCTGCAGAGCCCTGAAGTATTTCTAACTTATTTTTCAGCTACAAGGATGGTGTAGTAGTTGTCATTGACATCAGTAAAAAGGGAGAAGTTATTCATAGGCTTCGGGGCCATGACGATGAGATCCACTCCATAGCCTGGTGTCCTCTCTCCGGGGAAGACTGTTTATCCATAAACCAAGAGGAAAACACGGGTAAGATGGTCAAAGAAGAGCTCTGTTCCTTTTAGACCTAAAGAATAAAGTATAGAATGGCAACTTCTGAATTATACTTAGAATGTTAGCCTCACGGATTAGACCAGGAAAGGGAGTGCAGAGTTTGAGAGTAACTTTTTAATCACAAGTGCATGATCAGTGTAAATTAAAAATGAAATCTTCATCTCTTTCTTAGAAGAACCTGACATTCCCAATGGGAAGCTTATAACAGAAACCCCTGTCACAAAAGGCTGCTACTTGGCCACGGGAAGCAAGGACCAGACCATTCGAATCTGGAGCTGTTCCCGAGGTCGGGGTAAGTTGCTGTCCCTTGTAGCCTGGTTAGACTTCTTGGTTCTGGACATCTGGCCTTTGTATCTGTTTTCTGGTGCCTTCTAGAAGGGAAGGACTCCTGCTTTGCTGAAGGAGCCCTGCATGCCTTGCAAAGTAGGACTATCCTAGAAACTAAAGATTAAGCTGGCCTCAGACTCACAGACATCCGCCTGAGAACAAGATTGTCACTGTCTGAGCAGGAATGTTGGGCTTTCCTTGACTCTCAAGAATGGAG
The DNA here is from genome assembly GCF_030254825.1 of Meriones unguiculatus. Taxonomy (NCBI): domain Eukaryota; kingdom Metazoa; phylum Chordata; class Mammalia; order Rodentia; family Muridae; genus Meriones; species Meriones unguiculatus. Next base: position 13,021,707 of record NC_083359.1, read on the forward strand.
AGTTTTCGCTCCTACAGACAAATGCAAAGCATGCACACCGCGCACATGAACAAACTTGCCATGCTCACATTGTCTCCAAATTGTTATTATTGCTGTGGGGTCAAGGGCACGTGAGGGTCAGAGGCAGCCTGGCATCGGTTCTCTCCTCCCACCTTCATGTGCACTCTGGGGATCAGACCTCAGGACATCATGGCAAGCACTTGGCCCACCGAGCCATCTTGCCAGGACCACCACTTTGTTCAGATTAGGCTAACCGTCCTCTTACCCCCGGGGACGCCTGTGTGAGAATCCCTGAACATGATGGCTGTCCGCAGTGGCCTTGGATTCCCCTTGTACAGCAGACCTGGGGGAGAGTCCTGAAAAAGTACAGTTTTCTGGACTGCACTTGAAATCTCCTTAATGAAATCTCTGAACTTGGACCCTGGTGTGTATTTTGTTTTGTTTTGAGATCAGTTTCACTACGTAGCCCTGCCCCCCCCCTGGAACTTGCTTTGTAGAGCAGGCTGGATCTCTGAACTCGGAGATCGCCTGCCTCTGCCTCCCCAAGTGCTGGTATTAAAGGCAGGCGCCACCAAGCCCAGCTGGCATGTGTGTTTTTATAGCTGTGCTGGTGGTTCTAATGAACACTACAGATGCCTGGGTCAGCACTGGTGAAGGTTCCCTTTGAGGTTTGAAAGACTCTTTCACAGGGGCCTCGTATCAGATATCCTGCATATCAGATATTTACATTACAATTTATAGCAGCAAAAGCACAGTTACAAAGTAGCAGCGAGGAACTGTATTAAAGGGCACTAGGAAGATTGAGAACCACTAAACTGGGAGAAGGAATCGACTAGGAGAATTCCACTGTCCTGCAGTTGTTGAAAATGTCAAGTTAGGTTCTCATTCTAATTAGGAACTCAGTTTCCTGCACAAAGGTACTAGCGTGTGTGTGTGCATGTCCGTGTGTGCACATGTATCTGCAGGTCAGAGGAAAGCCTTCAGTGTCATTACTCAGGCACCCTTCAAAGACGGGATTTCTCCCTCACTTGGAACTTGACAAGTCAGCTAGGCTGGATGCTCAGCCAGGAAGCCCTGTTTCTGCTCCTAGCACTTGGACAAGCATATGCTATCATGCCTGTTTTTTCACCTGAGTCCTGGGGATCAAGCTCAAATCCTAATGCATGCAAGCGCTTTATGAACTGGGCTGTCTACTCAGCCTACCCAGACAAAGAAACAGTTTTCCAAGTTTCCATGGTACCCTGTAAAGACTTGTTTGGCCTAAGTGACTAGACTGGTGTTGACCTCTGTCTTAGCAACGTCTCCAGAATAAAAGATGTTCTTTCTTGTGTGTGTATGGAGGTGAAGTTGACTGTCCTCCTCAGTTCTTGTTTGTTTGTTCGAGGTTGGGTTTTGTTTTGTTCCCCCCCCAACCTTGTTTTGAGACAGTGAAACTGCAAGTCAGTGGTGAGGCTAGACTGGCAGCTGGTCACAAGCTTTGCCCCAGGAGTAATAGGTGCACCCCACTGCACCAGGCTTCCAAGTTTTTCAGTGGGTGCTAGGAGCCTGAGCTGAGGGCTTCACGCCTGCACGGCAGACACTAATCGCTCAGCTGCGAGGTTTTCCTGTCGCTTCAGTAAACAACATAGAATGGAGGGTTTCTGGGAGGTTCCGGTTACAGTCTCACTGTCTTGAAAGCACATTGACTCTTCTAATCAATCTACAGGTGTAATGATTTTGAAATTGCCGTTTCTGAAGAGACGAGGAGGGGGTGTGGACCCAACAGTTAAAGAACGTCTTTGGTTGACACTTCATTGGCCCAAGAACCAACCAACACAGCTGGTATCCAGTTGTTTTGGGTAAGTGCTGGGGTCATGCTTTCTAATAAATACTATTTTCCTGTTTAGATTGAGAGATTTCTAGGCTTATTGTACATCCAAGGTTTATGTTACCATTGTGTTTTAAGATAGAGACACGCTTGTGTTGCAGATTGGCCTAGAACTCATATAAAATAAATCTTGAACTCTGCAAGTTATGGGTTTATAAATTAAAGTTAAATGTGAAGAGAAATGTCTCTAAAAGACATGGTACCCCGTGCCTTAAATAACCAGCTCTCCTGAGGCTGAGGCAGGAGGATCTTAACGCTAGCCTGGGCTACATAGTGAGTTCCAGGCCAGTTTGAGATTTATATAGCAAGACTCTTATCTCAAAAAACTTATTTATTTATTTATTTACTTATTTTAAGATTTACTTATTTTTACACATTGGTGTTTTTGTTTGCTTGCTTTGTTGTTTTTTTTTGTTTGTTTGTTTGTTTGTTTTTTCATTTAGTCAATTGTTCAAAGCTAAGGGGCTGGGGAGATGGCTAGAAGATTAAGAGCACTTGCTCCTCTGGTTTGTCCATGTTGGCCAGTTCACTGTGGCCTGTACCTCTAAGTTTGTTTTGGGGTTTTTTTTCTTGTTGTTTATTTAATTTATTTTATGCACATTGGCATGCATTGGTGTTTTGCCTTTGTAAATGGGCCAGATTCCCCTGGAATTGGAGTGTGAGCTGCCATGTGGGTACTGGGAATTGAACCCAGGTCTTCTGGAAGAGCAGCCAGTGCTCATAATCATTGAACCATCTCTCCAGCCCCTCAAAAAAAACATTTTTAAAAAGTTAGTCCTGTACATTGAAGTTTCAAGAGTAAAAGCACGCCTGTCCTTCCCTCTGCTCTCCTCCAGAGGCACTTCCTCTCCCTCCCTGGGGGTTAAAGGAAAGGTGGTGTGTGTGGCAGTTTCTTTGCTCTGTTTCAAAAAAATTCAAAGACTTTATTTGTTGTAGAAAACATAAACTGCTAATAATGTGTATTGTTAAAAGCCCATAACTATTATGGTGTTGTTATTAACCCACTACCGTATCGATAACAGACACCGACGCCTGTTGTATTTAGATAAGCCTTGTTTCACCAGGCATAGCCCCTGTTTTACCTCTCAGCCCACATCCCATGCCGTTTGCGTTAATCATTCCTTTGGGCTACTTCCCATCCAATATCGCCATAAATACTTGCACGTGCTTTGCATCTGGGTCGCTTCTCTCCATGTTGATCCTTCTCCCAGGGCCCCCGAGGGTCTTTACTTATCCCATGGTGACTCTGCTTCCTTCTCTCCCTTTCTCTCTCCTCCCGTGATCTTTCTGTCCTCAAAGCCTGAGAACCTTAGCTCTGCTTCTCACTTCTGCTCTGCCCAGGTGTAATTTATTTAGCCAATCAGGTGTAATTTTGGAGGCAAGGTTACAAGAGCAACATTTAGGGTACGTGATAGTTCGATCCTAAGAGACAGCAAGCAGACCTCAGGGAGCAAAATAATTAACAGTGAAACACAAAGCACCAGGCCATGCTGTTACACTTGTTTGTTTGTTTGTTTATTGTATGTGTTTGCACACCACTCCATGTGTGTGGAGCTGACAGGGCAACTTTGAGGAGCTGGTTTTATCTTTCCATCATGTAGATTCCAGATAGAGGACTGGAATCTGGTGTGGAGGCAGCTACTTTATCCACCAAGCCACATCACCAGTGCCTTTCTTGTTTTTTGTTGATGCTGTTTGTTTGTTGGAAAAGGGTCCCACTATGTAGCTATGGCTCTTCTGGAAGTTTTTTGTTTTTTTAATGTCCAGGTGGTGGTGGCACACGCCTTTTATCTCAGCTAATCCAGTTGGGGTGGATGGGGGCTCACTTTGTAGTAGAGCTGCCCTTGGATTTGTGATCCTCCTGCCTCAGCCTTCCCAGTAACAGTTCAGAAAGGCACACGCCACCATAGCTAGCTCAAAAAAGTTGTTTGGATTTTCTAGACAGGCTGGCCTGGAACTCATAAAGACCTGCCTCTGCCTCTGCCTCTTGAGTGCTGGGATTAGCTTGGATTAAAGACATGTGCCACAACCACCTGGCAAAAACAAAATTTTGACAGCCCAAAAAAACTTCTCTTTGGGCACTCAGTAAGTTTGTAAAACAGTAAGTTTGTAAAACAGAAAATATGTCGGCCAAGGAAGGGGACATGCTGCAGGCCCAGTGGCTGGGACTGACTGTCTAAGCTGATTGTAAGTTCTGTCAGAGTCTGATCATCCCACTGTTAGGTTCTGAAAGAGTATTCTCCGGCAGATTCCATTCTCCTTGAGAGAGCAACGTAATATTCTGCTTCCTGTTGGTGAGCCCCTTGAGCAGAAAAGAGAATTTGCTTTCCCTCTTGACCTTACTGATCTTTTGGACTTTTAAGTTACCAAGGGAGCATTTAACACGTTCTGTACTGCTGAGGGTTCCAGCCCTGGCTACACAGCCACAGTCTGCCTAGCTGGTAAGAGGTGTGTTCTTGTCCTCTCAGAGGTGAGCTGCTGCTGTGGGACCTCACCCAGTCCTGGAGACGGAAGTACACTCTCTTCAGCACCTCAGCAGAAGGGCAGAATCATTCCAGAATCGTCTTCAACTTGTGTCCTCTGAAGACTGAGGATGGCAAGCAGCTTCTACTATCCACGTCTATGGACAGAGATGTAAGAACGGGCTTCTGCCTTGTTCAGAGAAGTAGTGTGTCACGGGGTGGGGCTGGAAGGTGTCAGTCCTTGTACACAGCTCTGCCCTCCAGTCCAGAGCCCAGCTAGCAAGTGCACTGGGCATGGCAACCGCAGGGCTAGAGACACTTTCAGAGTCAGGTCTGCAGCCTAGTCTGCTAGAATCCCCATGACCTTGAACTTCTGACCCTTTTGCCTTCATCTTCCAAGTGCTAAAGTTACAGATGTGAACCACCATACCAGGGGATTGAAGCCATAGCTTCATGCTAAGCGGGTGCTCTACCAGCTGAGCTGTGGGTGGCCCTAACCCCAAATTTAGGCTTTTTTTTTTTTTTTTTTTTCTGCACACACTCCACCCCCCAACCCCTGTGAAGTGCATGGCTTGTCAGGCAGCAGCTCCTGATATTCCTTGTGGCGGCCATTCGCATCCTTCCAGAGTTGTGAGAGGGTTCGTCAGCAGTGCTGTGACCTCTCTACTGCTGATTGGATAGCAGGATGCTGAAATACTAACCATCCCTGGGAGTGAGTGAATGTGCTCCCAGATTGCTTTGAGCTTTGTGAAATAGTGCAGAGAAGCTTCTTCCAGTTTCCTGTGGAAGAATTAAATTAAATTCCATTTGAAATATTTAATTCAAGGTGGGCGGTGGTGGTGCACCCCTATAATCCCAGCACTTGGGAGGGAGAAGCAGTTCAATCTCAGAGTTCAAGGCCAGCATGGTCTACAAGGCAAGTTCCAGGAAAGTCAGGGCTACACAGAGAAACCTTGTCTTGGAAAAGGAAGGAAGGAGAGAGGGAGGGAAGGAGGGAGGAAGGAAGGAAGAAAGAAAGAATATTTAATGCCTAACCACATATTTTTGCTTTTTCTAACCTTTTCTCTTCTTAGGTTAAATGCTGGGACATGGCCACCCTGGAGTGCTGCTGGACATTGCCTTCTCTTGGAGGCTTTGCCTACAGCCTGGCCTTTTCTCCTGTGGCTGTGGGCTGCCTGGCCATAGGTGTTGGGGACGGCATGATCCGGATCTGGAATACGCTCTCTATCAAGAACAACTATGATGTGAAGAACTTCTGGCAAGGAGTCAGGTCCAAGGTCACAGCGGTAAGGAGGCTTCTGGGAGATTTTTCTTCAAGTTCTTTGTAGAGTGCTCATTTATGTGAATTCTGTTGGAAATCAAAGAATATTTAAACATGATGAAGCATGAACTTCTCATTGTTCTAGACTCTTTCTTCAGTTCACAGAGTGCTGTGCACGTCGCTTAAATGTTTGAGGTTGTGCATTGGCCCCGGCCTGTGTTGAACAGTGAGAATTGCAGTGATTTGCAGTCAGTTCTTCCTTCCATAGTGTGGGTCTTAGGAGGTTGAACTCAGGTGGTGAAGGTTTGAAGACAAAATGCTTTTACCTGCTCAGCCAGTACTGGCCCTTAATCTTGTTTTAACCCTTCTATTTATTAAACATGGAGAATTAAATGAAGAGCTAGAAAGTTTCCCAGGGCCACATGCAGGCTCCTTTCTGTGTGCTCTACTCCCTCTCATCTGGAATCTTCTCTTGTAGTTGTGCTGGCATCCAAACAAGGAAGGCTGCTTAGCCTTCGGCACTGATGACGGAAAAGTGGGGTTGTATGACACCTGCTCCAACAAGTAAGTGTGACTCCTTCAGCATAACGACCACATCCTTGGTGGCAGAGTGAACTTGCAGTTCATTGGCCTGGTCCACAATAGAGCTGCTACAGAGTAGAATCTTGGCTCTGGTACTGAGAGCCACAACTCTTGAGTTCGGAACTCAGAAATTTCTTTCAAAACTTTTTTTCGACGGTTTGAGGATGTGGCGCCGTGGTAGAGACCTTGACTGGCATGCACAGAGTCCTGGGTTTAATATCCAAGACCTCATAAGCCAGGAGATGGGGTGCACACCTGGGATTCCAGCGTTTAGGAGGTAAAGGCAGAAAGAGCTGGAGTTACAGGGTAGCCTTGTCTATACAAGAGACATGTCTCAGTACGAAGGAAGGAAGAGAAGGAGAGAACAAATGAATGAATGATTTTTTTTTCAGGTGATGACAGCGTAGCCTGTCTAGTATTTTAAAAAACACCAAGGTGAATGAGTGAATTTTTTTTTTTTAACAGAAGTTTCCAGATACACCCAAAGCTGAAAGAGTAGTGTAGAAACATTTGCCTTTTCTGTGTAATTATTTCTTGATGTTGCCTGTGAATGAGTTGCAGGACCAGGAAGATATTTAACTATAGTGATTGGGAGATCGTGCCGCTGCAAAGCCTGACTGCGCCCTTTATGAAAAATAATGCAAGAGCCATTTCGGCTGCAGAGTTCCCCTCTCTGCATGTCCTCCCTCCCTCTGCCTTACCTCTCTGTCTCTCTGCTGTGCTAGGGATCTCTCTTAGTTACTTTTCTACTGCTGTGATAAGACACTATGACCAAGGTAACTTTCAAAAAGAAGAGTTTAATTTGGGTTCACAGTTCTAGAGGATGAGTTCCTGACCCAGCAATGCAGTAGGCAGTGCAGGCAGGCAGGCAGGCAGGCATGTCACTGCAGCGGTAGCCAAGAGCTCACATCTTGATCCACAAGTATGAGTCAGAGCTAACTTGAGAATAGTGCTGACTTTTGAAACCTCAAAGCCCGCCCCCAGTGACACACCTTCTGAAACAGTTCCATATAAATAGGACCAGTAATTCAAACTTAGACTATGGAGGCTATGGTCTGAATTCAGGCCACCGTAAGGCCTCATGAATGCTAATCATCAAGGCGACTCCCCAGCTCAATGCACAGTGCTTTAAGTATTTGTGTACAGTGCTTTCAGTATTTGTGCTTGACTATTTCTCCTTTCTTGCTTAAAAGCTATTTCAAAGAGAATGTAACTAAACAAAACTTCGTTGATTTAAGTAGCACCAAATCACCTCTTAAGCTGAGTAGTCTTCCTACTGGCAGTTAAGCTGTGTGGTTGGAGGAAGATGTCACTGTTAGGTGGTCAGGATGGTTTATTTTGTTGCTTTGAGCCAAAGAGTACTGTCTCCCAGAGTGCTCTAAGTATGTCTGATACTTTAGTCAACAGCATGGCTCCTTCAATCTCGGGTTCTGGAGTTCTAAATCCATACCTAGACTATGGTTGACTCCAAAAGTCATAAGCATGCTCCCTTTCCAGGAAGTCAAGCCTTATGGACACCGTCAGTTATCTACCCACCTTCTTTTTAGTGTAGTTTAAGAATGTGACACTGGTTAGTTTGGCTTGCTAGTGCATACCTCTAGTCCCAGCATTCAGGAGACAGAGGCAGATGGATCTCTGAGTTCCAGGGCAGCCAGATCTACATAGTGAGACCCTGTCTCAGAAAGAGGGAACAGGGCTAATGGCAGAGGGTGGCAGTGAGGTGGCCTCTCATCTTCAGCTTGAGGTTGGGTAACTGTGGTTCTCACAGCCTCAGTACCCCTAAATAGCTATAGAAAATTTGCTATGGGCTTATTAGAGAAACAGAAGAGAAAAATGATCCTCGCTGGCTTGCTGTGTGGGCTTGTTTTGGTAGTGGATATTATTACATGGTAAGTTAAGCGTTTATTTTCAACGACCAAGTATTTGGGCCAAAATTAAATTGTTTTTCTCTAATTCCAACAACCAAATGTATAGGAAGAACCTTTCAGAGAAAGAGTGTGTTTTCTGGTGGGCCTCTTTCTTCAGATCACCCTGTTTTCCCATCTACAGACCTCCACAGATTTCAAGCACGTATCACAAGAAGACTGTGTACAGGTTGGCTTGGGGGCCACCAGTCCCCCCCATGTCCCTTGGTAAGTGCCTTAGTGTGTAAGTTAACACACAAGAATGTGTTCTACTTTAATTCTAGGGTCTGAAAGCTGAGGTCATAAATGTTCGGGTACAGTCACTGCGGGGGGTGTGTGTGTGCGCGTGCGCTGCTTCTTTCCCTAAAGTAATATGTCTTTCTTAGTGTCTTTTAAAATGAGCTAGAAGCGTTTTACGGTCTTTTGCCATCCTCCTGTGCTGAAGTGTCTGGATTCCGCAGCACTGATTTTATGCAGAGTAGAGAGTTGCCTTGCCAACAGGAACATAGCTGTACAACTAAGGGCTGTGCCCTGAGACCCCGCCTTAGTCATGGGAAGTCCTGTGTGCACAAGCAGCAGGAATCTCACTTCTGGAAGAAAACCTACATTGTCAGAAGCTTTTATTTTCGACCATAAAGTTCTCTCTGACCACATCTGTCGTGTCAGGGCTCTTGAACACCAGAAAGCCGTTACAGTGAACACAGTATCTCAGAAGTTGACGCCTCTTCTGCCCACAACTGTCCACACTGCTAAGAGAATGGCTTAACTCAACACACTGCATCACTTGCCACACAAAGCCCTTCCTGTTGACAGTGTGATGTGCTGTGCTAATGATGTAGCTTTGGAAGCAGCTCTGCTGGTGAGGTGAGGAACTCACGGGCTTTTCTGTGGCAGGAGGGGAAGGAGACAGGCCCTCCCTCACCTTGTACAGCTGTGGAGGGGAAGGCATTGTACTGCAGCATAACCCCTGGAAGCTCAGTGGAGAGGCCTTCGACATCAACAAACTCGTGAGGGATACCAATTCCATCAGAGTAAGTTCCAGCGGCCTAAAGTCTACTCAGCTTCCTTTGGTCTCTCTTACTCACGGCCATCTGTAAAGATGTGCTCAGCCAGACTTCTCAGATAGCTGAAGCTACTGGTGAATTTGTGGGTTCCCTGCTGTACCTGAGAGGTCTTGATCATTGAGTAAAGTAAAACACTGAGTGGGGGTTGGGGAGTCTTAATTGCAATGGTAATGATAAAAATTTTTTTCATCGTGTCTCTGTAAAGCATCCTTTTTGTTTGGTTTTTGGATATTTCTCTTTGAGACAGACTTTACCATATGTAGTTCTGGGTGGCCTGGAACTTACCATGGAGACCAGCCTGGCCTCAGATTTACAGAGATCCTCTGGCTTTTGCTTCCCAGGAGCTGGGAGTAAAGACGTGCGTGCGTCCTTTTAGAGCTACCCTTTCAACTAGAGTCACTGCCCTACTGACAGTGACTGTGTGTGCTTCCACTGGCCTCCTCAGCTCTTTTCTTTTGATAGGAGGCTTCCCATTAGCTCCTCCTCCCTCAGCCTCCCAAGTGCTGGGGATATAGGGATGTTCATGCACTCAGTCACGTGCACAATTCAGAAAGTTCTCTTGGGTCCTTTGCCTGGGCCTCACATTTAATCACATTTGCTTTAACTTTGTGCTGCTGTATTTGAATTTCTTACCCTTTTTTTGGAGACAGGATCTAATTTAGCTTAGTCTGGCCTTGAGCTTGGTTCCTGCCTCTACTTCCCAGGTGCTAGGATCATAGGTATGCACCATAATGCCCAGCTTCTACAGCTGTCCCTTACTTGAAAGTCAGATCATAAATACTAAGATTTCTTTTCCCTTCCCAATGAGCAGTTATGTGCTCGCTTCCGCAGCACATATACTAAAATTGGAACCAAATGAGCAGGTTTAATTGCTGCTACTCAATTTTTTGTATGGTTACCACAAGGTAACATAGTCAAATTGTAGTTGACTGTATTCTTTCATTTTTTTCAATGTTGTTTGTATATTAACATCTGATAATAAAATTCCTATCCTGGCAAGATTTTTGTTGCGTGGCAGCTGGACTTCTGTATCAGAGTTCAACTGAGGATCCTGCAAAAGAAATAAAAATTTGGAATCTCTTTACAAAAAAAGAAGCTGTGGGCATGTATGGAATAGACAAAAGAAAACAGGGTCATGCCACCAGTGAAGTGGCTCAGCAGGTAAAAGTGCTTGCCAGCACACGTGCCCACCTGAGTTCTGTCCAGGAACCTACATAAAAGTAGAGAATCTACTCCCAAAGTTGTCCTCAGGCTTCTACAGACACACTCACCCCAATATAATATAAATCATTTTAAGAAAAAGGAAGTAAGGGGGCAAGGTCCTGACGGGACCATGAGAATAGCTGGTCCTGCTTGTGAGCAGTGGAGGCATGGAAAGAGGCTGGGGAGTGGGAGGCTGTCACTGCAGACCGATTCCTTTTGATTAGCTTTGCTCTGTAAGGTCACAGGCTGCACAGTAATTAATCGCTGGCTGCTCTGTTCCATTTCAGAACCTGTAGTCGGAGTACTCATTCTCTGGCTGATTGCGGTGCTGGTCTAAAAACTGCTCTTCATATTTAGAACATGTTTTAGTCACCAGGGGTATTCCTTCTCCTCATCGTGTCATTGAGTTGTAAGATGAACAGGAAGTGCTCATTCCTGTACCTGGCCTGTTTTGCTTTCTAGTACAAGCTGCCTGTTCACACGGAGATCAGCTGGAAAGGAGATGGCAGAGTCATGGCAATCGGCAATGAAGATGGGTGAGTGTGTCCTGTGCAGGAAGCTCTGTGGTTGCAGCACTCCGTGGCTGGCCAAGGCCTTCTACAGTGCCCAGTGGTAGCCTCACCTGTTCTGCGTTAGGACTCACTGTGGGTACCCTCAGCTTCCATCTTTGGGAAGTCTCACTGTCTTTTTGTCTATTGTTGACTGTGGTCATAGTCCTTTTTCAGACATAAGTTCCTAATTCACTCACACCTCCACCCTCGGCTAGTCCTGGTTCCTTCTGAAAGAAGGACCTCTGCCAGGGATAGAGCACTTTCTAGCTCAGCTTCCTTGGACTGAGAGAAAAAGGAAGGGCTATTAGCACAAATTGTACCTTGGTCAGCCAAGGTTCTCATCCTGCTGTGTCTTGTCCCAGGTCCATAGAAATCTTCCAGGTCCCCAACTTGAGACTGCTCTGCACCATCCAGCAGCACCACAAGCTCGTGAACGCCGCCGTGTGGCACCATGAGCACGGCAGCCGTCCAGAGCTGAGCTGCCTCCTGGCTTCTGGCTCCAACAACGCGGTCATCTACGTGCACAACCTCAGGGCTGTCCTAGGTAACACTGACTTCTCTCTGGGGTGATAGTGGATTTCTGAGACAAGGTCTCCTATAGCCCAGGGTAGCCTCATGTAGCCAAGGATGACCTTGAACACTGTCCTCCTACCTGTGCCGTCTGAATGCTGGGTTGCCCCTTGCACTTCCCTGTCCACCTGTGATCTGGGATCCTGTGCCTACAGGAAGTCTTAAATGTAGGTGAAGTTAGAGACGTCACAGAGTGTTACATCATTTTGTTTTGTTTTAAGATGAGGAAATGTGTCACTAGCAGAACAGACCATTATTACCAAAAATGTTGGATTTCTTTAGGTAAAAGAATGGATAACGACTAGAAACTCAGCAGTTGGTAATATTGTTCCTACAGTTTGGTTTTGTCTGGTATTTCCTCTTTAGTAGCTTCAGATGCTCTGTCACTACCTAGAGTACATGCAAGAGCAGATATGTTAGTGGCCTTTATCTAACACACTTCCTGTGGGAGCCTGCATGTCAGACCCTGCCAGCTACACTTCTTTAAGAAGAATTTTACATGATTTCTTCCTTCTTTCCTCCCTCTAAACCCTTCCATGTACACACACACCCTTCAACTTCTTGGGCTCTTTCTTGTCTTTAATTGTTGTACATATATATTCCTAAATACATAAATGTAACCTGCTTAGTGCATGCCATGTTGCTAGTATGTTTATGTTTTCAGAGCTGACAATTTGGTATTGGATAACCAATTGATATGTGTTCTTCTCTGGGGAAGACTGTTTTCTTTCTCAATATTTCTTAGCTGCCTGTAGTTCTTTGTCTAAAGTTGGCCTCATGAGCCTTTTCCCTTGAACGTTCAAGCCTTCTCCCTTCTACATTAGCACGTCTTGTGTCATCTTTGTTCAGGTCATGTTTGGACAACCATATTGTTTAGAGAAGACACACACTCTCAGCAAATTCCCTGATCCTGTGGCTGTTCCCATCTAGTGAGCTGCATTCTTAATCACTGGGATCTCACAACACCTTGCTTCTTGCCATGCTCTGTCTTCCTGTGCATCCTTTTTGTGGCTGTTGTTGTGACTTCTTCCCCTTGTCCGTTAGAGAGCAGTTCTGAGTCTCCAGTGACCATCACAGAGCCCTACCGGACCCTGTCGGGGCACACAGCCAAGGTTACCAGTCTGGCGTGGAGCCCGCATCATGATGGACGGCTGGTCTCTGCTTGCTATGATGGCACAGCTCAGGTACTGTGTATCCGTGAGCGGGGCCCTTCGCTGTGTAGTCTGGTGTATTCTAAGAAACTTTCCCCTCTGCCAGCTCTCTGTTTTAGGTTGTTCTCATTCCCCTCTGTCATCTACAGAAAGACTGTAAGAGCTAAAAGACATTGTAGTTTCATCATAGCCTTGAGCTGCTCATTTTGACTTAGAGTCAGTGTGGTGACTTCTAATTACTCTCAGTGTGGTGGACCTAAGTGGCCCAAAAAGTATCTTTCAACCAAACCACCACAAAGATTTTAGCTAATTGTAGACACTTTTTTTCTTTGGGCTTTTGCTGCAGTGTCTTGCTCTGCAAGGCACGCTGTCCAGCTCTTTGTATTTTGTATTGTTTTGTTTTTTTCGAGACAGGGTTTCAGTATGTATCCCTGGCTGTCCTGGAACTCACTCTAAACCACACTGGCCTCAAATTCAGAGATCTACCTGCTTCTGCCTCCTGAGTGCTTGGATCAAAGCTGCGTACCACCACCACCCATCTGTTTTGATTTTTTTAAATTGCATTTATTTTGTTTGCATGCGTGCATGGCCAGGAAAACTTGCAGGAGTAGGTGACCCTGTGGTCCTGGGGGTTGAACTGAGGTTATCAGACTTGACAGCAAGTGCCTTTTCCGCTGAGCTGTCTCACCATCGCACCAAGCTGTCCTCAAAGCTTTACTCCTCTTGCCCCAGCCTTCTAGGCTAGGATTGTACTGGTGGCCGCCATGCCAGCTCCCCAGGACAAACATCAACACAGTTCTGGTTTGAGATAATGTGGTCCATAGAGCATGAGTGGATCATCTCCACAGGAATGCCGCTCCCACATGCTCCTCCTCTGAGAGACAGTGTTGTCACATGGACGCCTTAGATACATTGCAAATCGCATGAGAAATAAAAGCCCGCCATGAGTTCATTTTTAATTGGGCAATTTATGTCCCAGAACAATAGGATAACCAGCAATTGTTATTTCTGTCCCACTACTGTCGTAGGTGTGGGATGCCCTCCGGGAAGAGCCTTTGTTCAATTTCCGAGGACATCGAGGCCGGCTGCTGTGTGTGGCGTGGTCCCCAGTGGACCCAGAATGCATCTACTCGGGTGCAGATGACTTCTGTGTATACAGGTGGCTGACCTCCATGCAGGACCATTCCCGGCCTCCTCAAGGTTGGTCAGGAAGAGGTTAGGGGGTCCACACAGTTTTTCTGATTCCCTTTCTCTCTGCCTTAATAATTGATGAGTTTCTCTGATCCCACCCAGTATCAGTAGAGTGTGTCTGCAGCCTTCAGGGCCAAGGATAGCACTGCCGAATTGTAACAAGTGTGGCCACATCTTCACTAGGAGGGCATTCGGAAAGGAAAGAACCTACAGCACCTTATGCCAGAAAGAGTATATTCAAAGAACTGAGACACATCGAAGTACAGGGAGTAGGTGAAGGGGCCCTTGTAAACAAGAGGGATAGTTGACAGGAGGGGCAGCATGATGTCTGAGGGTGGGGAGATTAGTCAGGATTCTCCAAAGGAACAGAACTGATAGAATGAAACACAGGAGATGTATTAGAGTAGCTTACAGGCTGTGGTCTGGGTAGTCCAAGAATGGCTGTCTCCTGATGGAAAGGCCAAAAATCCAGTACTTGTTCCTTCTGCAAGATTGCTCAACAGTTCCAGATCTGGTGCTGGAGTCTAGAAAGACTTGTGGAGAGCAGCTTGTCTTTAGTCTGTGTTGGAATCCTAAAGAAGTAGGTTCTAACACTGACAAGAGTGAGCACAAGCAGGCAAAATGCAAGGGCTTTCTTTCTGCATATCCTTTATATAGGCCCAGAGGTGTGGCCCTGATTATGATGGGTCTTCTGACCTCAGATCCAGTCAAGAAACTCCCCACAAGGCTCAGCATAGTGGTGCACTCCTTTAATCGAGACCTGGGAGGCAGAGGCACAAGGATCTTTGTGCTTTCAGGGCCAGCCTGGTCTACACAGCAGGCTCCAGGACAGCCCTGTCTCAAAACAGTTAAAAGCAGATAGAGACAGTTGCTCACAGGTCTGCTCCCACTTCTTGGGTTTTAGTTGCTTGCAGGTATAGGCAGGTTGGCAACCAAGACTGGCTGTCACTGGGTAAGGGACTTGCTATGCAAACCCTGTCAGCCTGAGCTCAGTCCCTAGAGTCCACGTAAAGGTGGAAAGGGGGAACTGACTCCAGAAGTGCCCTGTGACTTCGATAGGCATGCCTGGGTGATCATGAGTACTCAGACTCACATTAGTTAATACCTATATATTGTTTATTATTAATATGTAATATGTAAATGAGTATATTAACTATACAGATATGGCGCTCACAGCAAACTGATGTGCAGATAACACCAGTGTTATCCATACAGTGATCCCATGAGTTTTCTTGGGGTTACTTACAGGAATAGAGTAACTAAAAAATGGCTGCATCACCAAAGCCTACTCCAGCATGGGTGACAGCTTACAAAAGCTGGGAACCTGGAGCTCACTGAAAGCCTGCAGGTAGCTCAACAGGTTGAAGAACTTCCTTTCCAAGTGACTATTCTGAACGTCTTCCAGGCAGCGTGGCAAGTTTCTACTTTCTCCAGACAGCTGATCTAAGTCCCAGAGTCTTCGCGGCATAGCATCTCTTCCTTTGAGGGGGGCCCTCAGCTTTTATTGTCTGCTTTGGCAGGGAGGGACCTATTGACATCTGCTAGTTCCAGAGACTTCCTGAAGCTTTTTTGAGTTGTTTACCTTCCTGTTTAAAGAACTTTCTTGCAGGATGGAATGTTTCAATCTCAGAGGAAACTTATACAACATTGGGTATAAAAGTATTTGCTGCTAAGCCTGACTAGGGTTTGAGCCCTAGGACCCACATTGTGGAAGTCCCACAAGCTGGTCTCTGATGGATAGATTTCTTTCTTCCTCTGTCTCTCTCTCTGTCTGTCTGCTAGCCATACAATCATATAAATGTAATGTTTATAATTTACATGTAAATTTCACAAGTTTATAAAAATATAAGTTTTAAATTTAAATATATATGTATTTTTTAATATAAAGAAAATAAACAGGGAAATTGTATTTGCAACAGCCAGGGATTAACTGGTGCCAGACATATCTCCTACTATAAACAGCTAGAAACAGTAGATGGAGAAATATACCTCCAACGATGGCGTTTCCTGTCCTCTTACAGTCTTGTAAAATAATATTCAGATTAGCTTTGTCTGTGGTCAGAAACTGGACACAGCTCCAATGCTAATGAGCGTGTGAGTGTGTCCTTCAGAGGAAGTGTGCATAGCCATAAGAAAGATGTAGGCTGGAGATGCAGCTCAGTACAGAGTGTGCCATGTCTACAAGACCTGGTTCATCCCGCAGAACAGAAACAAAGAACAGCTTCTGACAAATGCAGCGAAATTGATGAGTTTCTGACAAACCACACTGAGCAGAAGCAGCCAGGCCCAGAGGACTACACAGGATGCTTACTGTCTCTATGAAAACCTAGAACAGTGACACTCAAACTGGTGACAGAGCAGCAGAAGACAGGGAGCCAGGTCATCTACAAGGCAGTGAGAGTCTCGCTCGGGTCAAGGGTCAGACGTTTTACATCTGGTCTGTAGTGGAAGTGCTGGTTATAATACTATGAGTCAAAAGCAGTTGAAATATGAAAGGTGATTTAAAAAAAAAAAAGGCTGTCTGCAAGTGATAAAGCTTTTAAGGAAGAAAGAGTAGTACTGGGTGCTGCAAACTAGTAGGTATGGAGCATATGGGAAGGGTACTCTTCAGGTTCCAGAATCGCCAGAAACTCCAGTCCTTGTGGAGCTAGTAGGCCTCCACCACTGCATTCCAACCAGGAAGTCACGGGTGCCGACTTGGTGAGTTAGTGACAGCCCCAGTCAAGAACCTGGTGCTGGAACTAGGGAGTCCAAAAGCGTGGTCATGGACAGCAAACATTAAGACACCCTCTTATCACATGATTAAAATAACCAAAAAAGCATGTACTGTCCAGAGGTGCTGTCTTGCCTCTGTGGCCAGTTGAAAATGTAGTCTGCATCCCTTGAAAAGTGGGCATACATGAGTGGGCATACCAAATCCCAAGAGGATTTGTTCTTGGATGGAGGATGTAGGCAGGAAGACTTGGGGAAGGCAGTGTGTGGGGCTGTCAGAGTGGCGTGTAGTTCCAGAGGGTTTCACCAGGAGCTTTGACCAGCTATATTTTCTCCATGTGGCCTTGACTATCATGGACTCTCTTTGTAGACCAGGCTCGCCTTGAAATCTCAGAGCCTGCCTCTGCCTCCCTGAATGTGTACCACTGTGCCTGGCATCTATTCTTACTGTTACTATGGTCTTTGTAGGGAAAAAAAGTATTGAACTAGAGAAAAAACGGCTCTCTCAACCTAAGCCAAAGCTTAAAAAGAAGAAAAAACCTAACCCGCGACTGCCTATAAAGCAAGATTCATCCATTGGCACCGAAGATGAAAGTGTAAGGGAGAACTCAGGACCTGTTGAGAATGGCGTGTCAGACCAGGATGGTGAGGAGGAAGCCCAGGAGCCAGAGCTGCCACCCTCTCCAGTTGGTAGGTGCTTCTGCAACACCGGCTCACCGGTATCTTGATAGAGCCGGTCCTTCTCAGTGTGTAGCTTCTGTCTCAAGTGAGCCTTTGCAAACTGTTAACACTGGTTAAAGGGCTATGTTTTGTTTCAGTTTTTAAGATTTAGTTTTGTTTCATGTGTATGACTGTTTTGCCTGCATTTATGCTTGTGTACCACAAAAGTGCAGTGCCCGTGGGGACCAGAAGAGAGCAGTGGGTCCCCAGCAACTGGAATTACAGACACTTGTGAGCTACCGTGTAGGTGCTGGGAACTGAATGTAGGTCCTCTGCAGAGCATCCAGTGCTGTAAACCCTGAGCCATCTCTCCATCTCTTTAAAAGGTTAAATCTCTAACTGCCTCTTTGAAATGTTACAGGAGATATGGTGGATGATTGGGGTGGAGACAGTAATACTATAGGCGCTTTTTCGAAAAATATTTCATTTCCGTTTCTTTTGCCTCTTCCTACTCCATCCCAGTCCCGTCTAACACCCAATACCAGGTAGGAGAGAGGAGGTTCTAGTGAGAAAGGTGGTGCAGTTCTCTTCAGCTGGTTCCTGCTGGTTAGGGTCCTTGGTTCCTTGGGGCAAGTCTAATCTTCATAGTTGGGATATCTTCTCCTCAAACTGCATCAACAGCAATCAGGAGCAGCAGCAGCATTTTGCTTTCTTGGAGCTCCCCTTTTCTCTCTGGGCTTTATTCCCTCTCCAGAGTCCTCAGAATTGAACTCTGCAGCTGGCAAAGAGCCCCTCTCAGAGCCAGGACGAGGCAAATAGTTTGCTGCCGTGGACAGTCTAAATTAGCCCCATATCTACACCTGGGATTAAAACAAAAAACATGTTTACATGTTTTTAAAGACACCAGAACTTTCCACTGTACAGCTCAGCTTCAGCTGTTCAGGGTGAGACTGTGAGGCACAGTAAGAAAGGGCAGCGTGTGAGCAGAGGTGTGACTGGAGAGCATGCCTCTGTGAAAGAATGTTGTTTTAAACAAAATCCCAAACTGGTTTTACCAATAAAGACTCGAGAGCCAGATATTAGGGTGAAAGCCTGCTAGCTCAGAGGGGCAGAGAAAGCACCCAGCTGACCTTCCTACCCAACAACATCCCAGAAGGAAAAGCCCCTTCTCCTTATCCATATTCTCTTAATAACCTTCAAACTGAATGTCCCTCCTTTCTACTTTCTGTGTGTCTCTCTGTTCATCCTCCAGACATCCTCATTCTCTGGGGTTTTTTCCTGCATTCACTCCCTGTCAACTGATTGTTTGTTCCACCTCCTAACCTGTGGTTGACTTTATTTAATGCTGTGTACGGAAGGCCCTTGGATTATAGGTATGTGCTAGGGTTGAACCACACCACAACTAGAAACAGGTTTTTCCAGTATACAGTGTCATAGTGTGACCAGGTATCCTACAACAAAAGAAAACATTGTCCCTTGAACAGATGAACTTAAGTGTTCCTATTTACATGGGAGCAAGCAAGTTCCCTTTGTCCAGCTTGAGATCTGCTTGGCTCTCTCTTACCAGAGAAAAACTAAGGGTGTCTTAGTCACTGTTCTGTTCCCATGACGAGGAACCCTGACCAAGGCAAGTTTTATTAAAAAAGCATTTAATTGGGAGCTTGCGTATAGTGTCAGAGGCTCAGTCCAGTATCATCATGGCTGGCAGCGTGGCAACACTCATGGCCCTGGAGCAGTAACTAAGAGCTACATCCTGATCCGAAGGCAAAGAGGGGGAGATTAGGCCTGGCTTGGGCTTCTGAAACTTCAAAGCCCACCCCCAGTGACACACTTCCTTCAACAAGGCCACACCTACAGGAGCCTATGAAGCTGTCCTTACTCAAACCATCACAAAGGGTCCGTTCTTTCCATAAGTGCAGCTGTGTCGTTTGTTAGATTCTCATGGAATGCATGTGTCACTAGCTCTCATTTTAATCTTGTGCGTGTTTGAAGAGAAAAGGCTGAGTATAGATAAAATAGCACTTTCGTTCTCTTACTACCTTAAGTCTCTGTGTTTACATCTGTTAAAATGAATGATTAAAAACCAGAGAGTATAAAGTGATTGTCGCTGAACTCTGATATTTCCATGTGCCAGGATTGAAACAACCAAAGCAGAGGTATCTTTGACCATCCATCTTAGATTGTGGATTTGGGTAGATAAATTCCTAAGAGCTTACCAGGTTTACCTTCAGGCTAACCAGAATGCGCTTATCTTGGGGGATGGTGAGATGGCCCAGTGCCTGCCACACAGTCCTGAGGTTGATCCTGGAACCCATGAAAGGTGGAAGGAGAGACCTGACTCCAAAGAGTCTCATATGGTACAGATGCATTTACAATTATTATTACCACTGTCCTGACCTCCACGTACACAACAGAGCACATACAGTGACAACAATAATTGTAAATTGTATCATATAAGGGCTACACAAAATGTCCTTTGCCTGTGTAGGCCAGAAAACAGTTTGTGTGCTTAGGATTGTGACTGTTGTGGACCTGCAGTTTTAAATTAGGGAAACTTTGTCCTGTCTGTGCATAGAAGCTAAGTTATCTGACAGATAATTCGCCATGAGAGTTTCCAAATCAAATGTCAGAGTTCCAAGTGAATCAGTCAGTCTATGAAGCGGAAAAGGCACAGTTGCTAGAATTGCATTGCTGAGCCTGTTAATGCTCTTACAACAAGAATAGGCTCCACAGTGTGTTTTGAAACAGAGTCTCGTTCTAACCACTGTTGGTTGTCCTGGGACTCACAGGACAGGCTGTGAGTAGTAGCCCAGGCTGGCTTCAACCTTAGTTACCCTGTCTCAGTATCCAGAATGCTGAGTTACAGGTGAGAGACCCCATGCTCACCACCTTTTTATATAGTTCTCATCTCAGAGCTTCTCTGTTTCTTTACCCTTGCTGCAGTTTGTGGAGAACCTGCTTCCTGCACTGCTGTTTCCTTAGGCTTTGAAAAGTTAAAAGTCACTGTGAGTAGCAAAGCCACCTCCCTGAAAAAGGAGCCACCGAAGGAGAAGCCAGGTCAGTGTTCTGTCAGCACGTATTTCTAAACCTGCTGTGCCCAAGAGAGCCTTTTGAATAAGCGCGGGGTGCTCTGAGTGTGCTGCTGGTGATCATTTTGGTTTTTTGTCTGTTCTCATTGCTGAGCACTTGAAATGTCTTACACTTGTTGATTCCACTTGGGAATGTTAGCAAGGGCGCTTTGCGTATTTTGTGAAGATGTACCAGCCAGTGTGGTGTAAAAGCTGCTGTCTGGGCGGCTCAGTGCCGCCCTGCTGCAGGCCGCGCCGTCCCTGCCTGTATTCGTGGTCCTTCAGTTCTGTCTCTGGTCTGCTGTTCTGATACCATGTGCGGTTGTTGCGTTTCAGAAGCCTTGCTCAAGAAGAGGAAGGCTCGCTCCATGCTCCCTCTGAGCACCAGCTTAGACCACAGGTCCAAAGAGGAGCTCCATCGAGACTGTTTGGTACTGGCGACTGCCACACATGCCAAAGGTACCGAGCGCCGCTCCTGCACTTGACGGGCTCAGCTGCTGGTGGTGCTGCGTGTTAGGGGCATGTGTCTTAAGATTAGCCCTGCTGCACCTTTCCCACTTTGCTTATCCTCCCTCCCGCCCACCGCCACACCCTGTCCTGCAGTCCTGTTCCCAGCGTCCCGCCTGTCACCAGCCGTCTTTGTGCCCCGTTCAGCCTACCCCTACATATCTTGGTGTAAATCTGCTTTCCGCTCTTCTCTGCTAGTATCATTAGGTAAAAAAAAAGTAACTTCTACTAGAGATGCCCCATCATGTGGCGTTACTTCAAAGTACTTAATGGAGGTTTTATTTTTTTAATGATTTTTTTTGTTTTGTTTTGTTTGTCACACTATTTTGGTATTTGAGCAATGTAGTGTTTCTGCTTTGAATTCAGTGTTTGAAAGAGCAGCACAAGAAAACACAGTTCACAGAATCTGAAGAAAGTTGCTCCCCTGCCCGTTCCAGTGCCCACTGCTGGCTGTTTCCTCTTGAGCTTTTGTATAGGTGTTTTTTTTGTTTTTTTTTTGTTTTTTTTTTTTCTTAAGGCAACCTAAAGCTCCATTGGTTACAATAGTTAAACCTATTGGAGATTAGGGTTTTTTGTTGTTGTTATTTTGTTTTGTTTTTTACATTCTCAGGTAGAGTGAGTACTCTGGACAGAACCCAAGTCCTTCATATGCTGGGCTTTGGGCCACACACAGGCATAATGGACTGTTTTTAAAGGGTAGAGAATGAGTATTGAATCCTTTTGTGATAGATTTCAGGAATTTTTTATTAAAGAGAGCCTCCTGCCTCTGCCTCCTAACTGTTACAGAGAATTCTTGGGATACTCTGGTTAATTTAACAGTATTTTTTTTAAGACGTGTTGAATTGAAAATGATTTTTTAATATTTTCCTCTCAAACCTTTATTAGCACAAATAGAAGAATGGTATTATCTCATTGGATTTTGCCCAAGCTCGGGGGTTTTGTTTGTTTGTTTGTTTGTTTTTTAATTATTTATTTTATGTGCATTAGTGTGAAGGTGTCAGATCCCTTGGAATTGGTATTACAGACAGTTGTGAGCTGCCATGTGGGTGCTGGGAATTGAACCTGGGTCCTTTAGAAGAGCAGACAGTGCTCTTAACCACTGAGCTATCTCTCCAGCCCAACCCTGACTCCCAGCTGAGTTTTAAAGGCTCCAAACTGCTTCAGAAAGTAGTAGGGTTTTTGGGTAGAATAAATGAGGGCTTGAAGTGTGGTGGTAGGGGGAGGTGTTTTATTTTTTCTTTTATCTTTGAAGTAGGTGTTGGGGCATGTATCCAGAAATCAGGAGCTATGTCATCACTTTCTCTGTTGACTGTTTCCATTTTTACATCAGCAGAGCTAACTGAAGATGTGTCGGCTGACCTTGAGGAACGATTCCACTTGGGCCTTTTCACTGACCGGGCGACTCTGTACAGGATGATCGAAACAGAAGGTGAGGCCTCCTCAGTCCACATAGCCTGTCAGTCCTCACTCACCCTGACTTTGACATGTGCCTCTGTGTGGCTGCCAGCCCTTGCATTGTCATGCCATGCTGCTTGAGCTGTTTATAAGCATGTTGCCATCCCCTGTGTTGTCCATGTAGTCATCAGACTCCAAACCATAGCCACTAACTGGTGTGATGCACAGGAAGGCCACTGGTGACAGTGCTCAGCTGGGCTCCAGTCCCGTTCCTTATATTGGTTTGGGTCAGTGGCTCATTCCTGTGATGGCACAGGAGGCTAGCACGCTGGAGGCTAAAGCAGGAGCATCACAAGGTTGAGGCCAGCCTGTAAGACCAACCAGTGAGTTCTAGAGCACCCTGAGCTATGAGAGGACTTTGTCCTTAGTGGCGGGCGCCTTTAATCCCAGCACTCAGGAGGCAGGGGCAAGTGGATCTCTGTGAGTTTGAGGCCAGCCTGGTCTACAAAGTGAGTTCAGGACAGCCAGCGCTACACAATGAAACACTGTCACAAAAGAAGAAAAAAAAAAAAAAAGCAGTGGTGGCGCTTTAATCCCAGCACTTGGGAGGTCGATCTCTGTGAGTTCAAGGACAGCCAGGGCTACATGTTGAGACCCTGTCTCTAAAGAAAGAAAGCCAGGGAGCAGAGGGATGGCTCAGCAGGTAAAAGTGTACTCCTGACCTGAGTTCAGCCCTTGGAGCACACATAGTTTGCACTGTAATCCTAACACTCCTACAAAACTGGGAACAGAAGCAGAAGGATGAGCTGGAAGCAGTTGTCTTGATGCAGAAACAGAAACCCTGCTTCTGAAGCAAAGTGAAAGACTTAAAATCTTAAATCCTGTTAGTGGGCGACTTCCTGATCAGTCAGTGACTGTAGACTTCTCTTCCAGTGTGACTTCTGTTTCATAAAGGCCAAAGCAGCTTTCAAACACTGTCTCTTCTACACAGGAAAAGGTCACTTGGAAAGTGGCCACCCTGAGCTTTTTCACCAGCTCATGCTCTGGAAGGGAGATCTGAAGGGTGTTCTCCAGGCCGCAGCAGAGAGAGGCGAGCTGACGGACAGTCTTGTGGCCGTGGCACCAGTAGGTATGTGCTTCTTGGAAAAGTGTGTCACCTCCAGGATGTGCCATTAAAGCTGCCGCAACACCCGTGTGGTGTCGTGGTAGCACACAGCTGCAGTGCCAGCGCCTGGAAGGCTCGGGCAGAGGAATCACGAATTCAGGGCCAAAAAAAGAAAAGATGATTTGTCAGTGCTTGCCTTGAGCACTGACAAACCCAATGGATGGGTTTACAGAAGCTGACTCTGCAGCACAGCAAAGGCTGTGGACTCTGCCTATTGTGTGCTGTCCAGACAGAATAGCGGTAGCCCATGCTCTAAAATAGGAGCTTCGTTTTGTTCATAGTTCCCAGGGCTAGGGGGCCAGGGCCAGCACCGCTCAGCAGTGGCAAAGGTCACCTGGTCATCTGCATTACAGTGCAGGGATGTAAGAGACCATTTGATAAGACAAGCACCTGAGATGAGGGGCAGGGCAGGACGGGCTGGCATTGTGGATGAGGCAGGCTGTGCTAACAGCTCATGGGAATTTGTCAAAATGAGCAGTCGTCAGTCTGTGTAGGAGCACTACCTGTTTTTTTAATTACTGTCCACCAGGCATCTGGGGATGCCTCTACCACATAAGCCGTTGACGAGAAACCACACGTTGAAGGACAATTTAGACCATATGTAACAAAATTGAAAATGCTTAAAACGTTTGGCCCAGCAGTTCAACTGATAGAAATTAAACTACATTCAACTCATACCCATTAACATCACAAGACCGTAAGGACCTACATGTCCTTAAGTAAGTGACCTCTCAAATCATGTAGCTAGAGTAGAACTCTTACAGGTGGCACCCAGACACTGAGGCAGCGTTGTATGCTCAGCATGACTGAGCTACAGTGTATGCAAGGACATTCTAGGTGACCCTCATGAAAACGGCTAGTTGAGCCTGGGAGCACTGAGCCATGCTGGGCCCTGTGCTACACTGTGAACCTTTCAGTCAGGACTGCTAAAAGTTACCCCAAGAAACCAAAGGGCAAGGTGTCTGTTATGCCTTCTTTATGAAGATGTGCGGAGAAGAACATAAGATTTTGAAATTTTTTTAAGACTTATATATAGTGTTCAGCCTGCATATATGCCTACAGGCCAGAAGAGGGCACCAGATTGCATTATAGGTGGTTGTGAGCCACCATGTGGTTTCTGGGAATTGAACTCAGAACCTTGGGGAAAGCAGCCAGTGTTGTTAACCTCTGAGCCGTCTCTCCAGCCCCCATTTTGTTTTGTGGTTTTTGTTTTGTTTTGTTTTTCAAAACAGTCTCTTTGGGTAGCTTTGGGTGTTCCGAACTCACTTTATAGACCAGGCTGGCCTCTCCTCCCTGCCTGTGCCTCCCTGAGTGCTAGAATTACAGGCATGTGACAATGCACCAGGTTGATTTTGCAATTTTCTATTAAGTTTGGTGAAATGATGGAGGCAGGAAAAGTGCACTGTGCTTAGGAAAAGAATTATGGCGTAGCTCAAGGAAGCAAGGAGAAAATGGCCCCTTAATGCCCTTAAAAGATCACCATTCCTCCCCTCAAACACTGGCATCTAGAGGTGTAGCAGAAAAGCTGGCTGCCAGCTGGACATGGGGTTTCACACTAGTCCAGCTCTTGGAAGGCAGAGGCAGGTGGATCCCTGTGAGTTAAAGGCCAGCCAGGACTACAGAGTGAGACCCTGTCTCAAAAGAACAAACAACTGGTGAGGCGTGACAGCAAAAAGCAACCATGTACCCCCAAGGCTGCAAAGAAGAAGCGGGCAAAGGAAGTTTGCTGGCACCAGGAGTCCTGCCAGCCTTGCCCAGGAAGAGGTGGAAGAGGAAGATGAATTTACAAAACAAAAGAAACAAACCAACAAGATCCATCTTGTGAATGCATGCTTCAGGGTAGGGGGCCCATGACTGAGTACACATCTCTATGGCTGTGAGGTGACTGTCAATGCTGTGGTGAGCATCTTACCGGGCCACACATGAAGCAGTGTGTGTGTGGTGGGTCTCATCAGCCCAGCAGGCACTCTCTTTGATCAGCATCCTCAGTAGATGTGCGTGGCCACAGTCACTGTGTGCTCCCACCCAAAAGTGTTCCCTAAATCTCTTGTATGATAGTCAAAGACACAATTCCTGTTTCAGGATATGGGTGTGAGGAGGGAAGTGAAGCTACATGGCATTTGAAGTCATACCTGATTGATGGATCTGCATACAGGAGTGACGTTTAAAAATAAGGAATTTTTAACTCAAGTGTGCCTCCTTTTATGCACCTCCCCCCCCTTTTTTCTTTTTAGCTGGCTACAGTGTGTGGCTGTGGGCCGTGGAAGCCTTTGCCAAGCAGCTGTGTTTCCAGGATCAGTACGTCAAGGCTGCCTCTTACCTGCTGTCTGTCCATAAAGTGTACGAGGCTGTGGAACTTCTCAAGTCAAACCATTTCTACAGGTCTGTACAGTTTGGGTCTCAAGCAGCAGCCAGCATGTTGTGATCTAAACTTGTTGATGAAACAATGGGAACAGAGAAAACAGGGTAAAACTAGTTGGGGTCTTGATACCTCACAAAGGTCACTCCCTTAAAGATTTTCTTCATGTGTATGTGTGTGGGCATGTGCACATGACCACAGGTGCCCGCAGGGGCCAGAGCCAGTGGATCCCCCTGGAGCTGAAATGACAGGTTATGAGCCAGCTCCGTGCCATGGGGGAGCTAACCAACATTGGGCCTGCCACAGGAGGGCTCCGGTCATGATGCTGCACGCCTTTGATCCCAACACTTGGGAGGCAGAGACTGGTGGATCTCTGTGAGTTCTAGGCCAGCCTGATCTACAAAGTGAGTGCAGGACAGAAAAACAAAAAGAGAGAGAGAAAGAAAAAAGGAAGATTCAACATTCCTGTCTTAGTTTTTATTGCTATAATAAACACCATGAGTGAAAGCAACTTGGGTGAAGAAAGGGCTTATTTCAGCTTACAACTCAAAAGTCTCAATCACTGAGGAAAGTCGGGGCAGGAACCTGGAAGAAGGAACTGAAGCAGAAGCCATGGAGGAGCCCTGCTTGTTCCTTGTTCCCTTTGGCTTCTTCAGTTTGATTTCTTATATAGCCCAGGACCGAGGTGGCACAGCCTGCAGTGCACTGGGCTCTCCCATGTCGGTCAACAGTTAAGACAGCCCTAGGCTGCAGAGGTGGCGCAGTGGTTAAGGGCACTGACTGCTTTTCCAGAGAACCCGATTTCATTCCCAGCACCCACACGGCAGCTCACAACTGTCTCTAACTCCAAGAGCTGACCCTCTCATACAGACATGTATGCAGGCAAAACATCAGTGCACATAAAATAAAGGTAAATAAATTATATATTTTTTTTAAAGTGCTTATAAAAAAAATTAAGACAGTCCCCACAGACTTGCCTTCAGGCCATTCTTCTGAAGGTGTTTTCCCAATTCAGATGTTGAGTTGACAGAACCAACCAGCACAGTTCAGATGAAGGGCCTCTCCACCTGGTTTGGAGTGACTGGTGTCTCCTTTCAGTTTAACACACTGGTGTGAGTGTCAGCCGTCTAGACAGCATACTCTAGAGCCTTAGTTCTCTGTCACCATGTCTGTCATTAAATGTGATGTTTGAGTGTTGGTTTGCTGTGATTGGTTTAAATCTGTACACTATGGTGCTTCTGTCGTTTGTCAGGTGTATCTTTTTTTCTGTTTTCTTTTGGATGGACTGTTTTGGTCTAGTTCCAGTACTGACTCCTAGCTACATTCTCTGAAATTCACTTGTTTACTTTAATATGTACAGATGTTTTGTCCATATATTTGTGCACCATGTGTGCCTGGGGCTTGAGAGACCACAATATTGGGTCTCCTGGAGCTGGAGTTACAGATGGTTGTGAGCCACTGTGTGGGCACTTGGGATTGAACCCAGATCCTCTGGAAAAGCAGTCAGTGCTCTTAACCATTGAGCCATTTCTCTTGATCTTTTTATTTTTTTATATCGTATATTCTACTGATAATTCACAAAATGTTTTTGTGTATGAAAGCCTGTAATTTCACCTTCATTTTTTTAACTTATTTATTTTAATTTCACATGCATTGATGTTTTGTCTACATGTAAATCGGTATGAGGGTGTCAGATACCTTAGAACAGCTGTGATCCATCGTGTGGGTGCTAAGAATTGAACCGAGGTCCTTGGAAAAATAGCCAGTGCTCTTAGCCACCAAGCCATCCCGAGACCCTCACTTTCGTCTTAAGAGAGCTTTTCCAAGTTTAGAACTCTAGATTGTTTCCAGATGTGGTGGCTCATACCTGCAACCCGCACTAGGAGGAATGGCGGATGTGGTGGTGCACACCTGTAATTCTAGCATCTGGAAGAACAAGAGCCTACAGGATCCTATGCTGCAGATTTTCTTTCTACTGTCTTTGACTTTGCTTTTTTGTTTATGTAACCCAGTTTGTCCTTGAAACTCCTGCCCTAGTTTTCCAGGTTAAGTACAGGTGTGCACTGCATGACAGCTGTATTTTCAGATCTACTGCATGAGAACAGTGGAGTTTTCTCTTTTTGGGTCTTGGACTGTCACTGACTTTTCAGTGCTGTGAAGATGTGAGGTTGTCCTTTTGTTTATCTTGTCTAGGTTTTGCTCTCCTCCTTTAGAGAATGCTAAGCTTTGTTGTGGCTCACCTTGATCTTTTTGGCAACTGAGAACAAAGTCCGATGGGGCCAGCTTCAAATTTGTGGCCATGTTGTCTGCCTCTGGAGTGCTGGGATTGCATGCCTCCCCCGTATTTCAGAAGGGCAGATTTAGAGATGTCCATCCTGTAGACTTGTGTGGGCCTCCTACCTTCTGATATCTCTGTCACAGGCCTTGTTGAGTGAGCAAGTCTCACACAGCAGGCTCTGGGTATCATTTGGCTCCCAGCTCCATGGTTCTTTGTTCGGCCTTTCAGAGTTTCCAACATGGATAGAGACACAGCCAGAGTCATAAGCAGAGCTTGGCCACCTCTGTGAACAGCTTTCTCCTCTGGCGCTGCAGGCCTCTGGTTTAAAGGATTATGCCTAGAAGTAAAAGCCCCAAGTACCTTTAAATGTTGCTCTTTGGATCGTTTTTCATCCCTCCTACAGCCTTAAGGGGACTGCAGCTCAAGCAGAACCGCACTTGGATGATGCTTGCCAAGGGATGCAGGTCTCCCACACCCTGAGAGGCTCTGTGAAAAGGGTCAGAAATGCCTCTCTTTAGTTTTGGATCACTTTAATTGGAAACATTTTCAACTTTGGAATGCTTTTGAGCCCCCGGCGGCAGTCACAGGCTCTCTGAACATCTCATTTCCAGCAATGTATAAATTTTGTCACTGGCAGCATAAAGTGACATGTTGACTTTGTTGACTTTTGAGAAAATATCTGTAAAATACCCAAAGCCAAATAGCTTGTTTATCTGTTAGTTTTATTTGTTGTGTTTTTGTTTTTGGGTTTTTTTTTTGAGGCAAGGTTTCACTTTAGCTCAGCTATTCTGGAACTCACTGTGTAGACCAGGCTAGCCTCAAATTCTGTGTGCTGGAACCAAAGGTGAGTAGCTCTAAACCTAGCAGTGCTTTTTAAGAAATGAGTTTTCATGAAGAAAGCAGCCAGCTGGGGGCTGGAGAGATGGTGGACAAGGTCAGTGAGAACGTTTGTCCTGCAGGCAGGAGACCTGTGTTTGGATCCCAGCACCCAGTGAAAAGCTGGGTGTAGCTGCCTGTGCCTGTGGCCCCAGTGTCAGCAGGCAGGAATAAAAGGATCCCAGGAGCTCACTGACCAGCCAGCCTAGCCAGTTCAGTGACAGAACCTGACTTAAGAAGTGAGGTAGCGCAGCAGGTAAGGGCTGTGGCCCCGTGCCATGGGAAGCCTGGCAGAACCAGCCCTTGCAGGTTGTCTGACCTCCACACACAGTCTCAGGGTGCACACAGCATAAGGTGAAGAGGGAGAAGACAGCCAGCATCCTCTGTGTCCTCAGCTTAGTTCGCTCTTCAAAAAATTCAAAAAATCCCCAGAGATGACTGATGTAGTTTGGAATGATGCCAGAAAAAATTAAATCTTGCCATTTTGTCGTGGTGAGGGTTTAAAATGCTGATGAGGGAAATTTGCCAAATTAATCATTTGCTTGCCTCACCAGGGCACTCACCGTTTTTATTGGTAGTTGGAATGCTATATGCCTCATGTGGAGGAACACTTGAAGATTGGCTAAAGTACCTATTTTTGCCTTTAGGGAAGCTATTGTAGTTGCCAAGGCTCGGCTGCGCCCTGAGGACCCTGTCCTGAAGGACCTGTACCTCAGCTGGGGGTCCATCCTGGAGAGAGATGGCCACTACGCGATCGCAGCCAAGTGGTAAGCAGAGAGAGGCCAAGGCCAACTTAGTACCTGCCCAGAGCATGACAGAGTGAAAGACCTGAGTGTGGACATGGGTCCAGTGACTGTAAGTGTGAAAAGAAGGGAAAATTCAGCCTAGCTTCATGCCCCACCGTTACAGGAAGTGTCACAGTTATCAGCCACCTCAGTGGCAGACTTGAGGGCCGCACCTGTTTCTGTTGATCAGATAAACAGACTGTGGGGTGAGTCTTCTGTTTGGGTCAGTCAGCACCTGTAGAGGTTTACAGTGCACAAGTCAACAGCGTGTGGCCATCCTGGGACAGACGTCACAGGGGCAGCCAGAGCAGCGCCACTGAAGGGCACATTCAGTCACATGAACAGGAGGTATGGGAGCGTTGCGGCTGGTGACTGGGTTTTGTTCTTGCCACAGCTACTTAGGAGCCACTTCCGCCTATGATGCAGCCAAAGTTCTGGCCAGAAAAGGAGACGCAGCCTCTCTTAGAACAGCTGCAGAGCTGGCTGCCATCGCAGGAGAAAGTGAGCTGGCTGCTTCGCTGGCTCTCCGATGTGCCCAAGAGCTGCTTGTGGTGAAGAACTGGGTGGGCGCGCAGGAAGCCTTGGGGCTGCATGAAAGCCTGCAGGTCAGTCTCCGGTCAGACTAACCCCCAATAGACAGACCCCAGTCCAGGAAGCGTCCTGGAGCATGCTGGGTGTCCTGCCTCACTGAAATTCTGCAGCTTGCTCATTGCCATGTTTGGGGTAAGAGACAGGCTGCTATTCGGAGTGGTTCCTGCTGCTTACAGGTTTGTGCAGCCATCTGAACAGCTGCTGTTGTGCCCAGCACCAGGGCAGTGCCCAGAGTTCCTGCGTTAGCATTGTCTCCCTACAGAGCGAGTGCTTGGCCTCTGACAGGATGATTATGGTGGTAGCAGGCGTGTCTGGTTTCTGAAAAGCTTTGTTCCTGTGTGGCCAGAAATGACTCAGGGGAGGGAATATACCTCGATGGTAGCTCCTTTCCCTGGCATGGGAAAAGCCCAGGTTCCCTTCCCAGCGCTTGATATGCTAATGGCAGTTTAACAAGAAACAGCCCTGAGAGCGGAGGGCAAGTCTGTAGCCCAGGCTTAGCGTAAGTGCACTACACAGGCCGGGGTGGCCTCGGACTTGCAGTCCTTTTGGCGCAGTCTCTGTGGAGTTGGCTGTCCAGGGGAGAGCAGCCATGCTACTTCTGACATGGACTATTTGAGCTCCTCTTTCCCTCACACAAATAAGGCCTGAAAACAGTGCCCAGCTGAGTGTTTACAACCAAGGAAAGTACATAGTGGTTAGCCTTCATAGGGCTGGAAAGGTAGTGCCACAGGGCCATATTAGTTATAAAATGGCCGAATCTAGGTAGTCAGTAGCCTACAGCTAAGAAAACGCCTTCCCAACAGCTCTTTTGCATTTCATTTTCTCCCCAAAGTAGCATCCTTGACAAAGCAAAAAAATAAATAAATAAATAAATAAATAAGTAAATAAATAAATAAAACATCTCGGTAGCCTTTCAGTCCATATTCACGTGAAAATTCATCTTCTTGCCCGTCTAGGCTTAACTGAGGCTGTGCGAGGGTTCACCGGGCATCTTGTGGCAATGAGAAATCCAACAAGTATTGATTTCCTGGAGCTTTCCTTGATATTTAGTTCTTGGTGTATTCCCTGTCAGACCTGCTTTGAACACAGCCTGTGCCAGCCCAGCTCCTGGGTCTGCCAACCTTGTCTGTTCCAACATCATGGCACTGTCGCAGTAGACAGAACCTGTTGGTGTAGGACTCTGGGCTGGACCTAGATATGGCTTCCAGGATAGAAGTTGTGGCTGTCATTAGGACCCTGTGTATAAACAAGTTCCTCCCTTTCCTCCTCAGTGGAGCATGGGCCTAAAAGGAGGCTTGGGTACGGTGGGCTCAAACAGCTGTGTCGTGTAGAACTCTTACAAGTTGTGTCATCTCCGTTTTCCTGTGTCGCACTCTTTGTTGCTGGATCCCAGGGCCAGAGACTAGTCTTCTGCCTCCTTGAGCTTCTGTGCCGGCACCTGGAGGAAAAGCAGCCCGCAGAGGTCAGAAGTCCCGCCTCCGTTTACCACCAGTGGGCCACAGGCTCACAGGGAACCTTGGTGCAGAGAGTAACTGGCGTGTGGCGCAGCAGCTTCAGTGTGGACACCCCGGAGCAGTGTCGGGCCGCCTTGCGGAAGCTGCAGGACGTCAAGTACCCATCTGCCACAAGTAACACTCCCTTCAGACAGGTGCGCCACGTCCCCAGCCACAGCAGCTGCGTAGGGTGCATGGTCTTCCTCCCTCGGAAAAATAGTAGAACAGTTTCTACCTCAAAAAAAAGACAAAGCAGTCCTGGCCTTGGGAAGACCCAGCAGATGAAAGCCTCGGGCTGTGTGCTCATCGGGGCCTCTCATTTGTTTAATTGTGAAATACAAGAAAGTTTGGGGCTAGAGTAAGGCTTAGTGGTTAAGAGCACTTTGCTCTTGCGGAGGATCCAGGTGGGTTGTGTGTGGGTTATCAGCATCCATGTCTGTGATAATAGTTTCAGGGGATCCATCGTCCCCTCCTGGCTTTGAGGGCGTAAGGTACACACATCGTGCACAGACCTCTCACAGGCAAAATACTACATGTAATAAGGTTGAAGTCCCCTTGATCTCAGCTGCTGTCTCCCCACACACATCCACACTCCTGGCTCACCAGAGTGCACCTGCCTCCGCACTTCTCTGCTGATGCAAAGCTGTCAGGCTGGCGTGCCGTGGCCGTGTTCATCTTAGGAACATCCCTCCATTTGTCTACTTTTTAATTTTTAAATGAAAAGACGTTGTACTTTTGAGTAAGGGGACAAATGGTAATGACTAATGGTTTACAAAATGGAAAGCAGTTTCTTACAAAGATAACATACTCCTGTGCAGTGACTGGGTGGTTCGTGACAAGAAGTGAAATCAGGAGCCACTCAAAGTCCTGCATCAAATATCTGCAGATGTTTGGTCCACAACTGCCAGACCGATCAGCCACATGAGGGAAGAACAGACTTCTGGAGCGCAGAGCAGTAAACTCGAGAAACATGCTCCAGTAGACTGTGAAACTGACGCCATTTACATGAATGCCAGGGAAAAAAAATACCAAGGTGGCAAAAGAACAGTAGCTGCTGGGAGTGTGAAGTAAAGGAGAGCACCTAGGAGGGGTGCTGTCAGGATGACTGCTTTGACAAGTGTTCTGTGCCTTCATTTTGGGGTAGCTATAAACTTGTCAGAATGTTTCAGACCTAAAGGCTGGAGAGACAGTGCAGTCAAGTACGTAGACTGCTTTGACTGCGGACCTGTGTGTAATCCCCAGCAGGATAGCTTACTCCCGTCTTCCCAGCGTTGGAGAGGCAGAAGCCGCTAGACCCCAAGGGCTTGCTGCCAGCCAGTGTAGCCAAATTGGTAAGCTTCAGGTTCAGCGAAAACCCTGTCTCAAAAGATAAAGTAGGGCCAGGCAGTGATGGCGCACGCCTTTAATTCCAGCACTCGGGAGGCAAAGGCAGGTGGATCTTCAAGAACAGCATGGTCTACAGAGTGAGTTCCAGGACAGCCAGAGCTACAGACAGAAACCCTGTCTCAAAACAAACAAACAAAAGATAAAAAGGAAAGGGATTGGGAAAGATAGGCACCGGTGTGCCCTGACCTCCACTTGCTGCTATCAACTGTGTTCTCGTGGTTTCTGTTGATTTTCTGTTTTGTTTTGTTTTGAGATGGGGCTGCATATAGCCCAGGGTGGCCCCAAACTTCCTGTGTAGCTAGCATGACCCTGAGGTCCTGGTCCTCCTGTTTCCCCCTCCCCAGTAGTAAGCTTACAGTTGTGTGTCTCCATACCAAGTGTGTGTGGTGCTGAGACTGGAGCCCAGGGCCTCATGCGTGCTGAGCAGGCGCGCTCTGCTAAGTAAGCATCCTGCCCCACCACCACCATTTTGTATCTCTAACTATAGATCCAGAAACTTACTTTGGTTTTGCTTGCAATCTAAAGACAGGCTCTTGTATAGCCAAAGCTGCCTTTGATCTCACGATCCTTCTGTCAGTGCGTCTCCTCAGCATGCCTGGACTTCACCAGCAGACAGAGGCTGGTGGGTGGGAGATGACGGCTTTCCAGAGATTGCTGTTCTATGTGATTGGCTTGTAGCGCAGTTTTTGGCTATGGGACCAGCCTGTCAAGTCTCTGCCACAGGAGAGCATTAGCAGGTGAATGAGACTCTGGCCTTTTTCCAGCTGCTGCTTCATATCTGCCATGACCTGACCCTGGCTCTGCTGAGCCAACAGGCTGCCTGCTGGGAGGAGGCTGTGCCAGCCTTGCTGCAGGCTGTGGTTCAGAGCTACACCTCAGGGAACTTCACCCTCATGCAGGAAATCTACTCAGCCTTTCTTCCGGGCGGTAAGTGACCACAGACACACACACACACACACACACACACACACACACACACACTCGCTCACACCGGTCTGCCTGGGGTCCTCCCATTCTAGCACAGCATAATCACCTCAGATGGTACTGTACTGGGAGTAGCAAGTAAAAGTCGTTAAAAGGCAATGATCTGCGGCAGGGGGATCACTACAAACTCTGAGCTGCCTAGCCATTTCGGTGTTACCCAAGGTTACCACGTGAGACAAAAGCAAAGCCAAAGTGTCTGCACTGGCGTTTTTGCCAGGCCCTACTCACTCCCTCAGCTCAGGTGCAGAGGTAGAGCTGGCATGGGGTGCAGGCACCCTGTCTTCCCTCACTGGGCAGGTGTAGTGAGGGGCTACAGTCAGTCAGATCAGCAGTTCAGGGTAATCTTTGGCTACGTGGCAAGTCTAAGCTGGGCTATGTGAGACTCTGTGGAACCCACCACCACCACAAAAGAGGAAGGGTGCTAGGCATTCCTTAACTGTGTCTCTGCAATTAATCTGTTTATAAAGCTCAGTATGGCTCACGCCTTCATTGCCCACCCTCATCCCCATCAGTGTGGCCCTGGAGCTTTTAGTGAACTAATACTTTTCTGTTATGCTCCGAGTAAGGCAGTGATGGCCTCGTCCCAAGGCAGGAAAGGAAATTTAATTCTATTGGCGTTGGGTAGAAGGCTGTCATCCCAACAGTCACATTGCTGTCCCTTTTCCTGGGGTCTGTCTTGGGTGATAGACCAGAAGGGTAAGAAGCCAGGTTTCTCGCAGATTGAGAAATGTGTATTATATTCCAAGAACCTTTTCCTCTAGGCTGTGACCACCTACGAGACAAGCTGGGTGACCTCTCTCCTGCCATGGCAGCTTTCAAAAGCTTGGAGGCCTTTTTTATATACGGGCAGCTGTATGAAGTCTGGTGGTCGCTCTGCGGCCCTGACCCTGCGACA
This sequence comes from Meriones unguiculatus, assembly GCF_030254825.1. Taxonomy (NCBI): domain Eukaryota; kingdom Metazoa; phylum Chordata; class Mammalia; order Rodentia; family Muridae; genus Meriones; species Meriones unguiculatus. Next base: position 13,056,667 of record NC_083359.1, read on the forward strand.
GATGTCGGGGTGTGGTCAGCTAAAAGCACAGTCTCTGACGGGCAGAGCAAGCCCTCGGACAGCGCCAGTGCCGAAGATGCAGAACCTGGGGCTGCTGCTCAGCCGCAGTTGAGGGAGGCTCCAGGCCCAGGTCTGAGGCTCAGTGCAGAGAGTGAGTGTTTGCTGAGTGCCTGCAAGGAGCTCTTCTCAGAAAGGCATGCCAGCCTACAGACCTCCCAGAGGGCTGCTGCTGAAGTCCAGGAGACGCTGGCAGAGATGATCCGCTGGCACCAAAAGAGTCAGCTCTGCAAGGCCACGGCCAATGGCCCCAACAAAGATGAAGCCAGCCAGGAAGCAGAGCAGACCTCTTCCCGACCTCAGAGCCCAAGGTGAGTTCAGGTCTGGGCCATACTCGCCATGTTGTCCAGGTAAGTATGTGACACCATTGACTATGCCTGTGGATCAGACAGCTAATTCTAGCCCTTTTGAAGCCACTCAGCACTTTGCAGATCCACCCCAGAAGCATGCACCTCCGAGACTGCGGGTGTGTGCCATTGTGCCTTTTATCTTGATTACATTCCCCAGGCTAGAACCTAGAAAACACCAGTAAATTCAATAAATCTACAGAGGTTATAGTAACTTCAAAAAATTATGGGGCTGGAGAGACAGATTGTAGTTAAGGGCACCCGCTCTTTTAGAAGACCTGAGTTCAGTTCCTAGTGCCCACATGAGGGCTCACACCTGCATGTAACTTTAGCTCCAGAAGATGCAACACTCTCTTCTGACGTCCATGGCGCCTGCACATACCCACTCAGAGACACATGTACACACAGAAATAATGAGTCTTCAGAAAATTAAAATGACATGCCTGTCATCCCTACACTCTGAAGCCGGAGGCAGCAGGTACAGAGGTAGTTGAAGGACACGTTGAATTTGTGGCCACTAGGAAATGTGGTTCTGTCTCTAGAAGAATTAGGAAATGGTCTATTGTAACTTAAGAGATCCTAGCTGCTGCTGTAGGCAGCTGGGGTTTGCTTTTCGTCTGTATAAGACATGATCTTTCCCTACGGCATCCCTTCCTCGGTCTCCCAAGACCAGGGATTGCAGATGTGAGCCCAAGCCAGCTTTGCTTTTAGAAACAATGCTGTAACATCCTCAGGTTGGCTTTTACCTTTGCTCACAGGATCCCTATGAGGACCTTGGACGCTGTTCCTGGCTGCCTCTCACTGCCTGGGGACCCTGATCTTTCACACTTGCCTGCTGTCTGTCCTCTAAAGCCCTTATGGTCTGTGTCACAAGTAGTAGAAAAGTGACAAACTACATCTTCCTATGTGTCTCGTCCCATTCTGTTGCCTTCTCTTGATCTCTGTATTTATGAGCTGAAGTTACTTAGGCAGAACAAGTGGCTGGATTCAAGAAAGTACAGAGGATGAGAAAAGAACGGACAAATGACCAGTGAACCCAGGAAGACAGTCACTGTCAAACTCGGTCACTGGGGACACATAAGCCAAGACGCAGTGAAAGGCTGGCTATAGCTGAGTAGAGAGAATCTTGTCCCCCGCATACAGGAAGCCCTGGACCCCTTCACTAGCCTCACACTGACAGTGGTGCATGCCTGTAATCCCAGCACTGGTGGGGTAGAAGCAGGAAGATCAAGAGTTCAAAGTCATCCTCAGTTACATAGAGAAGGGCAAGGTCAGCCTACATAAGACCTTGCCTTTAAAGGAAAAAACAAAATGAAACTGCCGTGATACACCACTTTACTCCCATGTGCCGTGGCTGCTGCCAGGAATGGCGCCGCACGGCGTGGACCTTCGTTCCTGGGGAGAGCACCATGCCAGTTCCTGGGGAATCAGAAACTGAGACTGGCTGTCAGATCTAGCTGTTCTGCTTCTGTGTCAAAAGAATTGAAAGCAGGGCAGCCTGACATGTTCTGCAGGCCTGTAATCTCAGCACTCAGGACCTCAGGCTTGAAGCCAGTCCAGGCTACACCGAAAGATCCTGTCTAGATAAGTAAGTGCAGGGATGAGGAAACAATTGCAGTCCACTCTTGGTGTAAGCATCTGCAGCACTGTGAGATAGCATTGAGATGGAGAGGCAGCCCGGTGTCCAAGGACAGGCGACTGCACTAGCAGAAACGAAGTCCTGCTCCCTGTTTCGAAGGGAGGAAATTGGGGCGCAGACAAGGTAAAAGCCACAGTGATTCCTTCGAGACAGAAGTGTGTGCTGCCAAGAACAGGGGGAGCAGAGATGAAACACTGTCGTGGAAGGGCAAGGTCCAGCCTCCCAGAGCCTGGTCCGGAGCGTAGGTGTGGTGGTGAATGCCTAACTCCAGTCAGAGGCTATAACCAGGTATACAAACCAAGTTCCAGGCCAGTCAGGGTCCCACAGTGAGACACTGACTCAGAAGTTCTGGGCCTGCGTGGTAGTGATGGTCACGCAGCATGATGAGTGGATGTTTTTAGATGGTTGACATGGTTTTAACTATTGTTTTACCACAATAAAAACCGCAGTGGGGGCAGGTTGCTCCGTGGGTAAAGGCACTTGCCACCAGGCCTATATATATGGAGGAAGAGAACCATTTCCTGAAAGTTGTCTTTTGGCCTCCACATAAATACATTGTGTCATACAAGTACAATCACAAGTGCACAAATAGATGTTCAATAAAAAAGTTTTGTGGTTTGTTTTGGTTTTTCAATAAAGGATTTTTCTGTGGAGCCTTAGCTGTCGTGGACTTGCTTTGCTTAATAGACCAGGTGATCCACCTGTCTCTGCCTCCCAGAGTGTTGGGATTAAAGGCATGCACCACCACCGTGCCCAGAAAAAGATTTTTTTTAATTGAAACATTTGGGGTAAAAAATTAGGTGACCATTATGTGACTTCAGCTTATTGTTATTCTTACTAGCAGAGAAGAAAAAAACGCACCAGTCTCTCTCCCTGAATTAACCAGAAGGCTCACAGAGGCGAATGAAAGAATAGCTGAGTTTCCAGAGAGTATAAAGGTAAGGGCATTTGGAGATGCTTCAGCACGAACCCAGGAAGCCACCGACATCTATTGTCACTGTATTGCTAAACCCTCACGATATGAAAGCTGATGTGCTGGTATACGCTTTAATCCTAGCACTTGGGAGGCAGAGGCAGGCAGATCTCTATGAGTTTGAGGCCAGCCTGGTCTACAGAGTGAGTTCCAGGTCAGCCAAGGCTATCCTGAGTATCCCTTCTCAAAAAAAAAAAAAAAACTAGATGCGGTTATCTCTGCTTCCCTGAAGTGATTTGTGAAAGTAGCAGTACTAAGCACACAGCTCAGTCTTGGAGGAAACCAAACAAGTTACGTTTGGTTGAGAGAAAAACACTGAACGCAGATGTTAGATGGTAGCTGTGCCCAGCACTCATGGAGGGGCTGTGACATGTGAGAGTTGATCTGGGGCACAAGAAGACTCGCCCATAAGGACGTGCCACCAGAAGTGCCGCTTTCATCCCTATCTGCGTGCAGTTGTCAGCGTGTGGCTCTGCAGATACTTCCTTGCCTCTCCTGTATTTTTTAGGCCTGGCCCTTCCCAGATGTGTTGGAGTGCTGCCTCGTCTTGCTTCACATCGGGTCCCAGTGTCCTGGTGCTGTGCGCCCTGAGATGCAGCAACAGGCCCAGAAGCTCCTTCAGAAGTATGGCCACACTAGAACTTACAGAAGACACTGCCAGACGCTGCACACATGAACTTCCAGAGGCCAGAAAGCTGTGCTACACAACTCGTGACAGCTTTCCCCTCAGTCACAGATCACCAGGCCCTCAGTGGAAAGATGCTGTGATCCAACAGACAGATGAGGGTGACTGACGCTTGAATCCACTCACAATGGGTCCTGCCTGGTGCCTCCCAAGTGGCTTCCTGGAATGGAGGGAAAAGCCAGCAGGGCCACTCAGAACTAGCCAAGACTGTTGGCTCCAGCCTTACATGGGTTCCCCAAAGAGAAGCCTTTGTATTTACCCAAAGTCTGTCTGCCCCAGATGCAGCTGCCTTTATAAATCCTCTCCATCAGAAGCGTCTCATTCTGTGGGAGGGACACTTGACGTGCGCCTATCACTGTTGGGGTTTGGGGTTCTTAATTGTTAACTGGGCTTTCCCACCTCTCAAAAACTAAAGGAATTAGCCTTGCCCATCGTGATGACTCAGAACATTAGGTGATTTTACTTTTTATGGAGTTGGTTACATGGACCAAGCTTTTTGAGAACAGAGCTAGTGAGGCCATCTGTTGCCCTCCAGGTAGTGACATGTCAGGCAGCTCAGGGGAAAAAAAATCACTCTTAGTGGTTCTTAGTCTTTTGGGGTCGCAAAACCCTTTTATTAAAAATTGACTGAAACACAGCATGGAGAGCAATGCATATTCCTCCTTTTACATGTGCCTCCCAGGTCATTAGACTAAATTCTGTTTTCACCAGCCCCGGGCCTGCTGCCAAAGCAACTAACACAGCAAGCTAGGCCAGGCCTGATGCCTCCGAGGCCACCGGTTTCTAGGACAGGAAAAGTAGACGTGCTCAGGTCAGGTGGGAGAAGCACACCATCCCTCTGCTGCTCCCCAAGGGCCATTGTGAAGGTTTCATCTTTGGGCAGCAAGGAATAGTCCCAGCTGGAAATCCTTGAAACACACATCTTAAGATATTTGTGTGTGCCTAGCTTTGGGGTCTAAAAAAAAAATGCTAAACCCCCCAAAAAAGGAGGCACTACCATTATGCGAACTCGAAGATGCTTTAGTCTTAGAGAAGTCTTGACAAAGATGTGAGTAGGCATGGCTCCAGGACAGTTCCAAGCGGCTTCGTCCACAGAGTGGGAAAAGTTGGTTCCCTCTGCTTAAATAAAGGACAGTTGGTAAACTACAAAGTCACCTTTGTGATTTGCTGAAACATGCTTGTTGGGAGCAGTCCTGCACACCTGCCTGTCACTGCTTGGGATGACCCCGAGGCAGGAGAGATTTGAATTCAAGTCGAGCCTGGGCTTTGAAGCGAGAGGTTGTCTTAAAAATACTATCAAAAATCCAATAGGCTAGAGAAACGGCTTGGGTTAAGAGCATTGGCTGTTCTTCCGCAGGACCTGGGTTCGATTTCAATCCCACATGGTGGCTTACAAACATCTGTATCTCCAGGTCCAGGGGATCCAACACCGTCTTCTAACTTCCACAGTCACCAGGCATACACATAGTAAGTACGTATTGCATACACACAGAAAACACAACCCTAAAGTAAAACTACCCAATAGGAAAATGAAAAATAACGACTGTTGCCTCCTAAATTGCTCTTCTCAATGATGTCTGTCACCCTGCTCTCACCTGAATATTATCATTTCTGTATCCCCAATGACGGAAATCACAAAGAACCAGAGAGGCCAAGGCGTTCATTGAAGTTCTAGCAGAAAGCAGGTATTACTTTTGGGGGGAGGAGGCCTTATCCCTATCTAAAGTGATTTGGTCTCTACCAGTTATCTCTTCCCACATCTCAACCCCAACCCCCGAGCCAGAGTTCTCTGTGTAGCCCTGGCTGGCCTGGAGAGATCCACCTGAGTGCTGGGATAAAAGGTGCGCACCCCCGTACAGCCCTGTGCCTTCTCCCACCTCTTACTGGCTGCGGCATACTCTGGCTCTGCTCTCAGTAGCTCCCTACTCCTCCAGCAGTGACTCCTTCCTGGTCTGCACCTTTACCTCCCAGCCTCTCGTTGAGAGCCTTGTCCTGCATCAATTATGGCCTACCTTACTCATCCCTGAACCTCAGCATAAAATAACTCCCTATCCCTAAATCTTAATCTTGGTGGCTTTATACTGTTTTGACTGTAATTGTGTAAACCATTTACTGTCCCAACGAGGTAGGGAGTGAGAACTGTGCCCTCCCTCTTGTCCACCCTGACAACGACAAGAGTGGCTAGTGGGTACCTACTGAAAGCTCATTGGCTGAATAAACGAGTAAACTAAGATACGCATTGGTAATTTGGAAACCCGGGCTCTCACGTCTGGCAGCATTGGCTGACAAGAGGCTTAAAGTTGAGAACCAGCCTTGCCAACTAACAGATCTAGAGTCCAAGGTCAGAAGCACACAGGGCTGACTGCTCACGAAGGCTCTTCTCTTCATCCTCCCCTAGCACCATCTCCATCAGAAGACCCTGGCCCCTTGCGAGGCCATGTACTTCCGTGAAGGCCGTGCCAGCTCTCAAAGACTTGTGCCTTCCTCTAGCACATCACTGTAATGCTTACAGCCCACTCTCCATCTCAGTATTTCAGACAGGTTAGTCTGCCCACTGAGAAAAGCCAAGTTCAACCCAGCAGCCCACCAGGGCACCTTTGCTGAGAGCTGCTATGCTTCCTTCACCACGGACCCCAAGGAATCTCACCCGCCAGCCAAAATTCTACACCTGTTAGGTACGGTGGTACAAACACACAGCTTGCCATTCAGATGGCGTGGAGGTCAGTGCCAGCCTAGGTTACAAGACCCTGACTCAAACTCTAGAAAGGCCCCAATATTTGGATTTTTGTGCCAACAGAAAGGAAAAAATAAAAAACCCCTTAATCAGGAAGTCTTAAGTTCAGTTGTGTCCTACTGAATTGCACTCTATGAGTAGCTATTCTAGTGTCCTGCTAAGGCCCAGCAGCTGGCCCTGGCGATGGTGTGTGCTCCCTCAATGAGACCTTCCATTCCATGGCTCAGATTGGTCCTGAGATGAGCCCATCCTGTCACAGACATTAGTTCCCAGTGACCAAAGACACACACCTCATGCCAATGGTTAAAAAGCAATCTTTATTTTACAAAATTAAAAACATAAATAATATTTACAAGCATCTTAAATACCAGCTTTCATACTTGACATTTTGTAATCATTTCAAATTCAATTTCCCACAAGCTTTTAAAATGTAAGACCACTCGAGTGAGCTGCTGCCGTTTGTCTTCCTGGAGTCATTTAAAAAACTGTGCTTCACAAATGCCTAACCTTAAAGTCACTGGGTTCTGAGCACAGCTGTGGGATGGCTGACAAGGTCTGAGGTGAATGCCCACGCTGCCCTGCTCACACGACTCCTGTGGCTTTCTAAGACTCCAGTTCCAGAGCTCAGCTCTGCCATCTTGACATAGCAGGCTTACTGGATAAAAAGCAGGGGACAGGGGCTAAGAGAACACAGCTGATCGAGACCACCCTGCCAAGAACAAGATGGACTGGGAGCATGATCCACTCGAGGGCAGCTCAACATCTGAAAACTAAGGTGACAAGGTGAGGCTAGTTGCCAGCTTAATCTCACCAAAGGAGACAGATTCAGAAATGTCTCCAGATTTCAGCAAGAGCCATTGTCTACTGTGACGTCAGGACTACTGTTCTGCAGAAGCAGAGACAAGGCCAGGAAGCCTGCTGATGCAGACCTGCTTCCCAAGAACACAAACCTTGTTCCCTGGCAACCTCAACTCGTGAGCATCTTCATCAGGGCAGCAAAGCCAAAGAAGAAAAATGACAACACATAAGAGTCATACACATTTTACTGGTTTGTTTCAGACATCCTGGAGATTTAAAAAGGTGTCCATGGAGCCATGGATGCTGGTGGCAGGAGGCAGCAGAGGGATGTGGGCATGAGGACAAGGAAGACTTGTTTACAAATTCAGAGTAAACCCCCTCCTTCTGGACCTAAAATAAAGGCCTCTTTAAACAAAACCCAAAGTCTCTGCTTGGAGCAGACGCAGGTCGACGGCTGGGGCGAGTGGCACAGGCGGCATGGTGCACACACTGTCACTGCTGCATGTTGTTGATCATGGCCAAGATGCTCATCTTCTCCTGGGCAGAGTCTACATCCTCATTCTGCTTCTGGGCCACTCCCGTGCCCAGGCCATAGAGGCGCCCACAATACTTGGCATCATCAATACTGTCCTCAAAGAATAGCTGCAGAACAGGACAGAACCAGCTGAGAATGGGGTCAGGAGTCATGTCCCCTCCCATCTTCTTATGCCCCAACACTCAGCACACTGGACACTAACTAAGCAAAGACACCAAACACCTACCCCACAAGCTTTTCCTGTTCCTTTCCCTACATGTGGGCCTTGCTTCCTAATGGACTTGGCATTCCTTTGACTTGACACTGCTGGAAACCCTGGGCTGTTGCTGTAGAGTGACTATGCTGCCAAAGGATATCCTGGGTTCAAAGACAACCACAAGCCTTTAATCCCAATACTCAAGAGGCAGAGGAGGAGAGCAGGCAGATCTTCACATGAGTTTAAAGCCAGCCAGGGCTACACAGTGAGACCATGTCTTAAAAATGAAATATACTGTTCTTCCCACTTTCTCCACTCTAAAATGAGATCCATGTCATGTCTACATGTTAATCCAATTAGTTCCTCAATATGTCAACATCATCTTCCAGATGGTGGGGAACACACCTTTGCTCCCAGCACACGGGAGGCAGATGCAGGTGAATCTCTTGAGTTTGAGGAGGCCAGCCTGGTCTACAAAGAGAGTTCCAGGACAGCCAACACTACACAGAGAAACCCTGTGTTGAAAACCAAACCAAACAAAGAAATAAAAATTTAAAAATATACGTCAACAAAATTGTTTCTTTGGTTTTTTTTGTTTTGCTTTGTTTTGTTTTTTTAAAGACAGGGTTTTTCTGTGTAGCTTTGGCTATCCTGGACTTGCTTCGTAGACCAGATTGGCCTCAACTCACAGCAACCCATCTGGCTCTGCCTCCCAGAGTGCTAGGATTAAAGGCATGTGCCAACATGCCCAGCTTTCATTATAAGTTTTCAAAACATATTCTTCCTCTTCAAATATATTTTAAAATCTTTGGTTTGGTTTTGCGAGACAGGGTTTCTCTGTTTAGCCTTGGCTATCATGGAAGTCACTCTATAGACCAGGCTGGCCTCAAACTAACAGAAATCCACCTGCCTCTGCCACCCTGAGTGCTGGGATTACAGGCGTGTGCCACCACATGGCTATTTTAAAATTTAAAGGGCAGGTAAATAAACTAAAAAAGAAAATCATCCTTCACTAGAGAAACAATATTCAGTAATTAACAGAATTCAGCCTAAGTGGGTAGACTAACAAAGAGACTGCTTCTTCAGAAAGCAGAGAGAAATACAGGGGAGGACTGGGTGGCACCCTGAAACCCAAAGGCCTCATTGTCAAGAGGCCCTTGCACTGGAGCATCACCTCTTTCATCCTGAAGAAAGCCATCCCTGTCAGCAGAGAGTCTGAGCCTGCTTGATGCTGCCTTCCAATCCTCTGCAAATCCAACTGATCAGCCACCTCCTGAAGGCCTCCCTAGGGACAGAAAACAGGGATGTCACATGCCAACACTATTCTCCTGGGCTCAGCTAAGTCTACTAAGTGAGTTTACTCAGCAGTGGGACAGGCCATTCACCTAACAGGCTTCAGCGGCCATCTCTCAGACCTTTACTCTTACTCTTTCCAGACAATACACTGTTGCGTGCCCTGTGTGCATGCAGAGATGAGAAGCCAACTTGCGCACACGCCAGGTCTCTCCTACCACACGGGTTACAGAAAGTCAGGTCCATCAGGTTTGGCAGTAGGCTCCTTCACGGGCTGAGCCATCTCACAGGCCCAATGTGAACTTTTGAAGAGTTAGGAACCCCTCCAAGAATGTGGGACAGTGCAGGACTGTCATACCACACACTGCCTCATGTTACCAACTACTTTGTGGGGTTCTCGGGCCTAAGAGAAAGGCAGCCAGCCTCAGGATGCAAAAAATAGGGCTTTTTTGATTTCCAAGTCACCAACAAAGACAGCTACAGAGCAAGCCCTGTACCACTCAGCTCGATTAACACTCTAGAAGTCTGGCAGCTGGCAGGCTTCAAAGAAAGCATGCTGAATACAACATTAAAGCAAAACTAGTCTGCATTGAGGGTTTCCTTCTTTTATTGCTAGAATTAAGGAGAATACTGTCTGTTACCTTAAGATTTTTACAGCTCTTCATCAGGTATTTCACATCATAAATGGATGGGAAGAAAAGATTCAGGATGTGAAAAAACTCATGCTCTTCTTCTGGCAGCCGAGAATCTGTAAGCAACTTTACCATGTAGCCAAAATCATAACCACTAAGGGAAGAAGGAAGCGGGTGTCAGAAAGCAGCAGCAGGCCAGCCTTGAACCTAAGCTGTGAGGAGGGGACAGGCCATAGTTCCCAGGAACTGACCTGTGAAATGAGAGCCACTTGACATTGTCACACAGAACCACTCCAGACGTCATGAGTAGCTCCGCGAAGTGCAGTGTGTCAATCCCTTCCTCCTCGTGCTTCTGGAACTGCAGCCCCGAGTTTGCAAGGAGGTCTATGGAATCCTGGGAGTACATATCCTCTCTGAAAAACAAGGAGTCACCGTGAGCCAGTGTTAGTACACAGAAGCAGAAGGAAAAATATTACCCTTAGCTTAGAATCTGGAAACACAGCTGCCCTGAAACACTCCACAAACCATCAGATCTGTATCTCCTACTTACAGAAAAATCTACATTCTCTCTTTTTTAAAAGTAAGTGAATGAGTTAAAGTTGTGATGGACAATTTGAATGCTGAAAATCGAGCCCAGGTTTTTTGGAAGAGAACCCAATGCCTTAACCACTGGGCTGCCCTTCCAGCCTGTTTTGTGTGTGTGTGTGTGTTTTTAATCTTTTTTAAAAATTATTTATGTAAATAGGTGTTTGGCTACATGGATGTCTGTACACCAGAAGGGGGCACTCAGATCCCACTATAGACAATTAGCAGCCATACCAGTGCTGGGAACTGAACTCTTGGACCTTTGGAAGAGCAGCGGTGCTCTTAACCACTGAGCTATCCAGACCTTTGTTTTTATTTTTGTAAACAGTTTCTCTGTGTAACAGTCTTAGCTGTCCTGAAACTCTCTTTGCAGACCAGGTTGGCCTCGAACTCCCAGGGAACAGCCTGCCTCTGCCTCCTGAGTACTGGGATTAAAGGCATGCACCACCATGCCCAGCACTTTTAAATTTTTAGTCATTTACATTTACTTCTTTGTACCATTTAAACTTGAATTAAACAAAACAAACTTGAAACAGAACTAAAACTCAAGTTTATTTCTAAACCAAAAGGAGCAGCTGGAGGAGGCTCAGCACTAAGAGCTCTCGCTGTCCTTGCGGGTGACCCAGGATGGGCGCACAGGCACTGTTACATAAGTCTCAGGGAGCTTCTGGACACCAGGCACACACACAAATGCAAGCAAAACATGCGTATACATATGCAAATGCAAGCAAAACATGCAAAGCAAAACATGCATATACATAAAATACAATTTTAAAATCTTAATAAAAGTATCTACTCGGATCTTTTGCCAGTCTCTTGTTTTGTTTTAGGTGGGGAATTTGATACTAGGTCCATCTATATAGCTCTGGCTGTCCTAGAACTTATTATGTAGACCAGGCTAGCCTCAAACCCACTGAGATCTACCTACCTCTGCCTCCTGAGTGCTGGGATTACAGCTGTGTACCAGGACACCCTATTTTTTGCCAATTTTTAACTGGGTTGTCTCCCTTTCTTCTGTGATACTGGAGATTAAACCTTGAATGTATTGATTGAGTGTTATTCCACTGAGCTACTTAGCAGCCTGGATTGTTGTTTAGACTAAATTGCAAGAGTTCTTTAAGGAAAACAAAACTTACCACGTATAGTAGTACATACCTGCAGTCCCAAAACTTTGGAGGTAGAGACAGGCAGATCTCTGTGAGGCCAGCCTGGTCTACATAGCAAGTTCCAGGCAAGCCAGGGCTGCATAGAGATCCTGTCTTAAAAAAAAAAAGGAAGGAAGGGAGGGAGGAAGGGAGGGAGGGAAGGAGGGAAGGAGGGAAGGAGGGAAGGAGGGAAGAGAAAGAGAGAAAGAAAGAAAGAAAGAAAGAAAGAAAGAAAGAAAGAAAGAGAGAGAGAGAAAGAGAGAGAAAAAGAAAAAAAAGAAAAACTCCCCTTCCTGACTGTTCTATCCAACACTTACCCTTGTTCAAAGAAATGAAAATATAATTAGCTGGGCATGGTGGCACACACCTTTAATCACAACACTTTAGAGGCAGAGGCTAGTGGACCTCTAAGTTTAAGGACAGCTAGAGCTACATTATAGCACCCACGTCTTTCCCATCACCCCTGTCCCCAGAAAAAGAACCATGATTAGTAAAACCTATGGCAATTGGTCCACTCAAATGTAGCCACCTAAGAATAACACTGAGGGTCACTAAGACACTTACGTCAGGTTGAACTTGAAGTTGAACTGCCACGTGTTGATTCCAGAAGGGTACTCCCCCTTCTCATTTGTGAATGTAAGGCCCAGCTGGATGATTTTTAGAAGGTCAACATTGCACCGCAAAAGCTGATACTGGTAATCTATGGAGCTTCGAAATTCACCAATTGGTCGTACCACAACACCTGGAAACTCTGTGTCCTAGGAAAAAAAGCCTCCCACCATTAAGTCTCCCCAAACAGTGGGTACTGGACTAGCAACTCCTGAGCAAAACTGTTCTTCACTTTACAGAAGCCCCAAGATAAGCTCCCAAGGTCTGGAAAACAACAGGACACACACAGGTGCCTGGGTAACTAGAGGGAGATGTGAAGTCAGGTAGGAACTTTTTTTTCTTTTAACTCATTTTTATTTCATGTACATTTGTGTTCTGCCTGCATGTATGTCTGTGTGAGCATGTCAGATCCCCTGAAAGTGAAGTTACAGACAGTTGTGAGCTGCCATGTGGGTGCTGGGAATTGAAGCCAGGTCCTTTGGAAGAGCAGCCAGTACTTACAACTACTCCAGTCCCTAGGAAAGAACTTTTTGTTGTTGTTGTTTTGTTTTAATCATGCAAATTTTATTGTGGCCCCATACAGACTTGTCAGGCATTCTTCTCCAAGAGCCTCCTGAAATGGGAGGGCTGGGTTGTGGGGCTCCTGGACGGCTCCCACAACCCATTATTACATTTAGACTCAGGTCCACCTGAGTCTACACTCCTGCACCCGAGCACAGCTGGTAGATATCCTCCCTTGGATACAGGGGATGCCAAGGTGAGCTCCTCATTTCTTGGATACAGACTTAGGAAGGAACTTCTGATATGAGTTAAATACAAATACAGTCAAGTTAGATGTGGTGACCCCCAGGATCTTTGCTCCTTCACATTAGCTCCCTGGTATTCTTGACACTTGAGATAGCAGCATGGCTGATGGCCTGCTATTCAGAACCCTCATCTTGGTCCACTAAGAACAAATACAGCTTTCTTTTCCTTGAGTGACTATTTCACTGCCATGTGTATATAAGATTTTTTTTTCACCCCTGTGAAGCCCAGAATGGCCTGAACTCACAGGTCTTGAACTCCTGATCTCCACTCCATAGGATCTTAGCCTTCTGGGAGAGCTTGTGAGGCTAGTGCCTCCTGCAGAGCTGTGAAAGCAGGGTTTAAAGAGAGACAGTGGTGAGCAGCAAGCCTACAGTGGAACAGAGCACCTGCTTGCTCAGGGGCTGGTCCAAGGCAAGCCTCACCTTACCTGATGTCAGGCAGGAAAGGGAGCCACATACTATCAGACCTTCCCACTTTACCCAGAGGTGCCAGATCTGGAAATTGGCATCTCCTGCCTTTTGAGTGCTAGCATCAAAATGTTTGAATGTTTTGAAAACAGACGTCAGGCATGTTGGTACATGCCTATAATCTTAGCACTTAAGAGATGGTGACAGGAGGACCACAAAGTCAAGCAATCCTCTTGATTCATAGCAAGTTCAAGATGAGCCTGTGTTGCATGAAACCATGTCTCCAAATTTAATTAAAAAAAAAAAATACTGCATGCTCAAATTCACATTTGTGAAAAGACACCTATGGGGCTGAGGCGAGTCAGATGCTAGAGCACTTGTCCAGCACAATACACACTGGGCTCAATGGTGCACCCTATAACCTCAGCACTAAGAAGACAGAAAAGAGAGCATCAGCAGAAGGTCTGCCTGAGCTACACTTGCCAGGGCTTTCATATCCATATCCTACTTAAATAAACAAAAATAAAAGGACAGAAGACTAGCCTGGCATGGTGGCTTACACCTTTAATCCCAGCACACAGGTAGGCAGAAGCAAGGGGATCTATGTGAGTTCAAGGCCAGCCTGGTCTACAAAGGAGTCCAGGGGCAGCTAGAGAAACCCTGTCTCAAAAAGAAAAAAAAAAAAAAAAAAAGACTTTCAAACAGAGAAAGAGGAACATTACAAGAGCTTGTATCAGAGGCTATGCCCTCCTCAGAGACACTGGCTACCTCAGCTCACAAAAGCAATGCAGGTTTCCAGTCTAACCTTCCCTGGCTGTGATGGGGAGGGCCTACTCACCATGGCAATGTAGCTGTAGCTGAGGACAATCTCTCGGATCTTCCGCATCTCTTCCTCAAGATTGCTGGCCCACACCTCACAGATGACCTGACTGTTTTCCACAAGTGCCGCAGGCATCCTGAAGGCACCTGAGGAGCCACTGTGAGTTGACTACGAAAGAACAAGCCTCCTCCTGTTTGATTTGATGGTCCACACTGGGTCCAACCTAGATTTGAAGACATTTTGAAATCACATTAAGTTTACACTGCGATATGTCAACAAAACACATGAAAATTGTATTTTAACCAGATACAGTGACTCAGACGTGATTTTAACAGTCAGAAGGCCAAGCAAAAGGATGAAGAGTTTAAGACACCAGCCTGGACTACATAATGACCATTCAAGGTCAACCACAGCTACACAGCAAGACCCTGTCTCAAAACAAAAACACAAAGCAGAGTTTTACCATAACTTCATTAACGCAGTCAGTGCATTCAGCAGCCACTACCTATGGAGTGTTTACACTTGCCTTTGTCAATTTTGTTCTCTCTCAATACAAAGAAAAACCCTACCTGCTGACCTACCTGAACCCCTAACAATGACATTAAAAATCGGAAGTTAGGCTGGTCAGTTGGTGCACACCTTTAATCCCAGCACTCAACAGGCAGGAGGATCTCTGAGACCAGCCTGGTTCACAGAGCAAGTTTCAGGACAGCCAGGGCTTCAGAGAGAAATCCTGTCTCAAAATCAAAAAAAAAAAAAAAAAAAAAAAAAGGGAGGTGGCTAGGGTATTGTATCTGTAGTTTTTAGGTTTATTTTTGCAGTACACAAAAGCCAGAAGAAGGCATCTGATTCCCTCAAGCTCTACTTAAAGATGGTTGTGAACTAACACATGGGTGCTGGGAACAAAACCTGGATTTTCTCCAAGAGCAGAAAATACTGTTGACTGCTGAGCCATCTCTGCAGCCCTGTGATGTCTACTTTTAAACACATAATAAAGAAGGTAAGCAGTAACTCCACAATAAGAACGATGGTAGTGGGACTGGAGAAACGGCTCAGTGGTAAAGAGCACTGGTTGCTCTGAGGGGATTCAGGCTCAGTTCCTAGTCCCCAAATGGTGGATTACATCTATCCAGAATTCCAGTTCCAGGTCTGACACCCTCTCCTGGCCTCCTTACAAGCACTAGACAGACGCACAGAACAGACATTCTGCAGGCAGAACATTCATATTCATGAAGTAAAATAACTGAAGGAAGACAAACAGAAGCTGGACAATAAAAATAAGTCAAGCAGGAACAGAACAGCTAGCTGATGGTGTGTATCATAGGAGGACATGGTCAGCTGGGTCAAAGTCAACACCACCCAAGCTTAGAATAACACTGCCACTACAGCAAACCAACACAAAAGGCGCCATTATTAGAAGAACAGAAAGGCTTCTGGTAGAGCTCATGCTTAACAACATCAGGCTTGATCCTGGACACCATGCACGCAAACGCAAACGCACACGCACACGCACACGCACACACATGCAGGCAGGTAGGCGCCACAAGGAGTTCTGGTATTAACTTAGGACAGCAAACACAAGTTAGAGGCCACTGGAACAATACAGGGAAACCCTGGAGGGAGGGGTGCATAACGGAATACGGGTTTCCTTCCTTATAAGGCAAACCCACTGTATAGATCCTCAACACAACATGTAACAGCGGGCTCCAGGGTACGTGGGCAGAGTTTCAATAACAGTTAACATGAGGGTTTCCAAAGACCAAAGCACAGGCAACCCTTCCTTATTTTTCCATTTTTAGAACTGACAGAAACGAGAGTGGTGGCTCATGCCTCAGGAGGCCAGCCTGTGCTAAGACTTAGGAAGTTCCGGACCAGCCTTGGCTCTGGACCCTGTCATTCACGGACAAATGGACAAAGGATCCTTCCTTGACATACAAGGGGGAATCACATAATGTACATTTAACTGAGCAAGTGAATTTGCTGGGCAGGCTGGCCACAGGGGAGAAACAAAACAGCAATCCAACACAGGCCAAGAGCCTCCACTTTCTACCCAGGAATCCAGGCTCCAAGAAGCAGCACAGACTTCTCTTTTTCAGCTTCTCTCCCACATCTCACAAAGCAGAATGAGTCTGTGTTCACAAGTGCAGTAATTAATATAACATAGCCCCTTAAAGTAACCTCACTAAAGTTACAATCAGAAGAACAATAATGATTTTCACAACTCAAAGAAAACCAGACATACTCAGTTAGATATACTCAGAAATAAGAGAGGGATCCCACAGTCAGGAGACTGAGAAAGGATTACCAGAAATTTGAGGCCAGCCAGGACTACAGTCGGAGACCCTACTCTTATTTTATTGTTCTGTTTTGTCTTTTGAGACAGGCCTTTCTATTTACTCTGGTTGTGCCAGAACTATGTGAACCAAGCTGGCCTTGAACTCAGAGATCTGCCTGCCTCAGCCTCCAAGCACTGGGATTAAAGACATGCGCTCCCACAACTAGCTGAGGCCCTGTTTTTAAAAGAAAAGAAAACAAACAAACAGACCCGAGAGCCAGCTTGGTGGTAAAGGCACTTACTGTCAAGCCTAACAACTTAAGTCTGAGCTCCAGACTCACTTGCTGGAAGAAAAGAACCTAGCCCCCAAGAACAACGCGTCACATGTATACACACAATAACAACAACAATAATAATAGCAGCTTCAGGAAGAATGAGGTCTGGAGTGGTGGCTTAGCAGTTAAGAGCACTTGCTGAGGCCAATTGGCAGTGGCCCACACCTTGAATGCTAGCACTCTGGAGGGAGAGGCAGGCAGATCTCTGCAAATTCGAGGCCAACCTGGTCTACAGAGCAAGTTCCAGGACAGCCAAGGTTGCAGAGAAACCCTGTCTATAAATAAATAAATAGATAGATAGATAGATAGATAGATAGATAAGAGCGCTTGCTGCTCTTCCAGAAGAGCAGAGTTCAGTTTCCAGCACTCATGTGGGTTGGCTCACAAATGCCTGTAACTCCAGCTCCAGAGAATGTTGACACCTCTTCTCTGGCCTCCTTTGGACACATGTGACATTAATTATAAATTAATTACTACATTAATAAAATTAACATCTAAAAAAATTATTCTTCACAATTCTTTAGGAAGGTTCAGAGGTAGAAGCCACATTTTTCTTTAAAGGATTACTTTTATGAGTGTGTGAAGGGGGTTATTATGTGCATGTGAGTGCGGGGCTAGCAGAGGCCAGAAGCTGGAATTAGGTACTAGGTACCAACCCTGCCCTCCGCATGAGAATGCGCCTTTAACAGCTGAGTGATCTCTCCAACCCCTTAAAGGAAATTTTTGATTCCATGCAATGTTTGCCTCACAGCCTCACAGGCTCGCTTTAAAACTTGATACCCAGACCCAGCTACATTTGAAACTTTGAAAAGGGAAAGGTGTTCACAGACACACACAGCCCTGTATAGGCTGCCGAGCAATCTGTTCAGACCGCTCTTGATTATCCCAACTTCGGAGAACAGGCCCCCGTGCACCCAGGTGAGCTCTGAAGAGCACGTAGTTCGAAAGCCAGAAACACGCTCTCCTTACCAGCCGTGTAGACAGTTCAGCTGAGTGTCTCCTGCTGGTCTGGTTTTGTTTTCGCCAGAGCGTCTGAGAAACAATAAGCTTCACTTCCCTGTTCCTGAACACTAAACAAAGGCTTTGCCGTGCAAGACGGGCGCAAGAGGAAGCAGCGGCCCGTTAGAAGAAATGGCAACAGGTCCCCTCCAGAGCATTTCAGGCCACAGGCCTGAACTCAGACGGCGCCCCATCCAGCTTGCTGGCTACCCCGGGGGGGGGCCCTGCCACGCAAAGCTGCAGCACCCCAAGATCCAAGCCGGGCGGCTTCCTGCCTCCCCCACCAGTCCTTAAGGCCTCCAGGCCGGGCTCCGGGGACCGCGAGAGCCACGGCCTCTGTGCCTCAGTGTTCCCGTGCGTAGGATGGGTCGCCACGGAGGCACTTCCGCCTCATGCTCCTACCCTGCGCGATGCAGCCCGCTTACCCTGGCTGGCGGCCCCGCTGAGCGCGGGCTGGCGGCCGAGTCCGGGCGGCAGCGGCCCTTGACCCGGAGCTCTCCTCCCTCTTGCTCCGGATCCGCTCCTGGAACCCAGAGAGCCAGTGAGACGCGAGCCCCGGCGCCCAGAGTGGCCTACGACGTGCACCAAGCCAGAGGGCCGAGCCGCTCTACCCTTCGGCGCTCCCGACTCGCCTACTCTCTCGCGTCACTCCAGGCGGGCGCGGGCCCGTCCGTCCCGGCTCCGCCCCCAGCGCGCGCTCAGGTGATTACGTTCCGCCTCCCTGCGCAGGCGCAGAGCTAGGAAACGGAGGCGGTCGGAGGGCGCGTGCGCAAGACGAGGCGCTATTTGCGGCCTCGGGTGGCAATGGATGTCTCGGACCCGGTCCGCCCCTAGTCCTTTACGACCCCGGGTGGACTCGGGAGTAGCGCCTCCGGGAAAGAGGAAGTCTAGAGCTAGCCCCGCGGGCGTGGCCCTTCTGACCGAGTCCCCACCCTTCCTCACCTTAGGGCGCATTACCACTATTGGTTGAAGGAGATGGTGCAACGCACAAGGGGTGGCCGCCACCCGGACCCTCTCATTCACAGAGCATCGACCCACGGAACCCCTTCTGGGTGACCACTGGCTGGGGATGGGGAAGCATGGCCAAACCAAGGCTTGAATGAGGTCAGCTCACGTGAATGAGCGCAACCTCCCAGGACCTGGCCGGAGCGTTGCCATGGTAACCAGATGGCCTTGGGCAGCGCTGCTCCCGGGCCTGAGCAATACTGAGGTCTAGTCGTCAGAGAGCGGGGCCGCCAGGAGTCCGGGAGACAATCAGAACACACCACCCAGTGTCCCTCTGGGAACAGGGCTCTGCTGGCAGCGAGGCCATGCTTGGGATGCACTGTCACCTCGTGCTCTTCCACGAGACCTCAAGACTAAGGCCTCGCAGGAGCTCCTTCCCCCTCCCGAGGAGGAAATGAGGAGCCCAGTAAGGCGCCAGCCCATCCCTGGTGCATCCTCTCCTGGGGGCTGTAGGTAAGCGGGTGTCCCCCCTCCTGACATCCCATCTCCGGGTCACTGTGCCCTTTTCATTGTAAACTTTTATTCCTTAACAGATTCCAAACCACCCGGGCGTGGTGGGACACACCTTTAATCCCAGCACGCAGGGAGGCAGAGGCAGGCTGATCTACAAAGGGAGTCCAGGACAGCCAAGGTACACAGTAAAACCTGTCTGGAAAAACCGAAAACAAAACAAAACAAAATTTCAAAATAGGACTTCCTGGCTAAACAAAAGCTGGCCTTTCAAACTATTCTCCAGAGAAATGAAAAGTCCCACAGCCAGCCTCTGGGGTAGAAATTTCAAGGGCAGTTTCTGAACCCGAGCCTTTGCTTCTCTCCAGATCTGTAAATAGACACGAGGGACTGTGTCCGAAGATTGTGGTGGGTATGAAACCCTAGAGAGAACAGCGGCCACCACGGAGAAAGAGGGCCATGCAGTTAGTAATTGTATCTGCCGTGGATTCTCCCTGCAACGATGTTGACATTTGGTCTAGGCTCTCTGCCTTCCCTCAAGTTGGTTCAGTGCGGTCTGTGCTGTTTACCTACTTGTAACTGGATACAGCAGAACGTGGACCTTTCATGTGCTAGTCATGTGAGGAGCAGCCTTTGAAATTCTTGGAATTTTGTTTTCTTGGCCACCAATGGGCTCTGAAGGAATTGAACAGGAAACACCTGGTTCCCCCCCACACACCCTTCACCTAGAGCTTTTTTACAGAACACCAGTTCTATTTCAGGAGGCAATACAGTGGAGTGTCAACACTTAATTGAACGTTAGCTTTCTCTGCCTGTGAGTTCAAGGCCAGCCTGGTCTACAGAGTGAGTTCCAGGATAGTCAAGACTATTAAAAAGGGGCTGGAGAGATGGCTCAGAGGTTAAGAGCACTGGCTGTTCTTCAAAAGGTCCTGAGTTCAATTCCCAGCAACCACATGGTGGCTCACAACCATCTATAATGAGATCTAGTGCAGGCAGAACACTATGTATGTAATAAGTAAAATAAATCTTGAAAAAAAAAAAGACTATTAAAAAATTAAAAGGGAAAAAAAAAGAATCCCTATCTCAGAAACCAAATAAATAAACAATAGCTTTCAAACTGCAACGAGAGAAAGTAAAGTTTGAACAAATTTCTTCAACTGGAAAAGCATAGTTTTGAAAATACAGAAAAACAATGGTTAGAGCATGGATCTTTTTAAGAGTAGGATAATAAAGCAAGCAGGGGTGGTAGCACATGCCTGTAGTCCCAGCACTCAGGAAGTGAGAGGCAGGGGGATCTCTGTGAGTTCTAAGCCAGCCTGATCTATAAAGCAAGTCCAGGACAGCCAAGACTACACAGAGAAACCCTGTCTCAAAAAAAAAAAAAAAAAAAAAAAAAAAAAGGAAAATTAAAAGCAGTTTAGAATCCTGGCACCTTGCCTTTACTTCACATCCGTCTCTTCTGGCTTAGACTTGTGTCAGGTCTCTGTGTGACACGGACATAAAATTGAAGGCACGTCCGCCCTAAGCAGAGACCAAGCAGACCATAGCTCGCCAAACCTGCCTCATTATGCAGACCTGGTCCTCTGTTTAAACCTGAAGCTCATGTCAGTGCTCTCAGAGGTGGGAGACATTTTTACCTCCTGCATCCCCAAAATGGCTGCTTTTAAGCCCCCTTTTGCCTCTAGATACACGTATGTTTCATTCTAAGTATTTGAACATTTTAATTGCAGCCTGAAAGCGGGGGGGGGGGGGGGGGGGAGGTGTAATGACTTCATGTTTTTGTGTAGTGATGGTGGGGGCTTGAACCCAGGGCCTCACCAGCAAACACTTTGTCCCTGGGTCCTGGCCACCATCTCTTGTTCACTCCTGGTAACCTGTATTAAATCTGTTCTGTTTGTATTAGATTTTCCTTTTCCCTCAGAATTTATTAATGTAACATTTCAAATCTACTAATACTAATCAGGGACTTGTAAACTTAAAAAAAAAAATGGGCTAGATGTAGTGATGCAAACCTGTAATCTCAGCACTCAAGAGGCAGAGGCAAAAGAATTGCCACATGTTCAAGGTCAGCCTGGGCTACATAGTAAGACTCTATCTCAAAAGAACCAAATCAATTCCAAAAGTGTTCCAAACAATGCGTCACCTGATTTCATAGAAAGGAATACATGGGGCTGGACAGATGGCTCAGAGGTCAAGAGCACTGTCTGTTCTTCCAAAGGTCCTGAGTTCAATTCCCAGCAACCACATGGTGGCTCACAACCATCTACAATGAGATCGGATGCCCTCTTATGGTATGTAGGCACTCACACAGGCAGAATATTTAATAAATAAAAATTAAAAAAAAAAAAGGAATACGTGCCTTGATTAAGGTGTTGGCACATGCCTGTGATCGCAGCACTCAGGGAGGCAGAGGCGAGCAGATTGATATGAGTTCCAGGTGAGCCTGGCCTAAGTGAGTCCAGGACAGCCAACTCTACACAGAGAAAACCCTGTCTACTCAAAACAAACAAAGACTCCTGACCCAAGAAGGACTCATCCAGGAGGCTCCGTCTGTGGAACCGTTGCTATGATCATGGAATAACGTTGACACTATTGGATGGGACAGATAACTGAAGAACAAGGAACAAGCATTCAAGTATGAAATTGGCGGTGTGGCATACACTTTAATGTCAACATGATTAATTTTAATAGCTATCATGAAAGAATATCCTGGGGTGAGAGTGGCGAGTCTCACAGGCAGGTCAGAACGTCTCCCTGAGGAGGTGAAATTTAAACAGGAGAGAAATGAGAAGTTGGGCAAGGACAAGCAGAGGCTAAGGAGGCAATGAGTGGCCGGATAGCTGCAAAGCGGTGAACCAGCAGGCTGTAGCGGTGCCCGGCAAGGAAAGGAGGCCTGAGAGACTGTTCCAGTGTACCGGGAAACCCTGGTCTCTCACTCCCGATCCTCCTGCCTCCGTGCTGGAATTACAGGTGTGCACCACCACAGCCAGCTTTTTTTTTTTTTTTTTAAGACATTGATTTCTACAAATGAAAAGACAGAAACAATTTGAATTCTACTAAATTTGATGTAAAAAGGTAGCTGGTTTCTCCCAGAAGGTGATAGCTGAGCTGTGCCTTGCAGGTGACTGACTGAGAGTTAATGCCAATGTGGAAATGTTCACACTGCTAAGAGAACACAGCATAGAGAGGAAAGTTGGTCTCGGCCTACACAGACGGAAATGCAGGCCAATGGAAAGAAGGGCTAAGAGGGAAACCCACCGACCTCCTGTCACCTCCGAAACTGTCCTTGCCCTCTGTGCACACAGGCTCCAATACTGTAACCAAATCTAAAAACAAAAAAAAAAAAAAACAGCCTCGTATTTTTTTAATTTATTTAATGTTATTTTATGTGCATTAGTGTGAAGGTGTCAGAACCCTTGGAACCGGAGTTACAGACAGTTGTGAGCTGCCATTTGAGCTGGGATTTGAACCTCGGTCCTCTGAAAAAGCAGACAGTGCTCCTAACCACTGGGCCATGCCTCCAACCCCCCCCCCCCACTTCTATTTTTAAAAGATTTTTTTTTAAAGGCTGAGCCACCAGCCCCATGAAGTAACTTTTTATTTTTTTTAAGATTTATTTATTTATTTAAGATTTATTATAGGAGTGCTCTATCTGCATTTACACCTGCCAGAAGAGGGAATCAGTTCACATTATAGATGGTTGTGAGCCACCATGTGGTTGCTGGGAATTGAACTCATGACCTTTAGAAGAGCAGACAGTGCTCTTAACCACTGAGCCACCTCTCCAGCCCCATTAAAAGAATTTTTTTTTTTTTTTTTTTTTTTTTTAGTTATGTGTATTTGTGTGTGTGTTTCTGTGGATGCAGGGACCTATAGAGGCCAGGGGTATTGCATCTCCTGTAGCTAGAGTTCCAGAGGGTTGTGAGCTGCTAGACAGGGGCGCTGGGGCCTGTGGAAGAACAGCATGGGTTCTTCACCGCTCAGGGTTAAGAACCCAGCTCCTGACTTACTTGTAAATGAGCAGCATTGAGAACCTTTCTTTGGGGGCTGGAGAGATGGCTCAGTGGTTAAGAACACTGGCTGCTCTTTCAGAGGTCCTGAGTTCAATTTCCAGCACCCACATGGTGGCTCACCACCATCTATAATGAGATCTGGCGCCCTCTTCTGGTGGGCAGGTGTATGTGAAGATAGAGACACTCATATACATAAAATAAATAAATCTTAAAAGCTTTGGCAGAGTATAGTGGTGTACGCCTATAATCCCAGCACTCTGGGAGGCAGAAGCAGGCAGATCTCTGTGAGTTCGAGGCCAGTCTGATCTACAAAGTGAGTCCAGGACAGCCAAGGCTACACAGAGAAACCCTGTCTCGAAAAACAAAGCAAAACAACAACAAACAAAAACAACAAAAAAAGAACCTTCCTTTGCCCAAATGCAGATAAGGTATTTAAGGCATTGACCAATTACAACTGTCTCGAAAAACAAAGCAAAACAACAAACAAAAACAACAAAAAAAGAACCTTCCTTTGCCCAAATGCAGATAAGGTATTTAAGGCATTGACCAATTACAAAAATATTTGACCATTAATGATATTAATACACACTGAAAATCTATTTAGAATGACTTACCATAAAGGTTTATATAACTTTATCCAAGGTAATCTATACAGTAACATTAACATTAATGGCTTAAATCTTTGTGATGGTCAAAGCCTTAATTTTAAACATTACTTGATTTTTTTAAGAAAACAATCACAACAATTTGACTCTTAAACAATGAAAAGAGAAATGTCAAAATAATTGGACAAAATACCAATCTCTTTATTTATCTTTGCTGCTTTGTACTCCCTGGATGGATGCTCACTAACACATTTGTTTCCTGGATGAGAGGTCCATGGCTGCCCTATCTGTGTGTGTGTAAGGAGCTCAGCAACTGATAATGGATTCTGCCCCACCCCCAAGATGATTTCCACACTCTCCCTTAGCCATGACCCTCATAATGCGCTGTTTCGGGTTGTAAAATAGACATAGTGTAAGTACAGCCTGTGTCCTGATGTTGCTTTTAAAGGGCGTTTACTGTAGTAATAAGGGCACTAACAACTTAGAACAGTCATGGCAAATATTGTATGTTTGAAATGCCAGGCTTAATAAAATTGTGTCAAATTAAAAAAAAAAATCCCTCCTTTGAACTGTGATAGTCTATAATGTTCTAGTAGCAGTGGACTCCAAAGGCTTCAGAATTCTGCAGAAGTTTCCAACCACGGAAAGAGCTAGAGGCATAGAAGTTAGAACAGAAGAAGCGCCCTGAGTGGGAGGGGCTGTACAAGCAGAGGTGAGAGAAAAACGGAAAGTCCCTGTACATCTCTGTAAGTGAACAGTGGAAATCTGCCCAGAGCAGTGACACTTGGCATGTGGGGAAGTGGGTAGTGAATCAGGAGAGGATGCAGAGTAAGTTTAGGTGATGCTGGAACTCAGGGCCTCTGGCATGGGGGGGTAGACTGAACTACATACACTGTCAGCACCAGGACCCTGGACACCACCTGATCAGTGCACAAAATAGGGTCATTATGGAGACATCTAAAAAAAATGTAGGGAAGTACACTGGCGTCTCTCAAAAATGAGAAAAATCCTGAACAAGCTGTACCCAACCTGAAAGTTAATTTTTAAGCCAGTGTTGAATGTTTTACTGAGCCTTGACTTAATGCAACAAATTGGTCCAAGAAGAATGTGACCAAGACACCGTCTTTTATTAGCCAAATAGAGTGTGACACATCTGTACAGTAACTCTTTGAGACAGTCTCATTGGGTGACCCTGACTGCCCTCCATGCTGTCTTCCTCCCGCTCCTGAATGCTGGGCCCACAAACAAGCACCCAGCAAGCACAGCATCTCAAAGTGTAATCCCAGCACTAGGGAAGGAAGAAGCCAGAAGACCAGGGTCAAGGTCAGCCTCCACAGATGGAGTTCCAGGCCTGTCAGGTTAACTGAGAACCTGTCTCAATAAGTAAGTAGAGGCTGAAGAAAAACCAGCTTTTTCTGGTTTTGCCAAGTTCCATTCCCAACACCCCTAATCAGCAGCTCATAATCTCCTGTAACTCCAAATCTCCACATGCCCCTGGACCCACACATGTACATTCCCACAAACATACACACACATACACACATAGTAAAAATATTTTTAAAACAGCATTAAAAAATAACAAAGAGCGGGGAAATGTGCTCTGCTCCTGAGTTTGTAGACTCCAGCACACATGAGGCCATGTTCCACCCAACTCCAAAGAAACAGCTGTAGCCGCTTGCCTGTAGTCTCACCACTGTTGGTAGAGGTCGGGGAGAACTCAGGGACTCAACGTTGTCATCACTGATACACAGTGAGTCAGAGCCCAGCCTGGGCTACATGAGGACCTAGCTCAGAAAACTGAGGAATGGGGCCGGAGAGATGGCTCAGTGATTAAGAATGCTTGCCGCCCTTCCAGAGGGCCAGACTTTGGTTCCTAGCCCCACATGGAGTGGCTCACAGCGGTCCTTAGCTCCAGGGAATCCAACTGCCTCTTCTGGGCTCCAGGGCACTCCAGTCATGCGGCATACATACATACACACACAGAGAGAGAAAAAGGGACAGAGACACAGAGTTCTAAAGATAAAATATCCTGGTATTATAGCACAAACCCTAAATCCCAGCCTTTAAGAAGCAGAGGCAGCCTCATCTACCTAGCAAGTTCCAGACCAGCTAAGGCTACGTGAAATGAATGGGAGACCAGAGAAGCCTCTTCAGAAAGTAGCCTTCAAAGCACTTCCTCAAGTTTGTGGGGACTGATGGAAAGTCCCACAGCAAAGAATTTGCTTCAACATGGAGTATGTGACCAAGAGCGTAAAAGAAGCCAGGTATCGTAAGTTGAGAGCTGCAAAGTCCCACAGCACAGACACCTCTCCCAGAGGGAGAGAGCTGAAGGGAGGCTTGATCCCTTCAGGCGTTGGTATCTGGCCCTTTAAAGAGTGACCCCAGTCATAAAGCAACAGGCCTGTCACCTAACAGTTGTCTGTTCTTAAGTAATCTGTAGCCTGGCGTTATAGTGTATGCCTGTGATTCCGAAGTTCTTAGCCAGCTGAGGTAGGAGGGTCAGGAGTTCAAGGCCAGTTCTGACTCCTTTGTAAGTTTGAAGCCAGTCTGGGCTACATAAGGCTATGTCTTCAAAAGACAGAGCAATAGGGCTGGAGAAGCAGCCTTATTGCTGCTCAGGGGTCCCAAGCATTTGCTGCTCTTGTAGAGTTCAGGTCCCAGCATCCACATGGGGCAGCTCACAAGAGCCTGTAAATCCATTTCTGGGAGTCGGACAGCCAGAATCTGGCCTCCTGGGTTACCTGCAGTCAAGGGGTGCACATACAGACCAGCAGATACCCACATACACAGCCAAATTTAAAGAAGAAATCAGAGGTGGGCGTGGCAGCACACACCTTTAACCCCAGCACTCAGGAGGCAAAGGCTGGGGGATCTCTGAGTTCCAGGACAGCCAGGGCTGCACAGAGAGACCTTGCCTCAGATAACCTTAAATAAGAAATTTAAAAAATGTAAATGCATACACTGTATATTTTTAAAAGAGGGAGGGAGCAGGGAGGGAAAGGAGCGAAGGTCACATGAATCAGTCAATTCTCCAGACACTTTATCAGCTTGGACTGTGTGCCATAGCCTACTCCCCACAGCTTTTCTTCAGCCTGTCTTCTGTGTGTTAACATTTCCTAAATTTGGAGAAAACGAAGGGAAAAAGCAAGTTCGAGAGGATCAGAATTTGGGCCCGTGGCCTGTTTCCACGCTCTCGAGCTGTGCTCTCTCATTAAGGACATGTCCTTCCAAAAGAAAGGCATACTGTTTCCAGCCCACGCAGACCTAAACTTTTTCTCATCACGTGCCTGGCCAGAGCCAGTCGGCAGCCATGTAATGCGATCACCGGGGCCAGCCTCCTGACCCACCCAAGCCAAGCCGGGTGACTACAAGGTTAGCCTGCAGAGCGACAGCTACGCAGCAGCCACAAAAACCTGAAGCAGCGGACCTGTCGCTCGGAGACCGGGACGTTTGGGAACAGCCCTCTGCGGAGGTGAGCAGGGAACTGTAGGGAGGGGCTAGGATACATCCAAGTGGACCCCTGCCATCAGTCTGTCCTCTCCCCTCATCCCCAGGTAGAAGGGTGGGTGTGCCAGTCCCTCCTACCGGTACCTCAAGGAGTCAGCACCACCTGCCGGCCTCTGCACCTTCTGTCTCCTCCATAACGTTGCTTTTCTCAAAACGGACATAGTTCTAACGTACTGGGTGTACTTCTAAAGCCGGTGGGGGAACAGCTCCCAAAAGGGAAGTGAAACTGGAAGAGACTCCTGGGAGGGCGACCCTCCTCCCAGAAGGACTGGACAAGCTGCCACACTCCGAAGTCTCTGGAAGGATGTGTGGGCTGTGAGCTGGGCAGCCGGGTCAAAGCGCCTTCAGTACAGCGACTTCAGGTTGGACAGCCAGTATGTCCTAGAAGAACTCCACCAAAGCTAACTGCGTAGAAAGGAGCAGTGGCGATGTGGTTTGCAGGAGGGCCCTGGAGCCCTGTGGCGCCTAAGCCGAGCAACACAGGATACTGCTGTCAGTTTTGCTGGTAATTCCAAACAGATGTTTCTGGCTGAGGCAGAGAGAGCAAGTCAACTTGATAAAGATAAATGCAAGGAGGGTCTGCTTCTGTCTTTACGAAGCAAGTCATTAGCAGGAAGGAAAGGCAGGGAAGTGCTCAGCCACAAGCTCTGGGCACGTTCTAGGAAGGAAGAGAAAAAAAAAAAAACACCTTTCCTGAGTTTGGGCCCTGAGTTTATTTATTCAGCAAGTGCTTCCTGAGTGTGGGCCGCAGGCCAAGTCTGTGTTTGGTGCTTTGATACCACTGTAAACACAACAGGTGTGCACCGACTTTTTTTTTTTTTTTTTAAATTGTACAAGGACCGGAACCCAGGGCCTTACAGGTGCTAGACCTGTGCTCTGCCATCAAGCTGCACCCGTTTTCCTCCCCTCCCTAAATGACCCCCTCCGTTTTAATTTGATTCTGGAACAAGGTTTGGCCAAGTTGTCCAGGATGACTGTGAACTTGTGATCTTCCCGCTTCAGCATCCAGAGTAGCAGGGATTGCAAATGTGCACAACCACACCCAGCTGCCAGAAACCCTTAAAGGACAGCAGCACCACGGGAGAGGGACACTGCCTAAGGGGGAGTCTCACCTTCTGGGGGGCTCTTCATCTCCTCCGTTCAGTCTCAGGCACCTTTCCCTCGTGAGCCTTCTCCTGCAGAAGTGCTCATCTGGGCTGCCGCCCCTGAGGCTGGTGACGGGCCAGGAGGCTGTCTTGATTGGCTGGCTCTTCCCTAGGATGCAAACAGCCTGTGTGGAGGCCAGGGGTGAGGCCCTCACTTGTGAAACAGAACTCCTAAAGAGCACGGAGCTTAAAACACAAATGTTAAAAGGCTCGGCTTCTGCTGGAGGCCTTTGTAGGATTTGGAGTGAGTCACTTAAAAAAAAAACTATTTCCATAATTAGTGTGTGTTTGTAAGGGTGTGGATATGCCTGCCCGTGTGTGTGCAACCTTCTGGGCTGATGCTGGGACCCTGCCCTCAGCCTTATTATTTTATTAAGATGGGAAGTCAGGCACATAAATATCCGTGTTTCTGCCTGGCACAGGAAAGGGGTTATTGGCCGTGCCTGGGTTTTCATGTGACTTCTAGGGATTTGAACTCACATCCTCCTGCTTAAGCAACAAGTACTCTTAGGTGCTGCGCCATCTTCCCAGCCCTGAAGCACGTCACCTCTGCTACCTGGAGCTGTCTCTGGAGCTAAAAAACAGAGGCAGGACCAGATGTCCATGAGGTCTAGGTCTGGTTTGGGATTTGAAGGTTTGGTTTTGTTTTGTTTGTTTTGTTTTCTGAGACAGGGTTCTGTGTAGCCCATGCTAGCCTCAGACTCATTAGGTAAGTCTAGCTTTGAGTTCCCGACTCTTGCCACCTCCACCAGTCACGGGTTGGGATGTTAGCCCTAACCTACCACACCCGGCTTGTTTTTGTTTTGTAAGACAAGATGGCAATCCTACTGACCTGGTACTTACTGAATAGACTCTTCCGGTTCTTCTGCGTCAGCCTCCTCCATGCTTGGGCTGGCAGCAATTTTGTAGAGACTGTTTTTGTTTTTTTTGGCCTGTAAGTTATCAGGCCAGGTGTCCTGGGACACACCTGTGATCCTGGCTCAGGATGCAGGTATGAGATCAGCTTGGGCTGCACAGAAAGACTCCGATGCAAAGATGAAGCAAGCTGGAGATGGTGCTCGCCTGTGGCCCCAGCACTCATACATGGAGGCAGAGGAGTCGGTTCAAGGCCTGGACTGTCCACATAAGCAAGTCAGGGGCTGGAGAGCTCAGTGGCTAAGAGTACTTGCTGCTCTTGGAGAGGATCTGAGCTTTATAGCACCCATATTGGGCAGCTCACAACTGCTTTTCACTTTAAGGCCTCCACAGGCATTGTATTCACATATGAAAACCACATGTACACACACACACGCATAAATCATAATAAAAATAAAGTCAGGCATGGTGGGGTATGCTTTTAATCCCAGTACTTGAGAGGCAGGGGCAGGCAGATCTCTGAGTTAGAGACCCAGCCTGGTCTACAGAGCAAGTTTCAGGACAGCCAAAGCTACACAGAGAAACCTGGTCTTAAAACCAACCAGTGCTGTGTTGTCATTCCCCCTGCTCAAAGCAATTGTTTCTTAACTAGTCTGCTATACATGTAGCAATCAGAGACGCTTGGTCTCATACATGATAGAAGTAACATGTACACCTGAATGGAGGTTCTTGAATAAAGGGTTGAAAAAAACAAAAACTTTTTAAAAATCATTAAGATAATTTTACAAGATATTTACAATGAAGTTAAACTTCAAACTGGCTAGGTAGTAAAGGCACTTGTAGCCAAGCCTGAAAGCCTGAGTTTCATCCCCAGAATCCACATTAGAAGGAAAAAACTGACCCTGAGAGGTTGCTTTCTGATCTCCACCTGTGTGCTACGGCCTGCATGTGCACACACAAACACACAAATGCACTAATTAAACTGTAATCAAACAAGCCAGGTGTGGTGGCTGGCCTGCAATCCCAGCACTCAGGGAGGCAGATGGATCTCTGTGAGTTCAAGGTGATAGAAATGATACCCCACCCATTCACATAAGGGGGGTACACATGCAAAAGTGATACCACAGAGAAACTGCCAAACTCAACCACTCCGTGGGCAGAAACAAAGGTTTTGGGGGGCTCAAGCTGGGGGGGGTCACAGAGAAGAGCAAAGTGGTCATAAGGCAAGCAGATTTTATGTTGGAAGTTTGGGGATCTGAGCTGATACAGGCTGCCCAGATCTCCCTTTGGATGATTAAGGGTCGGTCCTAGCAAACAGGGACCCTTTCTAGTAAACAGAGCCCTTCCTTTAAGCTTGTTTACCCAATGACTGTCCTAAGGATCCAACTAGGATCCTTTTGTTTAAGTCGGTATCATCAGCAGTGACTTGGGGCGGGGTAGGGGTAGGGGTGTGGACCCGACAGCCTATAAAACAGACACCCAGGAACCTTGACTCTGAAAGAAAAATCTAGAAAAACTGACCCACAAATAAACCTCAACATCTCTGCTCTGCCCATCCCCACCTTACCCTCTACCCGACATTTAGATTTGGTTTTTTTTGTTTTGGTTTTTTTTTTGAGACAGGGTTTCTCTGTGTAGCCTTGGCTGTCCCGGAACTCACCCTGTAGACCAAGCTGGCCTTGAACTCAGAGATATGCCTGCCTCTACTGAGATGAAAGGAGTGTTCCACCACAGCCCAGCTAATATTTGGATTCTTAAGGTGTAATTTAAATTGGGTTTGTCTGGGTTTCTTTTGTTTGTTTCAATAAGCCAGCACAGCTCCTACCACCTGCTTTCCACAGGCCACTGCTGAAAAGTATTAAATCTGGAAAAAGCACAGTACAAGCCAGGTTCTCCTTAAGGGAGAATCAATTTATCATAATACCAGAAATCTCCTTTTTTTTTTTTTAGTGCATATTGTTTTTAAAAGACTTATTTACCGTATGTAAGTTCTCTATCTGCATGTACACCTGCATGCCAGAAGAGGCCACCAGATCACATTATAGATGGTTGTGAGCCACCACGTGGTTGCCGGGAATTGAACTCGGACGCCTGGAAGAACAGACAATGCGCTTAACCTCAGAGCCATCTCTCCAGACCTTCGTGCGTATTGTGTCTCGTTTCCTCTTTGCAGACTGTGTCCCTGATCTTAAATGCAACTCACTCTTCTGAACACAGCGTCATCTGGAAAAGCTACATAATATTATTTCGTGAGACAGGAACAAGGAATGCCTTTCTTTTCTTTAGATCTGAAGTGGCTTGTATGTCCCAGACTGCCTCAGACCTGATATGTGGCTGATGCTGACCTTGAAGGCTTTTTTTTTAATGTGTGTTTAGGCATTTGTGTGTGTGAGTGTGCATGAGGACAACCTGGGGTATCTTTCTCACCTTCTGCCTCAATCTGACACAAGGTCTTTCCTGTCACTCACCACTGTCTGTGTAGTCCAGGTTATGCTGGCTTATGAGCTTCCGGCGAGCAGGCTGATCTCCTGGTACCTTTCAGTGCGAGATGCTCACTCTCACCATCCTGACGGTCTGTACTTTGTCAGATAGTATGATGGGCACCAAATTCAAGCTCCGCCATGTGTCAAATTTAAATCAAACACGGATTTTCCTGGGGCCCCCTCCTCGATCCATGATCCATTTGATCTCCATGAAAAGAATTCAGATGATGTGCTGTGGCCTAAAGAAGACAGAGTTGATATCAGTAAACAAGACACTCTCGAGCAGAAAGGGTAGACGTGAACACTCTAAACAGGGGGAAATGGGCAATGCCAGAGAGATCACCGTGCTGACAGACATCTTTTTGTTTGCATATTTGTTTTTCGAGGCAGGGTTTCTCTGTGTAGCCCTGGCTGTCTTGGACTCCAGACTGACCTCTAAACTCATAGCTATCCACCTGCCTCTCCCCCCCGAGTGCTGGGATTAGGGTGTACCATTCCGGCTGATGGTAGACATCTCTAGGGAGGGTTTATGTCATTATGTTGTTTGTTGGTTGGTTGGTTTTTTGTTTTGTTTTGTGTTTTTCTGAGACAGGGTTTATCTGTGTAGTTTTGGCTGACGTGGAACTCATGCTGTAGATCAAGCTCACCTCAGACTCACAGAGATCCATGCCTCCCGAGTGCTGGGATTAAAGGCATGTGCCTCCACCACCAGGCTTTTTTATTATTATTATTTTAAAGGTTTATTATGTATACAGTGTTCTGCCTTCATGTACACCTGCACACCAGAAGAGGGCACCAGATCTCATTATAGAGGAGTGTGAGCCACCATGTGGTTGCTGGGAATTGAACTCAGGACCTTGAGGAAGAAGAGCCAGTGCTTTTAACCTCTCAGCCATCTCTCCAGCCCCCAACTCTATTTCTTAAAGTCCTTGGACAGGGGTCCAGTTGATTGACAGGCCCACTCAGATTAACTCTTAAGGGAGGGGACAAGACTATTTGTTTAGGGGCTTGGAGACAGAACAGAACAGACAGAACGTTGTAAACATAATAAATAAAGCTAAAAAAATTTTTTTAAATAGAATATTTGTTTTTTTCACAGGAAGCCACTGGCTAGATGATAATGTTATGATCTTTCTCTTATCTATTCATCTGTGTGTGTGTGTGTGTGTGTGTGTGTGTGTGTGTGCACACATGTGTGCAGGATAATGAATATGGTGGTAGGAGGAACAGGAATTGGTTCTGTCCATCCAGCTTGCTTTGAGGCTAGGTCTCTCTTTTCATTCTGTCATTAAACTTCTTGCTGAGTCTCCTATCTCTGCCTTGCATCTTACCTGCAAGTGCTAAGATTAAAGACTGGAGCCATTGCACTGGCTTTCTGTCCTCATGGGGGTTCCAGGATCAAACTCAGGTTCGCTCCTGCCTAACAGATGCTTTTACCCACTGCCTCCCGCCCTAGTGTTAGGAGCTTTCAGGCAGTTTCAAAAGCCTCATCTCCACGAAGGAGCAGAGGTCAGAGTCCAGTTCCGGAGCTTCAACTCCTGCTCTCACAGTTGATGATCACAAGGGTGGGATCTACCCTGCAGACTTCTGTGATGCTGCTCTCTAACTAGCATCGTGAAGGGACAACAGAATAAGGCCACCCTAAAATAACTTCCGGCGATCAGATTATGGAGACCTCGAAAGGTAGAGAAAAGAGGACTGGAGAGATGACTCAGCAGTTAAGGCCACTAGCTGCTCTTCCAGAGGACTTGAGTTCAGTTTCCATTACCCTCATCAGGTGGCTCACAACCTCCTGTAACTTCAGTTTCAGAGGATCTCATGTCCTCTCCTGGCCTCTAAGGGCACACACAGACACATATACACATATTGAATTTTGAGACAGCATTCCCCGACATAGCCCTGGCTGGCCTGGAACTCAGTATTCGCATGCCTCTGCCTCTTGAGTGCTTCGATTAAAGGCATGCACCACCATACTTAGCCCAATTTTAAAACATTGTTTTTCTTTTTGTTTTTGGAGACAGGGTTTCTCTGTGTAGCCCTGGCTGTCCTGGAACTTACTCTGTAGACCAGGCTAGCCTGGGACTCAGAGATCCTCCTGCCTCTGTCTCCTGAGTGCTGGGATTAATGGTGTGGGCCAAAAACAAAACAAAACAAAAAACATTTGAAGGTAGAGAAAAATAATTTAGCCTTCAAGGAGAAAGGGAGAAAGGAAACATCTTACAAAGAGATGTTGCTGGAGGCACACCCCTTTAATCCCAGTGCTCAGGAAACAGAGGCAGGAGGAGCTCTGTGATTTCCAGACAGAGCTACATATTTAGATCCTGTCGCCAAAAAATTAATATTGAACTATCATTTTAAATATTATAAATGTCATTAATTATACTTGTCAAAATCACTAATTTGAACTGAATTATTGGCGAACAATGTGAAGTAACTTTTATAGGACCCCCGTTAGAAATTTTCTCTGCCGTCATAAAACTGACAATTTGTCTAGGCCAGGCAGAGAGAAGCTCAGGAAGCAAAGCACTTGACATAAATACCATGCACTATACCTCATCTTCCAGGACCCTGGTATCCGATGACTATCTCCAGGAGCAGTTCGTGGGCATGTTGGCATGGCTCAGCCACAAACACATTAGGAGAGCTTAGGGTGTTCAGGAAATCACAGGGGCAGTAGATAAATTCCACTCTTTGCACAGCCCCGGGGCCTTCCCACACCAGAGTAAAGCCATCCCTTTGGTCCACAAGTGTGTCTGAAACAGAACCGGGCAAGCCCCTCATTCCTGGCTTTCAGCAGTACCTGGTCCCCACAGCTCTGCCTCTAAGTGACCATGGCTGTCACAGGTCCAGGATTGGGAAATCTCACTGATCAATAGTACCCCAGTCAGTCTGCTCCTATCTAACTGTAAATTCAAAGGCTGTAGTGACCCCCGACCCCTGTGCTTTTGCCACTCCCAGAAACACTATTCTCTCAACTGATGGCGGCATCAGCTTCCTTAGAGCCCATCAGTGAGAGGCCCTGGTGCCTGCTTATGTTTGGGCTTATTTCAGCATGGTCTCCAGCTCCACACATCTTACTGAAAACAGTACGCTTTTTCTTGTTCTTGTTGTTTTTGTATGGTTGAGTACTGTTCCATTAGATATACCTCAGTTTTGATTGTTGGTGAGCAATTAAGTTGTGCCTCCCTCCCCCCTTGCTTTTCACTGTGATAATGAAGATTAAATTAGGGCCTCATATGCAGGGAAATTCCTCATTGAGCTGCACCCTACACCTCCCTTTATTTAAAAAAAAAAAAAAAAGACATAATTTTTCGTGGAATAAAATCACTTTATTTTAATTAACTCACAAATAGAACATATATAAAATCACTTTATTTTAATTAACTCACAAATAGAACATCATACAGCTGGCTGAAGGAAGCCAAACACTTGGACAGCCTCACTCTACCTACACCTCTCGGTGACCTCCAGAGTGGGCGCTGCCTTCCCTGGCTACAGAAGCAGTGGAGCTGTGAAGAAGAGAGGCTTAAGCCGGGCATGATGGGCCCAGCACTCAGGGAGGCAGAGGCAGGTGGATCTCTGTGAGTTCAAGGCTAGCCTGGTCTGCAAAGTGAGTCCAGGACAGCCAAGCCTACACAGAGAAACCCTGTCTCAAAAACCAAAACAAAGACAACTCTAGTTTTCATGATTGCAACACAAGTACTCTGAACCATTGCAGTCATCTCTCCAGCTGCCTCCCTCCCACACACACCTCTTTCAATTTTTTTTTTTTTTTTTTGAGCCAGTGTGCTGCTAAGCTTTCCAAGGGGGCTTTTAAGTAGCTAGGGCTCTGGCTGCACAGCACTGCATTAATGATTACTCCATTCTCAGCAGCTCGCGAGCAGAGACTCAGTGGAGACGAGAGTAGAGATCTCGGTGCATGCACCTGGTTAACCCTGTGAGCACCGAAGTGCTGGGATTAAGGGCATGCCCTCCACACCCGGCTGGTAATGGTAGCTCCTTTTTCTTCTTGAGTAGTTCCATTTTCTTTTTATTAGCATACAAACCGTTAGTTTCATCAGAAAAGCAAATTTGCTGTTGTTCATCCTTCTCCTCCATTCTCCCCACCGGCTTTGTCCTCTTGCATCCCATGGCCTCCTCTCTGCTCTCTGGTGCGCTATGTTTTTGTGTCCCCAGTTTCCCCTCTGGTGTTCTCCTGTCTGGTTCCATCGTCTCTCTCACACACACACACACACACACACACACACACACACACACACGGAGTGGCATCTGAGAGAGAATATGCAGTTCTGAGACTGGATTACCTCACAGCATAATCCTTTCCAAATTTCATCCATTTTTCTGCAAACCTCATTATATCACTTTCTCGTTAAGGCTGGACAAAATTCCATCCTGTGTAGGCACCACATTTTCATTATCCACTCATCTGCTGATGGACTTCTAAGCTGACCCCATGTCCTAGATATTGTGAGAAGGGTAGCAGTGAACACGGACGCACAGGCATCTCTGCGGTAGGGTTTGGTGATCTGAGTGAGGACGGCTCCCACAGGCCATTTTTTGCATGCTTGGTCCCTAGTTAGTGGAACTATTGGTAAAGGATTGGGAAGAGTGACCCGGTTAGAAGGGAGGTGTCACTGGGGGACAGGCAACTTGAAGATCAGAGGTGAGCTTTCAGCTGCTTCTCCAGCACCATGCCTGCCTACCTTCAGCCACGCGCCCTCCCCTGGCCATCCTGAACTGACCCCTCTGAAACTGTCAGCAAGCCCCAATTAAACATTTTATTTTAAAAGTTGCCTCGGTCATGGTGTCTCCCCACAATGGTAGAACAGTCACTAAGATATCAAGGATAGAGTCCTTTGGGTGACTGCCAGGAGTGATATGATTTTGTTTTGGTTTGGTCTTTCGAGACAGGGTTTCTCTGTGTCTCCTTGGCTGTCCTGGAACTTGCTCTGTAGACCAGGCTGGCCTCAAACTCACATCGATCCACCTGCCTCTGCCTCCCTGAGTGCTGGAATTAAAGGTGTGTTCTACCATGCCCAGAGAAAGGAGAGCATGCCTATCAGTTGGTGTCTGGAAGCAGTTGACAGCCAGGACAGCCAAGGCTACACAGAGAAACCCTGTCTTGAAAAACCAAAAACCAGGGGGTAGAGAGATGGCTCTGCAGTTAAGGGCACTGTCTGCTCATCCAGAGGTCCTGAGTTCAATTCCCAGCAACTACATGGGTGGCTAGTGGCTCCCAATCATCTATACTGAGATCTGATGCCCTCTTCTGGCATGCAGGTGTGCATGCAAATAGAGCTCTCATATATGTAAAATAAATTTTAAAAAAAAAGAATAGAAAAGAAAAACAAAAACAAAACAAAAAAAAACCTACCCATAACTTCCTCCATCTTTTTGTTTTAGGTGAATGGGATTTTTGTTGTTGTTTTAAAGCATTTAGCTTAAGTATATGTGTGTGGAAATGTGTGTGTGTGCGCCTGTGGAGGTCAGAAGACGGTGTCAGGTCCTTTGGAGCTGGAGTTAATAGCAGGTATTATCCATATCCTGTGAGCATGAGGAACCAAGCAGTATATGCTTTTAACAGGCCCTCTGTCTCCCCTGCCTCTTTTGATTCTCTTAAGCTACATTTTATTCATTTCTTTATTTGATATGGGAGAGTGGAGAGAGAGAATGTGTGAGTGTGCAGAGCTGCAGTTCAGAGTTCAACCTCTAGACGTGCATTTTCTCCTTCTACCATGTGGGTGCAGGCAGTGAGAGTCCATCTCTCCAGCCCCTTGAACTTGCAGTGTTCTTCCCTCCTCTACAGTTCTGTTACAGGACTTCATATACAGTTATATTAGAGTGGTGGTGCACGCCTTTAGTCCCAGTGCTCAGGAGGCAGAGCCAGGTGGATCTCTGTGTTTGAGGCCAGCCTGGTCTACAGAGTGAGTTCCAGGACAATCAGGACTACACAAAGAAACCTGGTCTCAAAAATAAACAAACAGAAAACAAGATTATGAAGAGAACAAAAATCTCAAGTGCAATGCGGGCAGGCGTGTGGTACACAGACACACACAGGGAACCCACCCGTACATATAAGACAAAAACATTATTTAAAAACAGTGCAGTGGAGGCAGGGGTGCATCTGCACATAAGATACATTTTAAAATAAGAAGAAGAAGTGCAATGGAATATTGCTTTAATTCCAAGCTTCATGTTTTCCAAAGGAAGCAGGAGGGTAACAGTGAGATTGTCCAAGGACTGAGGAGACAACTCAGAAGGTGAAAACCTTTTCTAGAAAACCATGAGGACCTGAGCATGAACCCTCAGAACTCATATAAAAGCAGCTGCAGTGCTATGTGTCTGTGACTCCAGCACTCCTGAAATGAGAGGGGTGGCAGAGACAAGGTGGGCAGCCCAGTGGTCGGCGAAGACTGTGTCTCAAGCAAGGAGGAAGCTGAAGAGCAACACCAACGCTGACCTCACACGCACCCACACTCACAGACACAT
This sequence comes from Meriones unguiculatus, assembly GCF_030254825.1. Taxonomy (NCBI): domain Eukaryota; kingdom Metazoa; phylum Chordata; class Mammalia; order Rodentia; family Muridae; genus Meriones; species Meriones unguiculatus. The sequence continues at coordinate 13,095,090 of NC_083359.1, forward strand.
GAAAAGCATAAACATTAAAAACAAACAAACAAAAACCTGGAGGGACCCAAGAGATGGCTCAACGGTCTTAGCATTGGCTGCTGCTGCAGAGGAGCCACGTTCTTTGGTTCCCAGTGCCCGCATGCTGGCTCACAGCTCTCCCTAACTCCAGTCCCAGGGGTTCGTTCACCCCCTTCTCAACTCCATGGGCACCAAGCATGCACATGGCGCGAACACATAAATCTCAAGACATGTGGATTTCGGTTGCCCCCCCCCAGGAGTGCTTCCAGAGGGGAGTGCTGTGTCCTGATGTCAGCACAAGTGATCTGTGTCCCTGGAGGGTGTGCTTCGTCTCCATGGAAACTGCTAATGGCAAAAAGGAATAGCTCTAGGGGCAGTCGCCACGTTCACCTTCTTGACACGGGGGTCACCTGAAGCACAGGCAGGCCTCAAACTCCCTAAATAACCGAGGATAACCTTGAACTAGCAGTCCCCCTCCCCCCACTCCCAAATGCTGAGTTCACAGAAGTGCCCACCCCTCCTAGTTCACACAGTACTGGGCATCAAGCCCAGGGCCTCATGCATGCTAGGTCAGCACTCTACCTACTCAGCTACAGCCACCGCCCTTTCAATCCTGACTGGAAAACATATATGTTCTGACTAAAGCTGAGCTTCCACTGTATACACCAAAATCCCAGTACCTGGGAGGCCGAAGCCAGAGAATCTTAAGTTTGAGGCAAGCCATCTAAGATCAAACAGTTCACTGTGAGTTTAGAAACACGTGTCTCAGGGCAGGGAGAACCCTGGACATTCAAGGCTTCTGTCTTCCTCAGCAGTTTCTTAGCTCAGGTCCACTAGTTTTATAAGTCATTTATTAATTCACCTTTAATTCATCGCTTTTGTTTTGTTTGTTTTTGAGACAGGGTTTCTCTGTGTAGCCTTGGCTGTCCAGGACTCGCTTTGTAGAGAAGGCTGGCCTCAAACTCACAGAGATCTGCCTGCCTCTGCTTCCCAGAGTGCTAGGATTACAGGCAAGTAACGGGGCGCCCAGCGAGGATCTTAATATGTATTCAGGCTGGCATGGAATTCACTATGCAGGCGAGGTTGTCCTTGACACTGACCCTCAGTCTCTCAAGCACATCCGCAGACCTCTAGAGTGGTTCTTCTGAAGTCGATTTTGGGAAGGATGGGCTTATGGGCCTGAACTGAAAGTTCTCCTTCAGGTTCATCCCTCCAGAGTTTGCCACAGCCCCCTGAAGAGTGAGTTCCTGACAAAAGCTTCTAGAAGGTGTGAACAAACTCTGAAGGGTCAAAGGCCACCAAAAGTCTGAGGAGCATTTGATGAGGATAAAGGTGCTGATTAGATGCTGGGAGAAGACTTTGACTTGTGAGGGAGGTTCCCTGGGTTGCTCCGGAAGCTTAAAGGGCAAACCCTTCAAAATCATCCTCAGCCTCCTTCCCCACTGAGATGGCCATCCTAACCTCATACTGCCTATCAGCGCTAGAGAGGAAGCTGTGAGCCAGGGCTATGCTGTCAGCAGCCATTCTGCAGATGTGTAGATAACAAACCCCATCCACCCCACCAACCTGAAGTGTTTGCTTCGACGTTTGGGTAGTTGGCTCCCTGTTACAAGACAGTCAATAGCCTCAGCCCTAAAGTCCCCAGGCTCCTACCTCCCTGGGCTTATGCAATGTACTTTTTCAGATCCCCAGACTGCAAGAGTAGACTGCAAGAGTCTGTGAAGGGAGTTACTCTGACCTTGGAGACATAGACCAGACAAGGACTTCTCAGGTCAACAAAGTTTAAACAAAACAAAACAAAACAGAACAAAAACCAGGTGCAGTAATGCATGCCACAATCCCAGCAGACAATTACAGGGAGGCAGAGGCAGGAGGATCTCTGTAAGTTTGAGGCCAGCCTGGTCTACAAAGAGAGTCCAGCACAGCGATTTAAAGGAAAATGTCTGGGCTGGGTACATGGATTTGATGGATGAGTGACGACACCTAGCAGGCCCGAAACCTTGGGCTTGACTCCCAGCACTTGAGAGATGAAGTCAGAGGGATCAGAAGTTCAAAGTCAAGTTCAATGCTGGCTTGGGCTATTAAACCCCTGCCTCAAAAAACAGTCCTTCTCTGGGTCCCTTTATAAGCCAGTTTATTGACATAAGATGAGTCTGCCTCAGGCTCGGAGCAGGGCTTCCATTTTGGAGTGTCCACTGAAGAGGATCCCGAGGCTTCCTTGTGGTATAGATGACTCTGCCAGGTCCTGCCACCAGCTGCTTCACCCCTGCCTGGCACCTCCAGGGAATTGCTGCTCAGGGGCAGGGGATAAGCAGGCCCAGCAGTCCACCCCACACCAAGCATCCTGAATACCCTCTTCTGGCCTGAGCTGCCCCGCCCCCACCCCCGGCATGGGCTGGGATCCAGGTGGGCGGTGGGTTCTTTGCCTATGTCCTGCCGTTCTCAGTGGGAATGTCAACTGCTTCCAGGCCCCCACTGACAGGCATGCTCTCCTGCCTGCAGTGGGCCAAAGGGGAGCAGCTTTCCTGAGGCGGCAGCTACTCAGCATCCAGCAAAGGAAACCAAGCATGCCATCTGAAAGAGTACAGTTAAATAGCAACAGAAAGGGGGAGGAAAATCCGTGACTCGGCAGTACCCTGTCAGAAGTTGGGCCCTAATAGCCGGGTCTGGTAGCACATGCCTTCCATCCCAGCACTCAGGGAGGCAGAAGCAGGGGAATTTCTGTGAGTTCGAGGCCAGCCTGGTCTACAAAGAGAGTCCAGGACAGCCAAGGCTACACAGATAATCCCTGTCTCAGAAAGCCTAATTAATTTCTTTTTAGGTCTGTGAATTAGACCATGCTGAGAGTGCCTACCAGAGGCATGTATGTGTACTGAGTGTGGAGGCCACAGCGGAAGTTTGGGCTCTTCACCAACCGCTTTTCAGCCTATTATTACGTGGCCTGGTTGCCTGCCATGTTGTAATTAAAAATTAAAGGCACACACCACCGTGCCAGACCATCCAGTTTAATCTTTGAGACAGGATCTCTCATTGAACCTACATTTTCTGATTTACCTAGACTGGCTGGCCGGCCAATGAGCCTCAGGCGTCCTTTACTACCCGAGCATTGGATGACGGCTGTGTACCAGCACACCTGGATCCAAATTAAAAGACTCAGAAGTTTCTTACTCTGAACTCCTTGTTTTCCTGCCCCCTGAGTGCTGGGATTACAGGCATCCATCCATCAACTCCGAGACCCTCCCCCTCCAGCTGTTGGGGCTGGAACTCAGTGCTAGCTCATTCCAGGTGCTGAGCCACATCCCCCAGCCCTGTGTTACATTTTCACAGGAGCTGTCCTAACCAGTGTGAGGTGACAGGCTCGTTTTCCCTTCTAGTTAGTGAAGCTGAGTATCTTTCCATGGGCTCATTAAAGCTGCAACAGACAGGATATTCAGTAGCAAGGCCAAGGCCAAATCAAGGCAGGCACCAGACCCTGAGGGCCTTTCAGCATGTCCTAGCTGTCCCAGGCTGACACGTCCTAGAGCAGGGGCTCCAAGTCGGCTATTGAGAAACACTCCTATTAGAAGCACCACCAAATGCAATGAAGAGAACGGGCAGGGCTGGAGCCTGGCTCAGCCAATAACAGTGCTCCCTCTGTCAGAGGACTCAGTCCAGGTCCCCAGACCTACATTCCGCGTCCCACAACGCCCTGTCCCTCCACCTCCAGGTAATGTGTCTGATGCCCTCCCCGGCCTCCACAGAGACCCGTGCTCCTGTGCAATCGCCACAACACAAACACAAGTGCAGACCCTTTTCTCTGAGACTTAAGTGTATGACTGTTTATCCTGCACGTATGTATGTGTATGTCCCAGGCACTCGTGTGATGCCGAAGGAGGCTAGGAGAGGGCACAGGATCCCCTGGAACTGGAGTTACAGGTGGTTCTGAACCATCGTGGGGGTGCTGGGAACTGAACCTGGGTCCTCTATAAGAGCAGCCGGTGCTGAGCCATCTCTCCAGCCCCACCGCCAACCAGTTCTGTATGAAGCTCTGCCTTCAAAGTTTGAAGGTCTCACGTTCCCCGTCTCCAACCCCCTCATCACTCTTCCTTTCTGGCCTTTCCCTGGCTATTTACCACTTATTTATTTCCCCAGTATAAATCTTAGGATCCGTTTGTCTGGTGGCAGCCTCGACTTGCTCCACTGTCTCCTCTTCAGCCACATGTAGCAGGGACTCCAAAACCTGTGCTTTACCTTCCAGATGACAGGGGACATGGGAGAACCAAGACGGCAAGAGAAGGCCACCCAGGTAAGCCCCTGCCAGCCACTGTGCTAGTTAAGGGTACCCGGTCACCATATTCCCCTGTGCCTCTTTGTTCTTTGAGATAAGGTCTCTCTACAATATCCCTGGCAGGCATGGAACTCACTATGTAGACCAGGCTGGCCTGGAACTCACAGAGACCTGCTCTATCTGCCTCTGCCTCTTGAGTGCTAGAAATAAACGCTTGTACCACCAGGCCCTGATTCTCTTATGTTCCTTATAAACCCCAAGGCTTTAAGGGTGGCCGTCCAAGGTGACACGGCTAGGCAGAGAGCACCTGCTCCAAATCCATTTCTGAGTACACAAGGACTCGGTTAGCTGCGTGAGCGTGTGTGTGGTATGAACTGGAAAGCCCACAGCTGCCCTATGTTGATCCTGGCTGCCTCAGGATCTGAAGAGATAATAGAACTTCCATGCGCCGAGAGAGGAAGGGGCATCCGTTGACCCAGCTCAGCCCTGTGCTGCATGTCCCTTGCTCTTCCAGGGTACCTTTGTGCTTAATCTGGCCTGCTGCAGAGATTAGGAAATCCAGCTGAAGAAATCCAATGCTGTAAATGGAGTTCAGCCTTTCTTTCTTTTTATTCTTCTTCAAGACGGGGTTTCTCTGGGTAGTCCTGGCTGCCCTGAAACTCAATCTGTAGACCAGGATGTAGAACTTGAACGCACAGAGAGCCGTCTGCCTCTGCTTCCTGAGGGCTGGGATTAAAGGCGTGCGCCACCACCGCCGGTCTTAATTTTTGTGATTTTTTAAAGGATCTATTCTATGTGTATGGGTGCTTTGTCTGCATGTACACACATGCTTGCCTGGTTCCTGTAGAGGTCAAAAGGAAGCATCAGGTCCCCTTGAACTGGGGTTATGGATGGTTGTGAGCTGCCATGTGGGTCCTAGGAATTGAACCTGGGTCCTCCACAAGAATAACAAGTGCTCTTAACCACTGAGACTCATATTTATTCATTTGTGTTTGTTTGCTTATTAATTTTTAAGACAAAGTCCCACTATGTAGTTCAAGGCTGGCCTTGAACTCACAGAGATCTACTTGCCTCTTCCTCCCAAATCCTGGAATTAAAGGTGTGTGCCACCGTGCCCAGCTCTGAAATTCAACCAGTTGAATTGACCAGTTCAGTTTATGGACTCCAAAAGTTTAAGAATCTCCCAGTGGTGGTCCGCGCCTTTAATCCCACTACTTGGGAGGCAGAATCAGGCAGATCTCTGAGTTTAAAAGCCAGCCTGGTTTACAGAGTGAGCTGAAGGTCAACAAGAGATACATAGTGAGGGGATGTCTTAAAAAAACAAAACACAAACAAACAAACAAACAGTCCAGAAAGTTGCTGAATTGTCCTTAGAACACTGTAAAGGGATTCACTGGAATAACCCAAATAAGCTTGTCAAAGTTAGGGTGACAGCGTCAGAGAACAAGTTCTGGGGCTAGGGAGATGGCTTGGTCAGTAAAGAACTTGCCCTCTGAACATGACCTGAGTTCAGTCCCCCTAAGGATGTAAAAGCTGGTAACACAGTGCTGCAATCCCAGCTCTAGGAGGCAAACACAGTCAGCGATCCACGGCTCACTGGCCAGCCAGCATGGTCTACATTAGTGAGCTTCAGGTCCCTGTTGGAGACTGTCTCCAAAGACAAAGTGGACAGCTCCTGAAGAACAGCACCCAAGACTGGCATCTGGCACGCACATGCGCCCCTGTCAGCGGACCCTTTTTGAGACCCGGTTTCAAGTAGCCCAGGCTGATCTTGAACTCCCGATCTCCCTGCCTCTGCCTCTCAAGAGCCAGCATTACAGCCGAATACCACCACACCTGACTGTAGTTGTGCTGATTAAAAAGGGGACTTTGGACGCATTTGATGGCTGATGGCACACACATGGAACAGCTTTTAAAAGCCTTTCCTACGCAGCTCTGGGCTGCAGCATTGCTCAACAGTTTTGCTGTAGTTGGGGCAATCCTCTTCCCTCCCCCAGCCTAGATCCTGATTCTCATGAGCACACTCAGATACAACCCTTGGTAGGGAAAGGGCCTTCCGGAGGCGGGGAAAGGTCAGCAGCCTGCTCCCAGCAAGAGCCTGACTGGCCCGCCACTCCCAACTTCTGCAGGAGGGACACATCTGGGGCTCCATGAGGAGGACAGCTCTCATCCTGGGCTCCGGGCTGCTCTTGTCTGTGGCCTTCTGGAACTCGGTCACATGGTGAGTGTGCCCCTCCAGGCCTCCAGGGTGAGACGCACAGCACGAAAGAGCTGGCTTCCCAGTCTTCTCCCAGGAACTTGAATGATTTTCTTCCCAAGGCATCTTCAGACATTTTGGGGTGCTTCCGGCTACTTTTGGCAGACCCAGTGGGAGAAGCTGCTGTCCACATTTGAAGGCAACAAGTTATTCCTGTTCATTATAGGTGAGAGTCCAGCCAGAGGTGTGTCGGGCCCCACATGTGTTTGTTTCCCACGCTGCTGCTACTACTTACGGGCCCAATCTGCTCTTTTGTTGTTGTTTGTTGTTGTTTTCAGACGGGGTCTCTTTATGGAGACCAGGCTGTCCTTGAACTCACAGAGATCCTCCTGCCTCTTTCCTGAGTGTGAGGATTACAGCGTGCATGCGCCACCACTTGCCCAACCTGCTGTTTTTAACCAAGGTTTTAATGGAGTACCTGGAGTCATCTTGTCACATGAGCAAGGGCTTAATATTTCAGTTTGCCAGGTCTGTTCTCCTACAAACAGATGTTTAGGCTGTTCTGCGTGTTTCCTTGTGATTTGAAAAAAAAAAAAAAAATACTGTTTGCTTGCTTTATGGTTACATGTGTGCCTGAGTGTGTGTCCACGTACCGTGTTCATACAGGAGCTGAGAGGTCAGAGGTATTGGTTTCCCTGGAACTGGAGTTACAACTGTTTGTGAGCCACCATGTGGGGACTGAAAAGCAAGCCCCAGTTCTCTGGAAGAGCAGCCAGTGCTCTTAACCACTGAGGGAGCTCTCTCTCTCTCAACTTCAGGTTTTCTCATGATTTTTATTTGTGTTGTATTACTTCTCATGTATTTTGATTGATTGATTGAGACCAAGGTTTCTCTGTGTAGCCCCCGCTGTCCTGAAACTCACTCTGTAGACTAGGCTGACTTCAAACTTAAAGGCCCGCCTCTGCCTCCCAAGCGCTGTGATCACAGGCGTGTGCCACCACCTCCCAGCTTTTATTATTTTTACAGATGTTCTATCAGCATTTCTAGGCACAAACCTAGGTGCACTTGCTTTGTCTCCTTTTTCACTTCAGAGTCTGTCCAACTGTCCTGCAGAATGGGTCTCCCAGTGGTCTTCCCACACTTGCCAAGTCCTTCCTGTGTCCCTCCTACCCCAGACACTGTTGGATGAGGCAGGAAAAGACTAGAAGGGTACAGAGACAGAGGTCAGTGAAACAGTGTCCTTGTTTCTCAGGGTTTACAATCTAGTAAGAGGCCACAGTGAAGTCAGATAACACAGCTGTGTCCCTTGGATGGCTGCCATAGGTAGGAGATTAAAGACATGAGAAGTGGGGCATGAAACAAAAAGCAAGATGAAGTGTGTCTTGGACAGGATTTCCTTTTTAATTTTTATTGATTGTTGTGATGTGGACATGGACACACGTGTGCCACATTATGTGGGTGGATCAGTGACGGCTCTGTGCACTCTCCCTGGTTTGAGGGAGAGTGGGTCATCAGGCTTATCTAGTAAGAGTTTTACCTAGTAAGCTGTCCTGTAGGCTCTAGTTTTCTTCTTCTAGGCACAGGCTTTCATGTATCCCAGGATGTCCAAGAATGGGCTAGGTGGCTGAGGATGGCCATGGAACTTCTGAGCCTCCTGCCTTTGATCAGTGGCTCGTCAGCACTGGGGAGTAATAGACCAGGTGGTCACATGGCTTCATCATCCAAACAGGAACATGTGAGGGGAAAGGGAGGCATCATCAGTGCCTGTGCTGAGAGGATACAGCAGCAACACCTGTTATCCCAGAGGTGGCTGAGGCAGGGGGATCGCTGTGAGTTTGGGGGTCTGTCTGGACTATCCAGTGAGTTTTAAACCTGCCTTGTATAGAATGAGAGCCTGTCTCCAAACAAGTAATAAAGCAAAACAAAACATCCAAAAACCCAGGTGTGGTGGTACACACCTTTAATCCTAGCATTTGAGAGGCAGAGAGGCAGGGGACAATTTATTGTGAGTGCAAGGCAGCCTGATCTACATAGCCAGCCAGGACAAAACAGTGAGACCCTGTCTCAAACACACACACGCACACACATGCAAACACGCACACAGCACAGGCACGCACGCACGAACGCACATGGTGGAAGGGGGACAAAGACAGGAAAAATACACTTGTTCAGGTTCCATGACATGAGCAGTGAGTCACCATGCAGGCGATAGATCAGGGCACACTCACCGCCGAGTGAGCCCCCGAGGTGGCTGGGATGCCCTGAGTCTCTCTGCTCTCCGCCTCAGGTGCCGCCCTCATGCCTGTGCTGTGCTTCTGGGGTTTCAACGGCCTCCTGCTGCTGGTGGACACAACAGGGAAACCCACCTTCATCTCCCGCTACCCGCATCCAACTTGGGAAGAATGAACCTGTAAGCGTCATTGTGACTGTCAGTGCCGGGGATGTGGGTACCAAAGTCGAGGCACGTCAAAGACTTTTCTTTGAGGTGCCTGGATTCAGAGGATTAGAGAGCAGGAGCTGGGGGGGGGGGGGCACTCGTTTGGTAGGTTGGTAGAGTGGTTGTCTAGCCCGAAGCCCTCGATTCCATCCCTAAGGCACAAGTGGGAGTGCACAGCTATAATCCAAGCACTCAGGAAGTGCAGGCAGGAGTAGAAGTTCAAGGTCATCCTTGGCTACGAAGGAAATTTGAAGGTAGCTTAGGCTACATGAGACCCCATCAGTAACTTGGTTCAGCAAGCCCGAAGACCCGAGTGTGACCTGGAACCCACACAGGGGAAGAAGAGAACCAACTTCATTTACTCTGACCTCCAGATGCACAAAGGCACCTACACACACACACAAACACACACACACTGAACAATAAAAAATAAAGTAAAAAAGAAATTAAAAGGCTACTTAGCCAGTGGCCAGTCTAGACCAAAGTGCTGGTCTCTGGAGTCCAACCCCAGGCTGCCCCATGACACTGCTCAACATAAAAGGCAGAGAAACGACTGCCTCAGCCTGAGACAGCAGCAGCATTTTAACCATGGTGCTGAGACATGGATCTGACGGCAGACATCACTGTCTCAAGGGAGGCATCCCCAACTGCGGCAGATGGTAGCTCAGACTCTGGATGTATGTGGTAGTTATTTTCAGAAATTTATTTTTTTTAATTTATTTATTTTGAGACAGGGTCTCTCTGTGTAGCTTTGGCCATCCTGGACCTCCATGGCCAGAGACCAGCCTGCCTCTGCCTCTGCCGCCCAGGTGCTAAGATTAAAGGGGAGTCTCTTTCATCATCCAGCGCAGCCAGTGTGAGCTGTCAGGCAAGCATGGCGGCGAGGCGGGAACACCACCCTGGCTTCTAAGCCGCCCTGCTTGCTCACTGTGGGGGCTGAGCACTGCGCTGGCCTTCCTTGTGCCCTGAAAACCTGCAGAGACAACCTTCCCTTACACAACAGGGCAGAGGCTGCTTCTGAAAACAAGCCGTTGCACGGCCCCACCCAAACCCTGTCCCAGACAATCAGCTCTCAGACTGCTCAGGTGCCTGCCTGCATGAGTCACCTCCGCTCCCAAGGCAGTCTGCCCAGCCTGGCACCAAAGGCAAGATGGGGGGAAAAAGGAGTCCTGATGGAGTTCTCTGAAATGGTCCCCTCCTGAGATGACAGCTACCAGCATTGGGGGGTTCAGCCCACCCTGTAAGAACGGACTTGGAAGCCTTTGTGTTACTATTTGGCCTGTAAGACCTCTTCATCTGTACGATTGCTGTCTCCAAAGCAGCCACCATTGGCTTAGTGCTTTCATGTTCAAGGCTAATCATCTTTGTGATGACTGTCATGGTTCAGGGGCAGGACATGAGATAGACTAGAACCTCTTCTTTCTTCTCCTCTCCCACCCTGAACAGGATCTCATGTAGCCCAGGCTAGCCTGCAACTTGCTATGTAGCTGAGGATGCCCTTGAACTTCTCATCTTCCTTCTCCCACCACAGGGTTATGCTGTTAAGGATCACACCCAGGACTCCCAGGATACCTAGAAGGCACTCTACCCACCAAGCCATGTCTCAGCCCCCCACCCCCTGGGGATTTTCAGTTCCAGAGCACTGTCTGAAGCCACAGGAAGGACCTTGGGACCATGCCATCCTGGCTAGTTGTAGGTGCTGACATCCTGACATCCGCAGCAGGATCTGGCATTCCTTGGATCCCAGCCTGCCCACAGCGTCACTCTCCCACCTCCTCCTGGTGCAGGCACACCTCTCCTCTCTGAACACCTCCTTCCTAACCTGGCCTCTCCCACACCTGGGAAATGAAAGCAGCCCCATCGCCAGCTCTCACAGCTCTGGGTCGCATGCTCTGTCCAGGGCTGTGACTGCCGCGCCTCCTGGCTCCTGTCCTTTTTGCTCCAGGAAATGGCTTTGGCATTCTTCCTTCTTACATCCTTGTCTTTCTCTCAACCCAGCTTGTTTCTCTTTGAATTACCACATAAATGCTTTAATTTTTCCATCTCTACAAAAACAAAACAAAAAAAACGACACAAACCTTCACTGGCTGTGGTGGCACACATCTGGAATCTCAAGCATTTGAAAGGGAGACAGGATTGTTCAGAAGGGCTACATGACACTATTTCAATTTTTCCCTTTATCTTGTATGTATGGGTGTTTGCCTGCATGTGTGTCTAGGTACTGCATATATGCAGAGGACCCAGAAGAGGATGTTGGATTGACAGTTGAGCTGCCATATGCATGATGGGACCCAAGCTCTGTCCTCTGGAGAAACAGTCCGTGCTCTTCCCCACTGAGTCATCTCTCCAGCCCCCAGACTGCTTCAAAAACCAAAACCAACCCTCGGCTCTACTTAACACAAGTACACACTACCAGCTGTTACATTCGCCCTTGAGGCAAAGCTCTCTGACAGAGCTATCTATACAGTCTCTCAGAGCTGTTTATGCGGCCTCTGTTGTTCTTCCTGGCTGGCTTTTTCCAAGCATTTAATAGCTAAGAAGTTTTAAGCAGACAGAAATGTAGGACGAATATATGAGACTCATCTACATAGCATTTCAGATTAATATTTAAATAGTCTATAATCTATAACTTGTTCCTGAACTGTTCCAAGTATGAGACGTTGGAGGAGTGCTGTTGTTTCTCGTCCCTTTCCCGTAAGGCTGCTGCCTCCTTCCTGTTTCTGTAGACCGCACCAGTGGCCTAATTCTCAGGCTGTATATTCCCAGCAGGTATCCTGTAGCCACAGGGGCACTGGGTGGAGGCTGCCAGCTCTAAGGCTGACAACTAAGCCACCATTTAGCCTTTCCTCCTGGAACAAGTTTCTCATCTGTTCAGCCTCACTGGATTGGCCCCAAGCAGAGGGAGCTGAGGGAGGTTTGGGGACCTGCCCATGCTGGCCTCCCATCCAGGCAGATTCTTTGTTCTGTGTGAGGCTAGGGCAGGCCAGCCTGCTCTCAGATCACTAAAACCTCTTCCAGAATCCTTCATCAGGATGGTTGAGTGAATTGTCACTGCTTATCCATTTCTGTATTTAACTGGTATTTCTTTGTCCCTGTAGAACACTGGGTGTTCTGTGGGTCAGAACTCGGCAGTGACAGTCGCGGCCCACAGAGCCCATGCTCTGGTAGGACACTGCCAAGGACAGTACAGGCCTGTACTGCTCACCACGGCCAGCCACTCCCAGAAGCCCACCCTGAGCAGGTCAGGTAGAGCCCTACTTGTCACGCGCCCACTCTCCCTATTCCTTCTGTCCTCTGGCAGGTGGACCCCGTGAAGCTACGTCAGGCTATCCGCACAGTTCTTTTCAACCAGACTATGATCTCTCTGCCCATGCTGGTCGTCTTCTATCCTTTCTTCAAGTGGAGGAGAGACCCCTGCTCTCGAGAGCTGCCTACCTTCCACTGGTTCCTCGTGGAGCTGGCCCTTTTCACCCTTGTAGAGGAAATCTTGTTCTACTACTCACACCGGTGAGCTCCCTACATGCACAGCTGGCCTCACCATGGGATGATGGCTCAGGAGAGGACCCTGAACTGTGGTCAGAGACAACCGATTCTCCAACTTGACACAATGCCCAGCATTGGAAGAATGGATCCATTTCCTGCTCTCCCTTTCGTTTTACTTCACTACCTGGGGTTGGCAAGCAATACAAACCAACCTTATCATCCACAATCAGACTAGAGGAGGGCAAGGAGTAGATGCCTGCTCCTCACATGTGGACCACATTACCAGCTTGGCTTTCTGATGGTCTCCTTGGGATGGAGGGAAAGTGGGAGCTGGCAGTTACCAACTATGAATGATCTTTCCAGGCTCCTTCACCACCCAAAGTTGTACAAGATTCACAAGAAACATCATGAATGGACAGCACCCATTGGTGTGACGTCAATCTATGCTCACCCTATAGAACACGTGGTAAGTAACAGCCTCTGAAGCCCCAGAAGTGGAGGCTGCTGGTCCCCTGCCTTGTTTCCTCCTCCCAGTGAAAAGCTGCCATCTCTTGGCTGTGTCAGGTACCTAAGTGTACAGTATCTTATTCTCCCCAACAACCTGCTACAGCCTAACTCTGCTGCAGAGGATGGCGAAGCTGAGTGCCTCCCAAGTTACAACTCTGAAAGGCAGAGTGAGCACCCAGCTGGGGTGCCTCCATCTCCTGGAATCATCCTTTCTTTTGCAGGCTTCCAACATGATACCAGCTATGGTGGGTCCTCTAGCAATGGGCTCCCATTTGTCCTCCATCACTGTGTGGTTTTCCCTGGCTCTCATCATCACCACCATCGCCCACTGTGGCTATCACCTGCCCTTTCTGCCTTCACCTGAGTTCCATGACTACCACCATCTCAAGTAAGGCAACAGTACCCTTGCTCAAGGGTCTCGTGGGACAGTGGTGTCTCCATCTGAACGTGTGAACCAGTCAGGGAAGTTGCTACTTTGAGACTTTCCTTTTTTTCCTGACACCAGGTCCTTCCTGCAGTCAGAAAATTTAACCATTATTTGGGCTCTGGCCCTGCTGAATCTCGTGAGCCTTGAATCGTCTCCTCAGAACCCACATGCATGAAAACTTGGCACACTTAAGCATCAAAGCATCATGGACTTTTATTCTTGGTTTTGATACAGCGTTCCTCTGTGTAGCCCTGGCTGCCCTGGAACTTCATATGTAAACCAGGCTGGCCTCACACTTAGGAGATCTGCCTGCCCTTGCCTCCCATGTGCTGGAATTAAAGGCACCACACAACTGACCTCATCCCAGACCTTTTTCTGGGTCACCAGATACACTTAGGACAGGGGTTTTTGGGTTCCATTCCAAACCCAGCAGTCGAAGTACCTGTGGCGTGCGGCCTGGGAGCCTGCCTCCTAATGTCTTCCATGGTGTTCTGATGCAGGGAGTCTCTGAGCCTACCTGAACAAGCCTTGGTCTGTACAAAATTCTAACTTCTGCACACCAAAATCACAGATTAAAGGGGTAGGTCGGTCCTAGAGATGGCTCAGCAGTTGCTGAAGATGTGCATGGTAGCAGACCTTTAATCCGAGGACTCAGCACGCAGGTGGACATAGTGTGAGTTTAACCTGGTCTGCACTGAAGAGTTCCAGGCCAGGAGAGCTAGAGATCTCAGTACCTACATAAATGCTTTGTGCATACTCACAGCCCCAGCTTTGAGGACAGGAAATGGGATCGCTGGGGCTTGCTGGCTGCTAGCAGAGGACATTGATGTCCCACTCTGGTCTCTGTGCACGTAGTCATGGATGCTGCACAAAAAGGGCAGGCACTTGCCTAATGTGCAAGGCCCAGGGCTCGATCCTCCAGCTCAAAAATGATCAGACAGAGTAGCTCACAACTTAAAATACCAGAACAGACACTGAGGCAGAAGCAGTGCCACAGAGTTCAAAGCCAGCTACATATGAATTTCAGTTCAGTTTGCTGAGACTTTCTTATACAGTAACAAACTAAACAATCTTCAAACAGAACCCTTCAAAAGAATATTCTAGGCATAGAATATGTGCAGCATGGTGAAAGGAGGGCTGGGAAATAAGGGGAGACCCAGAGCTTCCTACCATCATCAGCTGGGCAATTTTCTCTTCTCTCCTTCAGGTTCAACCAGTGCTATGGGGTGCTGGGGGTGCTGGACCACCTACATGGGACTGATGTCATGTTTAAGCAGACCAAGGCCTATGAGAGACATGTCATCCTGCTGGGCTTCACCCCACTTTCAGAGAGCATTCCTGATCCTCCGAAGAAAATAGAGAGTCTACTCGGACCATCCAGGCTGTTCCCTCACAAGTAGGATGTGGAGACTGCCTGGGGCCATGCCACCCTTAACAGCTTGCCTCTTTTGGCCACCATACTCTAAGGACTGTACCATTATCACGGAGGGAAGGCAGGCTTCCTGCCAGGACAAGGCTATGATGGGATGTGGATTTCCCCAAAAGTACTTCTCGTGTCACTTAGGACTAGGAATTTACTTAGGGAAAATGAACAAGCTATTTAGGCTGGAGGCCAGCCAGGGAAGAAAAAAAAAAAAAAAAAAATTCACAGAGCCTGGGTAAATTCTCTAGTCCTCTGTTCCAACCCCCATACAGCTTCCTTGTGGCCTAGGTGGGATACAGAATTGGGTAGTAGTGGCACTGGAGGCTTCCTGGCTCCAAACTTTTCTCACACCCCAAACCAGGGTATCATGCCAACACAGGTCAGATGTGCTGACATGCTAGATGTGGTTCCTGATTCCTACCAAGGAAGCATGGTTTACTTTCGCCCTCTACAGATACAAGTCGCTCAGAAGGAACAATGACAGCCTGCTGGAGCTTCTCAACTGACGTGCACTCTAGCTCCTGTGCTTTAGCCTGTGTGCAAACTGGGGCTGAGCTCCAGGACTGCCCATCTTGGGGAAGACCCAAGTCAGTTGCTCTCTAAACCCAAATCACAGTCTTCTCCCCACAACCATGAGCTTTACAAAACATGGACAAAGGGCAGGTCCATCTTCCCTCACATGGTAAATCAATGGTGAACAGGCTCAGGGAATACTAGAGCAATAGGGTTTCTCCAGTAAAGTTCTGCCAGGCCCCTACTCTGGCAGCAGTTAGGAGCCCCAAGATCCCGAGACCTTGGCATCAAAGTTGGCTCTGGAAGGCTGCCACCATCACCATTTGTCAAATTTCAGCACAACCGTGATCTTATATTTTCAGGTCAAGGTCAATCAAGAAAACTCCCCATTACAAAGTAAAATAAGACAGCTGGGTAGTTTGTGTGTAGTCCCAGCTGCTCAGAACTTAGGCCCAGTTCAGAGCCAGCCTGCACAACAGAGTGAAACCTGAAGGTCTGATGGACCAGCTCTTCGGAACCAAATACAGAACAGGGCTTCATCCCATGGCACTGAGGTCCACACGAGGCTGGGCTTGCTGGCAACTGAGTACCTCCTCTGAGTACCACCACCTCTGACCTTGTGCCCTCATATTCCTTCAAGCACCAAGCCATTCCCCAACCCCAGCATCGTCGAAAGATGGCAGCCGAGAAATGATCTCTGCATTATCATCAAAAGGGGCAGGGACAAGAAGTCAGGAAATGGACACTGTGAGGTGCTGTCAAGGGTACATGGCTTGTCCCTGGCAAAGAAGCATGTAAATAAAGCCTCCTTTTAACTCCATAGATTGTGGTTGTTGTCCGTCTCCCCACCCCCACCCCACTGCAAAACACTAGGGATCTAAGGACATGTAACTGAGGAGCCAGCTGACACAGCCACTCTTAACGAATGTGAGGTGGGTCTGGCTCACCTGGCAACCTACAGAAAGAATAAAGGCCACTGGTAGCAGTGATCATCCACCCATCTAACAGTAAAAAAAACTAGCAAAGCGGCAAGTCTTAGAGGACAGTAAAACTGCATGAGGAATTCTTGCATATATCCTGGGCAATGGAAACCCAATTCTACCCTTTCCCAGCTTCACAGTTTGCAGGGTCAAGGCTGGCCAAACACCTGGATGCATTAGCAGTACCAAAGGCCCTGCCTTAGGCAGATGCTCAGGAGCCAATAGCATCCTCCTAAGAGACTGTACTGTAATCTTGCTCTTGCAGTGTGGGTTCTGCCACCTGGGGACACACACCAAGTTCCTCTCTCACACCCAACAGCAGTGTCCTAGATGGGAGATCAGCCAGTGTTTTTTGCCTTTTCAAGTTTTTATTTTTATACATTTTTTTGTATTAAAAAGAAAAGCATAATAATTACCACCAATTACAAAGGACTAGAGCAGGACCAGAATAATGAATGAATCACTTCAGCCTGGGAAGCAGACACTCTCAATAATATTAATGTTATGATACAAGCTCATTCAAGTATTTTACATTTTTTTTTTGTCCTGTTGAATGTGATATCCTAGCACATGGTAAAGACAATGTACGAGCGTTAAGGTGGAACCTTCTCTGCAAAGCCCATGACAAGTTTTCCTTTCCTGTGAGAACTGGGCTGAGAGTTCTCTTCTGCCTCTGCCATCACCATGGCTGGAGGAAAGGGTGGGAGCTGGGGAGAACCAGGGGCCCTTTAGCAAGAGAGGTACTCTGGGGTCCCATCCAGGGGGACCAGGTTACCCAAGCCTCCAGTACTCTCCACCATTAGCCTTGTCTGCATGCCCTTTTTCTCACTTCCAGACCTTCCAAGCAGCTTGCTTTCTTTTGTAAATGTAACCAAAAAGGAGTGGGAAAGAGCTACAGAACAGAAACATTTAACAACTTGACATGGGGCTCAGCACCTCTGTCTGAACCTGGGGTCCAGGCTGAAGCAGGGCCAGGCAGCCTTCTCTTGAAGTAGCAAATTTGCTCTGAGGCTCAGAGGGCAAAACACAATCTGCTTCTTGTTGGGCCCAGGCGGATGCCCAACCCTGCACAGGCAGAGGATGAAGGCGGTTCCATTTGGCAGGCTGTCTCAGGTCTTGGATCCCGTGGGAAGATGGTGATAGGGAAGTGGCTTGCTCTGGTGGCCCCTGCCACTCCTGGCATACTTGTCACAGATACATCGGTCCTAAATTCAAGTGTCTTCAGAAGGTGAAGATGTAAACTACTCTGCAACGTCAACTCCTAACATGTCACAAAAAATACAAACAAAACACACATACACACACACACACACACACACACACACACACACACTCCCACCCCTCCTCAGCCTGTGTTGAGATGATAGCCTTGCCTTCTCACCCCAAAGGGGCCTCTTCCCTCAGTGGGCCTGGGAGGATCCGGGAGAGGATGGCAAACCTAGCCTGGATAGTCTAGATGGGAACCACCTTCCTCCACACCGGGGCCTCAAAGCCCTGAGGTTCTGTGGTGCTGGATATACAGTATAGGGCAAAGCGAGGAAAGGAGAAAGGGGAAAGGAGAAGGGAGCCCACTATTTGGTGAAGGTGCACCATGCCTGGGGCAGGTACCAGACTTAGGAGAGGGCCTCAAATCCCACCAGCAGACCCTATTCCCATATCATTTGAGACAACTGAGTCACAGGAACTGACACAGGATTCCCACACACTAAGCACCGGGAAGGCAGAGTGGGACAGGGCACGAGCTAAAAGCAACAAGGTACCCAAAGACAGAAGGTAAGCTCTTGCCAGCCTGGGATGCTATGTCCTAGTCCCCGCCTTTGGGACAACAGAGGAACTCAGTGATGAGGAGGGCCACACAAGTTTCAGCAACTGAGCAAAAAGACCACACCTGCCTTATGCTGTCCAGGTCCCAGTGTGGGGTGGGCATGCAGTCTCCCCAGCCTATGTGCTCAGTCCTTTATCACCCTCCCAGCTCCTAATGACAGCAGCCTCCAGCTTAAAGAAGAGAAGTCAGGTATACTCTATGTCCACATATACCTTCCTGCCACGGGGCTTCACCAAACGGCAGGATCCCCCAGCCCTTGCTTCCTCTCACCCTTGATCCCAGGCAGGATCAGTGAGAGGGTGGGCAGAGATGGCTTGCAGGGGGTGAGGGTATTAAGATGGGAAGACCACACCAGACCCTTGGAGAATGGCACCTTTTTCCACCTTGTGATACAAACCTCCTTGAGGTCAAAGGTCTTTAAGGTCAGACACAGATCTAAGCTGTGGCCATCAGTGGGTGTTCACCCCTTGTTCTGGGGTTGGGGAGACGCGCAGGCTGAGGGCGAGTGTGTACCAGACAAGACCAACTCTGTTTACAACAGTCTGAAGCAAACTTGGCCTTGGGGTTCCGAGGGCAGGATAAGGATGGGCCTGGTGAGGCGACAGCAAGCAGAACAAAGACAGTGGCAGCAGTGTGCAGACGCAGGACATCAGCTTCAGACGATGCAACAGCAGGGGTGTCCTGGGCACAGCTCTGATAAAACTGCCCCCAACTCTCTTGCCTCCAGGTGGGAGGCCCTGTACATGCAACTCAGTCCCGAGGAAACTTCTAGTCAGTCCAAGCCCAGGGCCATCCCAGGCAGGGGGAGCTCTTCAGGAGGAAAACAGGCATTTGGGCATTAGTTCAGGTTCCCGCTCCACAATAAGGCAACTTTTAAAAAAATATTATTTCCAAAAACAGAACAGAAGAAAAATTCCAAGGAGGGGGAAAGACAGCACTTTCTATGGATTAGGTGGGTTCTGATTTTTTTGACTTTTTTTTCTTTTTTTTTTTTTTTTAGTGGTCGATTTTGTCTTTTTTTTCTTTCTTCTTTTTTTTTTTTTTCCTTTTTCTTTTTTTCTGTTTTCCCAAGAATGGAAAGATCAGAGAAAAAAAATAAAATGAATCATCTTTCAATAGTCTCTTCTGGTGTGAGCAGCGTCTCTGGGCTGGGGAGATGGGGGAGAGGCTGAAGCTCCCCACCCCCCACTGAGATCCTTTGGTTTCCTTCCCCCAGAGGTGGCAGAAGGGCATGTGGAACAGCAGGGGCACGGTGATGGCAAACCCCAGATGATCGAGGGGCTGGTGCTTCTGGGGCCCATGGGCACCGCCAGAGCCTTCTGGTGGGCTGCATAGTTGGCTTGAGGGGAACAGGAAGAGGCAGGGAGACAGGTCGGCCTAACAGCCACAGGAAGGGCTGAAGAGTGATTTTGGTAATCCAGACAAACTATCAATAATTTAAAACTTGATATATATATATGTATATATATATATAAAAATCTCCCCCTTCCCCTCCCCCCTTAGAAGTTAAGATGGAAGTCATGGAGACAGGAGGGGAGGGGTACTTGGAGGCTTCTGCCCAGGGGCACCGCTAACAGCCAAATGGTGTACCTGCTACTTAGCGCAAAGGCCCATCTTTAGTAACTCTAGGCCTGTCCCTTCTCTACTCACTCTCCCGGGACTGGGCACCCCCATGGATCCTTGCCCACCCCACCCCTTCTATCCCGAACCCCAGGGGGCTTCTGGGCATTCACTTTCCCAAAGTCAGTGTGTCCGAGTGCTGGCTTGTCCATTTGGCATCTTCTCGAGTAGCCTGGCCAGTGGGTGTCGTAGGGGACTGGTTGGTCCCAGTGGCAGGCCTGCTGGAAGACTGGGAAGGGCACCGCTTCCTGCCCTCACCGCCGCCTCCTGCTACTACTGGGTGTCGTTTGTGGTTGCCTTCCTCGCCCATGGGGGGCTGCAACAGAGGAGTCACAAGCGGTCAGAGAACACCTGCCACATCTCTTTCCAGGACCAATCAAAGGCCTCCTTCCTACCTCCAAATGCAGACAAAGGTTTGGTTTATAAATAAAGTAGGGCCCATTCTATCCTTTCATATGGACACCACCAGAAATAAGAACACTACAAACACATAAAAGTAATTTATCAAAGGCCTCCTATACTTAGGTCCATATCCTAAAGACCAGGTTTTGATCATATGAAGGAAATTTCCTTCCTCTATGAAGGAAATGACCTGTGGTATGTGGCATATAGCATGATACATGTACTGGCTCCACAGGGCCACATACACTGAGGCTGTCTTACTCCAGCCTTCACCAGGCCCACGAGACAACAAAAAAGACTGTGATTCACTATACTATACTATAGTCATACTATAACAAAGGACAACAAGTACTTTCCAGGTACCAAGGTCCAGCTATTGGTCCACCTTAAATGGTCTATCCAGCTACCTGCAGGTTCTCTGCACATACACTTCTCTCCAGTGAGGGTACAAAAAAGCCCAGTTTAGCCATCTATATATCGATGACAGTCCTACCTATGCTTTTCACTAGGGGTTCAAAGTGGCCAGAACCGTGTTCTCAGCAGCCCAAGCACCACAAATAGTGTCAGTTTAAAATAACTGAGGACTACTGAATTACACCCACCACTTTCTGCTGAAAGTTCTCAAGAGAACAACGTTGAGTGTCTGAGCATGATAAACTTTTTGTTTAAAGCCTTTTCAGCCTTCTTTGGTGCTGGTCATTAAAACTACATCCTTGACTAGGTTACACATGTACCCTACTACTAAGGCACACCCCGAGCACCACAGACTTCCTGAAGGAAAAGCTTTCACCAGAAACGTTTTGCACAGATACAAAGATGGGTCAGTGAAGCTGCCTTTAGATGCAGCCCTTGATACACTCAGGAGCAACATCCAGACTCACCACAGGATGTCACTGTCTCGGCACTGCTCCAGACAATGGAGAACTGGACATTAGTTTACAAAATTCTATTCCCAGAAGGAACAAATATATATATATATTTATCCTGATATATATATATATCAGGGTAGTGGTCCTGACCCTGACACAAACTGGCAGGTAGCGGGATAAACTGGCAGGCTGTGACAATAGGAGGGAAGGTGGGAACTAACAGCTCTGGTGAGCACCTGCTGCCCACTCTCACATGCACTTCAGACAGGAGAGGGATGGCTGCTCTTTACAGGAAAATCAGGAGTCAGAAGAGAAGCTTTCACTCACGTCCACTCGGAAGTCTTCCAGACGTCGGAATTTGCCGAGGTATTCTTGCAGTTTGGGGTCAATGTCCAAATTTTTGGCTTTGGAATATTTTAAGAAGGCCCAGAACTTCTCCAATCCATAGAGCTGGCCTGTGAAGAAAGGATTTAGTAAAGAGCAGGGCTAAGATGAAGGCGGAGAGATGTGAGACCTAACATAGGAGGGCACCTGCAGCTCTGACACACTCTTACCAGCCTCATAGTCTTTCATGGTCTCCTCCTGGAAATCCTTGAAAATGTCCAGCCGGAATTTCTTCTCCAGGCCGTAACTGTAGTATCGAAAAAGGCACTCCAAACCGTATCTGCGGAGGACAAGAGTTGGTGAACTTGGCACAATACCTACTGGAATACGGGAAAAGGGGTAGCCTTGCTAGCCTAGCAAAGAAACTACATAGTTAAAACTCTGCTGGACTGGCAATGTGGCAGCGACCAGCAGCATTAACTAACAGCAGACCTGAAGAGCTGTTCAGTCTGCCAGGGCTCAGCCAATTCTGCCCTTCACATACTTATTTGTTTACTTATTTCTTTCTATCTATCTATCTATCTATCTATCTATCTATCTATCTATCTATCTTAGTTACATTTTATTAACTCTGTATCCCAGCTGTATCCCACTCCCTGATTCCCTTCCAAACCCTCCCTCCCTCATCTCCTCCCTGCCCCTTTCCAAGTCCACTGATAGGGGAGGACCTCCTCCCCTTTCATTTGACCCTGGTTTATCAGGTGTCTTCAGGTCTGGCTGCAAAGCCCTCCTCTGTGGCTTAGCAGGGCTGCTCCTCCCTCGGGGGGTGGAGGGTGCACTTCTTTCTTTCCTTCCCCTCTCTCTCTTTCTTTATTTGCCCTTCACACCTTGTACTCACACTGATCTGCTCTGTCTCTAACTGCTGTTTTTTTGCTCCAAAAGCAGTAGAGCAGCCCTGACAGACCTTACAGTACAGGAAGATTTGTTTCCTGTCTGTTCACAGAAAAACATGCTGATCCCTACCACACCATTCAGCAGATTCTTCATTTACCTTAGTCAGAAAGTTCACCACTAGGAATGTGATACTAAAGAAATGACCAAAAACAGATCCATATTTTACAGGCATATAAAAACTATTCACAGAAGCACTCAAGACCCCCAACCATAAAATTATCTTTGTTGTTGTGAATCATAAATATCTGACACAAAACCATCAAAGGGGCTGAGATCCACAGGTTGAGAACCACTGACTTAAAAGAACAGGTAGAACAAGGCCTAAAGTACAAATGAATCACTTTTCAACAAATTAGTTTTAGCAAGTATAGCATGTTAACATAAAAGTATCCACAAAGGAAGAGATGGTTCAGTTAAACAAAACACAAACCTCTAAGAAACGAAAGTGGCTTAGAAAAGTTCTGGGAACTATTATAATAGGCTTACATTAAAGCCTAAATAACTTTTAATAATTCTCTGAATGGGACAGTGGTAGTGTAGGCCTTTAATCCTGGCAGAGGCAGAGGCAGAGGCAGGCAGATTTCTGAGTTCAAAGCCAGCCTGGTCTACACAGCAAGTTCCAGGACAGCCAGGGCTACAAAGACAAACTGCCTTGAAGAAAAAAAAAAAAAAAAAAAAAAGAAAGAAAGAAAAAGAAATTCATCAAATGACAGGGGCTGTTCACAACATGAATCACACTGCTGCACAGATGACCTCTTTGGTTTTGGCAGAGTCAAGAGTCTACTCTATGTGCTAAGGGACCCCTGGACCCCATAGGTGGATTTGCTGGTATCATGAAGGCAAAGCAAGCACAGCAAAGAGGTAAAGAACAAAGGAGCTCTGTCTGCACAAACACACCCCATAACCTTTTAAGCTCTGAAAGGTGAGTATGTGAATACCTTGCCAATCTTTGAAATTCCCAATGTCAGCTCTGGCAGCAGACTCACTGGGACCCTCCCAGTCCCCAGATGCCAAACAGAGCCCCCAGCCCACTCACCTATAGCCTTCTTTGGCATCTTCCAGTGCCAGCTGCTTGAACTCCTCATACATCTTTTTATTGAAGTGATCTCGGAGGAAGAAGGACCAAAAGCGGAAGAGGGTGTTCATCTCCTGAGACTGGCCAATGCCCAAACGCTTCCGCTCTGATGAGAAAAAAAAAAAAACAGAGGGTCAGGCAACGCTGTCCTTTGTTCACTCAGTACTAACTACTCTATAGGCCTTGCTCTGGCCTCTGATCTAGCCA
This sequence comes from Meriones unguiculatus, assembly GCF_030254825.1. Classification (NCBI taxonomy): domain Eukaryota; kingdom Metazoa; phylum Chordata; class Mammalia; order Rodentia; family Muridae; genus Meriones; species Meriones unguiculatus. The sequence continues at coordinate 13,118,600 of NC_083359.1, forward strand.
TCTGTCTAGCTGAGTCTCACCTACTACTATCACTTAGACCAGTAGTTTCTCAACATTCCTAATATAGTTCATGTTGTGGTGAGCCTCAACCATAAAATTATTTTTGTTGCTGCTGTTAAGAATCATAAATATATGATTTACTCAACTCCCAAATGGGTTGGGATCCACAGGCTGAGAACTGCTGACTTAAGAGGAACAGGCAGAAAAAGGCCTAAAGTACAAATAAATCAATCTTGACAAAATAACTAGTTTTGCAAGTATAGCATGTTAGCATAAAAGCATACTCATAGAAGAGATGGCTCACCAGTTAAAAGCACTAGCTGCTCTCGCTGAGGACCTAGGTTCTGTTCCCTACCACCCACATGGTGGCTCACGACTATCTGTAACTCTAGTTTTAAGAGATTCAACGCCCTCTTCTGGCTTCTAAGAGTGCCATGCATGTAGAAGGCACATAAACATACATGTGTGTAAAATACTCAAGACACATAAAATAGTTGGGAGATGGAGTTGGCAGTTCAAGGCCAGACCTGACTAACAAGAGATAAAAGGGTAGTATGAACTAAATACACAGACAGATCCCTGGAGCTTAGCAAGCAACACGCAGAAATAGTCAAATCTGTGAGTTCCAGGTTCAAGTGAGACCCTGCCTCAAAAACAGGTAGATTCTGAGACACACACACACATACACACACACACACACACACACACACACCAAACACTCCTACCATAACACAACCTGACAAGCCAACTAAAGAGGATTGAACAAACACCATGAAATAAGGCGGTCTTATGTAAAAAGAAACCAAATCTGGGAGCATGTGGAGAAAACAGGGCCATGCTTTTGGGTGGAACTGTTTGGGAATGATTAGGAAGCGTGACCTTGTTGGAGGAGGGGCATCACTGGAGATGGACTCTGGTTTCAAAAGCCCACTCCATTCCCAGTTAGCTCTCTCTTTCTGCCTTCTACCTGCTGACAAGGATGTAGCTCTCAGCTACTGCTCCAGCGTCATACCTGCTGCAATGCTTCCTGCCATGATGGCCATGGATTCAACTTCTCAAACTATAAGCCCCCAATAAGTACTTTCTCTAAGTCACCCTGGTCACAATGTCTCAGCACAGAAATAGAGAAATTACTAAGATAGAAACTTAACACAGTGCCACCGCCGCCGCCACCGCCACCAAACACACACACACACACACACACACACACACACACACACACAACCCCAAAAGTATCCAACTTTCTCCAGAGGACACCAACAGTGTTCAAGCTTTGTACTGCACACATCAAATGAATTGTATGCTACACTCTCACCCACCCACTCACTCCCAGAGTAAGGCAGTACCAAGTTACCAAGTGATAACAAACTGAGCTGGATATCTTCATGCCAACCATCAGAAGCCTTACACCTTTAAGGTGCCTCATGTAGCCAAATGCCCTAAGACCCTCTCCTACTATCTTCCAGAGTGAGGCCAGTAACCCACTTGCTACAAAAGGACAGAGAAAAAGCACCCAAGCTTTGCAGGTGACATAAAGTGCCATGCATGTTTGTCACAGTTTCTTCTCTTCCTACAACCTTTTTTTTTTTTTTTCCCTCAAGACAGGATTTCTCTGTGAAGCCTTGGCTGTCCTGGACTTGCTTTATAAGACCAGGCTGGTCTATAATTCTCTGTGGAACTCACAGAGATCCACCTGCCTTTGCTTCCCTGAGTGCTGAGATTACAGGTGTGCACCATGTGCCTAGTTATTTTATGTATGTGGGTACTTTGTCTGCATGTACATCTGTACACCAGAAGATGGCATCAGACAGACATGAACTGCCATGTGGTTGCTGGAAATTTACCTTCGGACCTTTGAGAGAACAGTGAGTGCTCTTAACCACCAAGCCATATCTCCAGCCCCAAAGGCTTTTTTTTTTTAAGTTATTTTGAGACAGGGTTTCTCTGTGTAGCATTGGCTGGCCTGTACTCGCTCTGTAGACTAGAAGAGGCTGGCCTTGAACTCAGAGTTACTTCTGCCTCTACTTCCCTGAGTGCTGGGATTACAGGCCAGTGGCTATGGGCCTGCCTCCTACAACCTTTTCAAAAGGAAGTTGTCTAAATTCCAGAGCCAGAGCCACCATGAGATAACCTGGACCCAAATCTTTACCTAGAAAGCCCTGTTCAGTGTCAGCCCAACCTGAAAGTGTCTAAGATACATGGTTATACTGGTAACAGCTGACCCTGCAATCCTGCCAGAAATGAGGAAAAACTGGCATTTCCTATCCTAATGCACAAAGACAGAACGGTTAGAACATTCAAGGCACTATAGTCCCATAGTTTCCTGTATTTAAAAACCACCTCACCTAACTCTGAGATGGTTTTTACTAACAACAGTCTTTTTCTAAAACTTTTAGTTTTGAGTTTCAATATAGAGCCGGCTGGCCTGCAACTTTAAGACCCTCCTAGCTAACGTCAGCCCTCCTTCTGCAATGCCATGCCATTTCTTATTCCAAGGTCAAGAAAAAGCCAACTGCTGCCTGCTTTGCACCCTCCAGCCCCTCTGGGACATTAAGGTCCCTAAGCAATGGCCAGGTTACTTACTAGCTCACCAATGAGCCAGCACTTACTTACCATTAAGGCAGCGCCTCCGATACTTGTGGTAGACATGTTGTGTGAAGCCATTTTCCTTGAGCAGCTCATGGGAAGGATGCTGGAACTTGGGCAGTGACTGAGGGGTACAGCCATAACTGCCAACTGCAGGTGTTCCCTCTGAAGGACTGGAGCTATGGAAGCCACAAGAATGATGGCAACACCAGTCACAAGCCTCTGACTCAGCCCCACCCTAAGGTTAGGAGTGTTCCCTCTGACCTACCAGCCAGGGTGCAGTCTTACACTGTACTGGCCCTAACCCACAGCCACTAGCTGTGTATGACCTTGGAGAGCTCTGAGAGCTCACTAAGGCTCACAAGGCCTGAGTCCTGGGTCTAGGGGTGGCAGAGTTCTATCACTGCAAAAGGAATTCACAACACTACACTGTCCTTAACCAATCATTATGGATTAATCAATCTGTATTTTTCTCAAATCTACCTCTTTCTAGTTTCTGCCATCTCTGTGGGAAGCTGAGTACACAGACTGGTAACTCCAAACTTTAAAGTAGATTTGGCAAGAGGGCTGGAGAGATGTTTCAGTAGTTAAGAACACTGGCTTGTCTTCCAAAGGTTCTGAGTTCAATTCCCAGCAACCACGTGGTGGTGCACAACCATCTCTAATGAGATCTGGTGCACAAGTGTACATGTAGATGGAACACTGCATACATAATAAACAAATAAATCTTAAAAAAAAAAAAAGGTAGATTTGGCAAAAATAAATTTAAAAAGTGTCTGGGCCCTACACTGAGTAGCTGAGTCACTGAACAATGGTGCTGGGAATAGAAGCCAGTCTTGGGTATGAAGCACCTCCAGTCCTACAGGTCTACCTAGAGGCAAGGTTATTTCCCACTTCCAGGCAGGCAGTAGACAGGTTTGGAAAGAAGTTCAGAGTTGCACTATCTAAGAATACTCAAGTTGAATTCTGTGTAATTCATGCTATGGTAGCATGTCTTTGTAGGCAGACATGGTGGCCCATGCCTTTAATCTCAGCACTAGAGAGGCAGAATCTCTATGAGCAGGTGGATCTCTGTGAGCTAAAGGCAAAAGGGCAAACATGGTCTACATAACTAAACTCCAGGCCTTTTCTAAAAACAAAAGAACAAAACACAAAGAAGCTTCCAGTTCCCAGGTGTTGGGCTAAGCTTCCCACACTGCTGTATGGATTTGGATTCAATTGGCGAGTGCCACGTGCACTGCATGCCTCCACAGGCAGCCTGGTTTCCCCGGCCACAGTACCTAATAGAAGCAGTCCTGGGCCTGTGCTCCCGGGAATCCATAACCCAGCCCACATGACTCTCCAAGGGGGGGTTCGAGCTGTGCCTTGTCTTTCTTTTTCGAGGCATCTGTAAAGATGAAAGCAGAACTTGTTATCTACACATCCACTACCAAGATGTACATCAAGCGTCATATGCAAGTAGCACATCGCATTTTACAAGTGTTTTCTAGACAAGGGTGATATCCCTGAGCTACACTCCCAACCTTATGAAAGTGTTTCTAATTCTCTCACAGGTGAGGCGGAGGAGCAGGGAGATGTGCCCGAGTCCTCCCCTCTGGCCTGCATTCCTTCAGTCTCTGAAGGCCATACCCACACTCAGTCTATTTTATGAGCGCTCAGCCTAAGGACAGGCAACTGAAATACCTTACCTTGGCATCTAGAGTCCGTCCTTCTTTTACCACTGGGTAAAACCGTGATGTCTGACTAGAGTCTTTGAGCTGAGGGGTCCGGGGCGTGCGGGGGGTCCTGGCGTTTCGGTAGTTTGGCGACTCTGGGACAGTGGTTGGTAGAGAACGGGCAATGGTGGAGGGCTCAGGAGCACCAAACAGCTTGTTGGCCAGGGCATCAGTAGGAACTGCATAGGCAGAGTTGGGTCAACATGAAGGAAAATCTCTGGCTAGGGCCTAATACCTCTCACCCACACTGGGCTTCAGGTACCCATCCCCTCACCTTGTTGGAACCGAGGTGGCCCAGGAGGAACCTCCTGGTTGGGATCCACAGGGGGCTCAGGGGTCAGAGTGTCAAATTGCTCCCGACTAATCATATTCACTTTCTTGAAGTTCTCAACTTCTTGCTGCAGATGTGAGGTAGTGGGAAGCTGTTAGTCAGTAAGACATTCTGGCTGGTTCAGGAACCAAGACTGACAGGAAACTGGTGAGGATAGCTTCCCCATCCACACACAGGGTTCCAGTCTCCATTATCATCTCTCAGGCCAGCTACCTTGGTATGAACTCTGAGATCGATCTATCAGCACTGAACCTGCTTTTCTCCCCTGGCACGGCCCTGGGACCAGTTGGGCAGCAGCTACCAAGAACTTTCTGCAGACTGTCCATCCTGAGTCTCTTCCTACAACTGTGTGGACAGTGCCAGCAGCTTTAATCTCTACACTGCTACTTGCTTATTGCACAGGCTCACCTTTAGGCCCACCCATCACCAAACATGGCCACTCCAAAAACTGACAAGAAATGTCACCATAAGGGCCTCCTTTTCTCTATTTTCCACTAAGAAGGGTCCTTAGAAGAGTTTTTTATGTGTCCGATTTAAGACTACAAATAATAGCCCACTCTTTATGTTATCTTCCACAAGAGTCTAGCCAACTGTATGACATCAAGCATGAGTAGATAGGACAGTTAAGTCACCCCACATGCTGTTTACACTGTAGGTAATACACATTTGCTCTTGCAACTGTGTCGATCATCAACCACCCCCTCAGACATAAAGACAAAAGGCAATAGACAGAGGTACCTGCCCAGAGTCACATAGCCCATCAGCCTTCCTCTTCTCCACAGGTTATAAGAACCCCAGGCCCTCACTCAAAGCTATCCTTGAGCCTCACCTTGATCTGTGAATACTCAGGCTCAAACTTCTCAGTCCACAGGTCTTGCTCATAGTAGAAGAGCCCATCATTAATGACCTTGGCCAGCTCAGCACTCATCTTGGCACGAGAAGTGTGGTTGCCTGTGCGGTCCCCCCCAGGGTGGCGACGCATATAAGGTGGTGTTTGAGTGACAATGAGAATCTTGTTGACATCCCGGTCATCGATTTCATAGTCAGAGTCCTCATCAGACCAGGCAGTGAAGGTATTCTTCCGCCCATCCATCTGTTCCATCTCCTCATCAAACAGGAAGTCTAGTTCTTCTTGCTCATCCTGATCCTTAGACGTCAGCTGCTGGGAGGGAAGGTGCTGAGGCAGAGCAGTTGGGTGGGAGAACCTGGGCTCCTCTGACTTCTGAAACAGGGACAGACACCGAAAGGGAATGACCTGGGAATAATACATGAGGCCCCTGGACCAGGCTTCCTAGCTGCCCAAGAGGCTCTCTGGCCTCTCAGTTCAAAAACATCACAACTGTAACTCTGGTAACACCAGCAACCATAGGTGTTCTCTCTTGACTCGGCCTCATGGAGAACTGCCCCTAAGAAGCCCAGTACTTTCACTCAAAGCCACACACAACCAACCATTTCTGTTTACCCTCACAGCTCATACACTGGCTGTTGGCAGGAGGCACAAAGCACAGTTCAGGTGAACTATCCCATCATCTGTCTACTCAACACTTTGGCAGTTCGGGCAAGCAGCCTTGCTTCAGTACCTTCAGTACTTAGGCTGGGTCCCAGCCACAACAGATATTTACCGATTTGATGAGTGAGCACCCACCCAACAGTACCAGGCTGTATATGAAAAGCCTGAACGAGTGACACAAAACCCTGTACTTAGGAACTTCACAGCTCAGGGGGAGAAGGTATATATATAGCAGCCATCTGCATGCAGTGTGGCTCAGCAAAGCCTTTAAACAGGTCTAGGGAGTACATAAGAAGGGTGCTGAGGCAGCCAGAGTTTACGTATGGTTAAGAGAAGCTTCTTAAACAGGCCACTACAGAATACAGGCAGGAGCAGAGGCAAAAAAGACAGCACATTCCAAAATCAAGGTGAAACATTTCAGTGTGACAAGACTAAATGTGCCTGACACAGGAGAACTATGTCTCCCACACAGCATACATCCCAGAGGCAATTCTCTGATGGGTCAAGCCATCTCTTTTAAAGTTGAAGATAGATGATACAGAGGAATGGAGCTAACCCTGGCTTCCATCTTTCCAGAGCTTGTACAACTGCCTGTCTGGGCCTTGTAAGGTTCTTATCCTTATCACAAGGCTTCTCTTGGCTGAGGCTAAGAACAGTGAGATATTCTGGGAAAGAACAGACACAGGAGGGAAAGGATATGGGAGTCCCAGTCATAGTGGCAAAACATACACATATAGAAGAACAGAATTATACAGAACACAAGTCCCAAGGTCAGCTCTGAGGCCACTTTACAAGGCATAGACCAAAGCTCTCCAAAGAGGGAGCTAAGGTTACAGACTTAGAGGAAATAAATGTGGTGCATGGAAAGGAGGTGGTGATTTTACTCTGAGGTCAAAGAACCTCAATAGCAATGACCCTACCTGAAATCAATACACACACTGCTTTCCTCTTTTTAGGGCAGCTTGACTCTTCATCTTGAGCTCACCAGCTTCCCAGATTCACCAGACTACTATAGGAAAACTTGATCCCTTTCCACTGTCTCTAAGGGCCCAAGGGTATTACACGCTGAAGACCAAGGACAGACTCAGGGGAAAGGGCTCCCAAATGAAAAAGGAACAGCTACAAACCAAGAGTCCTAGGCCACAGCTACATGGCTTTATCTTGTGGAAAAGCCATATGTGAACTGAGCTAGGTATCCTGAGAAAGGTTCCCAAAGAGTACAAATAGACTGCATCAGCATTCCTATACCAGAAAACCCAGAGCTGCCTAGGTTTTCAGCTTAAACCTTCAACTAAGCCAGGCCTTACCCACCTTGGGACGTGCTGGTGAGGGCCGAGGCCTCTTCTTCACTTCAATCCAACTTTCAGAATCCAGGTCTGGGAGGCTGGCAGACAGGCCCTTGGGAAGCGTCTTCAGGTTGCTGACCTCCTCTGTTTTGGTTGGCACTGGGGTGACTGCACGGGGAGAGCCAGGTGCCGACTCTGAAGGGAGAATAAGTAGGGCCTCATCATCCTAGTCTTCTCAGGGTAGTCCTGAGGTGACTGCACACTGGAGGATAAGAAAATCCAGCCACCACTGGGGTACCTACCTGTCTCCTTCTGGTAGTGCTGGCGGGGAACAAACTCTGGGCAGTTGAGAAGCTGAGAGAAATCAGTTTGTGAATAATCCACTATTGGGGGACCAGGAAGTGGCCACTTTTCAGGTTCTTCCCTCCTGCGGACTTTCTCTTCAACAATCTCTACCACCTTGCTGTCCTTTAGAGCCTGCAGAGGAGGAGGAGGGAACAGAATGAAGAGGACCACCTAAGGCAGCCAGAGATATGGACACCATCAGGTCCCTAAGCACCTGGGTGCTAAGTTCAGGCCAGCAGCAGTAGTAAATGTCTGGTCACACTGTCCCTGATTAACAAGCACATAAAAGGTACAAAATTACTTGGTAACCCTGCAAGTCAAAATCAGAAATCACACACAAAAGAGACCATATGTCCAAGATTTAGGCAAAAGGCTGTTCAGTGACAGTGACTGTAAAAGGAAAAGCACCTAACATCATGCTGGCCATTTAAACCATAAGACAGGTATGTGTGGTATAGGCCTGGGCGAATACCAGCCCTTTTATCTGAATTTAATAAAACAACAGATTTATGTAATACAACTGTTATTAAGAGTCACAGCTAAATTATTATAGGTTGTTATCTCTGGATACAAGAAAGATTAGAGATTCTACCCACCTCCCCCCGAAAAAGGTTTCCCTGTGAGCCCTGGTTGTCTTGGAGATCACTTTGTAGACCAATGTGGCATCAAACTCAAGAGATCTGCCAACCTCTGCCTCTCAAGTACTAGAAATAAATAGAAGTACCATTATACACGGCTTAGATATTTTTCTATGTAAACTCCTTGAAATCTTTTGAGAGAATGTAGGCAAGGAAAAGCTCAACATGTGATAATATTGTCATGATGGCCAAGGGAAAAGGAACAGAGAATACTGCAGGTGGGAGTGCAGAGGATTCACATGGAGAAAAGGTTATGCAGTTTTTCCTTTGGATTGGCCATTTCTAGAAATCTATGCCAAAGACAGAAAGCTAAGTACATAAGGCCATCTGTTCTAGACATATGCTGTCTGTATATTAGTAAAAGACTGGAAGCAGTTAAGAGCGCTGGCTGCTCTTCCAGAAGATCTAGGCTCTGTTTACAGAACCCACATGGCCACACACACCATCTGTAACTCTAGTCCCAGGGGAATTCATTGCCCTCTTCTGGCCTCTGGAGGTACTACATATACACAGTTCAGACATGTATACAGACACGACACACCACCCCCACCTACCCCCACCCCCACCCCCACCCACCCCCACCCACCCCCACCCACCCCCACCCACCCACACGCACACCCACACATTTCTAAGGGACTAGAAACAACCATGGTTTTATCTAATGGCTCAAATGCCATGGATGGTGGACTGTGCAAATTAAGAATGGAAACCCTGTCTCAAATAAACAAAAAAGGAAAAGGAAAAAAAAAAATGGGGACTATGCTCTACTTTATACATACACTTTGCAGCAGCAACCAGATAATGAAACAAAAGTGGTAATACCTATGTGACGCATCACCATTTACCAAGAAAAGGAGGGGATGAATACACTAAGAATTTATCTGTGTTGCTGGTGGTGTTGGCACACATCTATAATCCCAGCTTTTAGGAGGCACAGGCAGGCAGATACCTGTGAGTCCAGGGCTAGCCTGGTCTACAGAGCTAGTTCCATGACAGCCAGGACTACACACATAAACCCCTTACTCAAAAAAAAAAAAGAAAAAAAAAAAGCCATGCGAGGCGAGGCGGTGCACACCTGTAATCCCATCGTTCAGAAGGCAGGGGTAGGGGGTCAAGGAGCTCAGGGTCAGCCTCGACCTACATAGCAAGTTCCAAGACAGCTAAGGCTACATATACATAGAGAAACCCTGCCTCAAAAAAACAAAACCAACAATGTGACCCACTAGCAACAATTGTGTGTATATAAAAAATTTTAATTAAGGGGCTGGAGAGATGGCTCAGTGGTTAAGAGCACTGTCTGCTCTTCCAATGGTCATGAGTTCAATTCCCAGCAACCACATGGTGGCTCACAACCATCTATAATGTGAACTGATTCCTTCTTCTGGCAGATGTAAATGCAGATAGAACACTCATATACATAAAAAAATAAATAAATCTTTAAAAAAAATTTTAATTAAATAGTTCAGTAAGTGTTGAAACTTACTATTTTAAGCATCATTAGAACATACTGCATTGCTGGGCCTAGTGGTGCACGCCTGTAACCCCAGCATTCTGGGAGGCAGAGGCAGGCAGATCTACAAAGTTTCAGGCCAGCCTGGTCTACAAAGCAAGTCCAAATCTACACAGAGAAACCCTATCTGGAAAAAACAACAACAACAAAAACCCGCCAGAATATGCTGCATTCATTTGTTTTTTCAAAAATACAAAAATATTGTTATTTAGGTTTGGTGTGGGGGGTGGTTGGGTGGGTTGGGGGGCATAGAGAAAGTTGAAGGAGAGGTAAGACAGTCTCATTTAGCCCAGTCTGGCTTTAAATTTATTTAGCGGAGGCCAGCCTTGAACTCCCTCAGCATCCCAAATTCTCGGATTAATAAGCATGAACAACCCTACCTGGCTTTCCCCCAATCCCAAGAACTCAGAAAACGGGTCTCTCAGAGGTTGAGTATATACTTTTTTTCCTTCAGAAAGCCATGATTCAGTTTCTAGAACCACACTAGTGAGTTTACAAACCCCTGTAACTAGCTGTAGGGAATCTGATATCCTCTTCTGGCACATATACTCTCCTATCCATACTTATACACATATACATAATTCAAAAATAAATCTTAAAAAAAAAATCATGGGGCTGGAGAGATGGCTCAGTGGTTAAGAGCCATCTGCTCTTAACTGTCTGCTCTTCCAAAGGACCCGGAGTTCAATTCCCAGCACCCATATGGCAGCTCACAACTGTCTGTAACACAAATTCCAAGGGATCTGACACCTTCACACTAATGCACATAAAATAAAAATTAAATTAAAAAAAATCATGGTCAGGCAGTGGTGGCGTACACCAGTACCCAGTGCTCCGCAGGCAGGGGCAGGAGAATCTGTGAGTTGGAGCCCAGCCTGGACTTACAAAGTTATTTTCAGGACCGCCAGGGCTACACAGAGAAGCCTGTCTTGAATGAATGAATGAATGAATGAATGAATGAATGAATGAATGAGTTGATACTTATATACTATGTAAAAACTTTGAAAACGCGCGGGGAAGGGGAAGGAAAGGGAAAAAGAAAAATTATCATCTCCTATTTTGCTTTACTTATCTTAGAAACAATGACCAACCAAGTAGCAATAGCAACCCTATGACTCAATATGATCTCTAAATTCCAATTTCTCTGAAGGGAAATTAATGTTTCATTTAAAAACACAGGATGCACTAAGGCCTCACTGATCAAAAAAAAAAAAGCCTGATCCCACAATGAACTGAGAGAAAATACTGGGCAAGCTACATTGTTTCTAATATACAATGCTAAATAAAAAGCCTTCAAGTCCCACCTTTGAAGGATATGGGGAACCACCTCAGAGTTCTATAAACTGTTCACACAGTGAAGAGTATCATTCCCATAGATCTGTCCTTTCTGTTCTACCTCCTCTCCTCAAACTAGTTAAGTGAAGGCTGGCTAAAAGGACTAGCATACCACTATTTTGCAATCCCTAAGGAAATTGTCCCTGTAATAACCAAAGCAGTTTTTATCCCAGGAGACTGAATGTCACGTGCCACCCAAAAGACGACACTAGCCATTTTACAAAGTCCTGAATCTCATTACCCTTTAGCCATTAAGTTACTCAAACTCAACACTAGAGATGAGCATATGAGATGACAGCTCTGTTGTCCCACAAGACCTGCTATCCCATAGGATATATGCTCTAGTTTACCTAACAAACAGCAAGAAGAATAAAAGGGTAGAAGGAGACAGACAACACACAGTCCTGATCTGGACACTGATCTTTACAATCCTGAACAATGTTTGGCACAACTGAGGAGAACCTGATGATATTAAAGCACTGTCAGTGTCTGTAGGTGATAGTGATGCTGTGACTATGGAAATGTTAGACTTTCTAGAAAGACCTACAAGGTGTGAGCAACAGTGGATGAGGGGTACACAGGCAAGACCGGCTGTAGCTGCCTCTCGCTGAAGCTGCTGTGGTGCTTACTGTACCATGGTAGCACCTTGGGACTCAACAGAAGCAGTTAGTAGGGGATTCTCTCAGGGTTTAGCCCACCAACTCAGGACTCACAGGGAGGACCTTATTTTCCCACCATCACCCCTGGAGGAGACATACCGCAAAGATGAGTGAAATGTCAGTGGTTAGGGCCTGTACACGGTGAAAGGAAGCAATAAGGGTGATGGGAAGGAAGCCATCAGCGTCCATTTTCCGTCTCAGGAAGAAGTCTCTCTCTAAATTGTCCACGCTGAAGTAGTATTCACTAAGTGGGGGGAAAAGGCGTCACTGAGGGTCTATGGACCTTCCCTGCTCCCTATCCACCCCAGCAATCTCACACCTCTGGCCTTCTCATTCCTCTCCTGATATACACCTTAAGGCAGTATTTTTCAACCTACAGGTCATGACCCCCTAGCATATGTGTGTGTTTAAGTGACTTTTTCACAAGGGTTGCCTAAGGCCACTGGAAAACATAAATATTTACATTACAATTCATAACAGTAGCAAAATTACAGTTACAAAGTAGCAACAAAAAAATTTTATAGTTGGGGCTCACCACCACATGAGAACTGTATTAAAGGGTTGCAGCATTACGAGGTTGAAATCACTGGCTTAAATGCTGAAAAGAAATGATAGCTGCTACTTTGAGTCAAATCACCTTTTTCTTTTTTTTTTTTTTTTTTTGCCTTTGAGCTATCACAGGGGAGGCCTACAAAATAGTCCTCCTTTGAAACTCAGTTCTACTCCTGCTCTGCTCCTAAACACTAACCCTCTAACTATACTACCTGCTTCCTTGTACGGGCTTTCTTTTGGCCTGCGAGCCAGTACCTTAGTATGGTGAGAGCAGTATTATAGGCAAATGGAACCGCTTTAACTCTATGCTTCGTTACTTACTAACTATGATTTTGGATGAGTAACTGGTCTGCTGCTCCCCAGCATGCACAAGTTCTAGGGTGGGATAAGAACAATGCCTGCCAACACAGCCCGGCTATGGTGACAGCTCAAGGGCATGCTTGCCAGCATCTACCATGCGGCTTGCATGTTAGTGATAGTCTCGAGGTAAATGTGGTTTTAGTCTGTAATGAACAGAATTCTGTGAAAGTAGAAAAGACTATCGTTCACAGCTTTAACAGGGCTACTACAACTGTTGCTCATTAGACCCTGCTCTGGGCCCCACTCCAGCATGGCCCCAGAAAAATCTGCATACTCACATCTGGCGCTTGATATAATCCTTGAGCAGCTCCTGGTCCACACTGTAAATCTCAGTGCTGCTGACATTGTCAAAGTAGTAAGTGATGTTCATGTACTTGGGGGTACGGGGACCCTCTGTACCATCAAACTTCCGGTAGCCAAATTGGTAGTCAAAGTGGGCTACAGGAGAAATGGGCCTCATTAGAGAGAGAAGATTATGGCCTACTACCCCTGCCGCACTCCCTGGACATCCCGGAGCCCAAAGGGGCCTCACGTACTTCGACTGCCACCCCGTCCACGGCCCCGTCCACGACCACGCCCCCGTCCACGGCCACGGAAGGAAGCCCGCGCCCCACCAGCCCCATCACTCTTCACACTCGATGTTTCATCCTGGTCGTGCCAGGCAGGCTCCGGTTTGGTCTCTGGTTGCCAGGCTGGGGTTGGTGGGGCCACAGATACAGGCATGTAGGTGGTAGGTTCGGACCCTATGGTAAGAAGGAACACAAAGTAAATCTTGAGAGTACCCTCCTCACCTAGACCCTCCCTAGTGGGCAGCACATACCTTTGATCTCCCCTCGGCTAGCAGGTGCATGTCTTGGCTCCTGAGGGCGAGCGGGGCGTGAGGCCAATTTCTCTCTGGATACTTCAGGTTTCATGTCTATTTGCAACGGAACCCACTTGTGTTTGTTCCCTGAGGGACAGCATGGGCATGTCAGAGAGGCATGGCAGGCCCCTCAGACATGGCTTTTTCCTTCCCCCAAGTTTTGGCCCAACTATCCATCTGGTAGGTAAATGTCTATATCCTTTCCAAACACGGGGCCTCTTTCTTTTAATAAAAAAAAAAAACCTCTTAGTGTAATTAATAAAGAATTTAAAAATAGAAATAAATAAATACATCTCTTAAATAAGGAGGCCAATGGCTCAGTATAAGAGCCTCCCTCACTTCCTGGAGCCCGACGCCCGGCTGCCCTGGGTAAGTCCTGACGTTCTGGGCTCCGTCACACACGTGCCGCATCACCGCCTATGAGGACTGCGGGGCCACTCTAGTAGAGTGAGCAGGGACCAGGGAGCCTATGAGGACTGCGGGGCCACTCTAGTAGAGTGAGCAGGGACCAGGGAGCCTATGAGGACTGGGGGCCACTCTAGTAGAGTGAGCAGGGACCAGGGAGCCTATGAGGACTGGGGGCCACTCTAGTAGAGTGAGCAGGGACCAGGGAGCCTATGAGGACTGGGGGGCCACTCTAGTAGAGTGAGCAGGGACCAGGGAGCCTATGAGGACTGGGGGGCCACTCTAGTAGAGTGAGCAGGGACCAGGGAGCCTATGAGAACTGTGGGGCCACTCTAGTAGAGTGAGCAGGGACCAGGGAGCCTATGAGGACTGGGGGGCCACTCTAGTAGAGTGAGCAGGGACCAGGGAGCCTATGAGGACTGCGGGGCCACTCTAGTAGAGTGAGCAGGGACCAGGGAGCCTATGAGGACTGCGGGGCCACTCTAGTAGAGTGAGCAGGGACCAGGGAGCCTATGAGGACTGCGGGGCCACTCTAGTAGAGCGAGCAGGGACCAGGGAGCCTATGAGGACTGCGGGGCCACTCTAGTACAGTGAGCAGGGACCAGGGAGCCATCCTAGATGGAAAAAAAGCTGCCGTGCTAAATAAGTTATAGTTGTCACCTCAAGCCTGGCTTGCAGATACTGAATGGGTCTATGAGAGAAAGCAGCCAAGCCTGTATCATTTCAGGGGGTTTTAGACACTCTTAAAGCAATGTAAAAGCCTGTTTAAGAGATATATTAAGGTTGAGAAGCTGTTCTAAGTAGTCGGCCTCCTCCGTGCCTGATAACCTCCCAGCAGCTGCCAGACTTGTATCATTTAAAAGTTCTGCAAGGCAGAACCAGGTCCAGCCCAAGCCACTTACCTTTCTTCTTCTGCCCGCCTCGCTGGCAGTCCTCATCCCCATTCTTTTCCTCCCCTGATTCGTCTGACTTTGTTTTAGGGCTCTCCTTACTATCACTTCCATCTCCTTTCTCCTGCTCCTTCATGTCCTTCTTGGGCGGCAGCTTACGGGCAGGCTGAGGCTTGTGTGACTGCGGCTGCAATAGGCAAAGGAGAGAGTGCACACTAGAGCCTCTAGGCTGGAAGGACACCTGTGGTCACTCACTGGGAAGGTGTGAGGGCAGGCTACACTGGATCTATCCTAAGGCCTGGCCTTCATACTGAGCCATTTTCACTCCAAGACATGACCACAATGGCCATGAAGTAGGAGGAACAACTCATTTTTCTAGCCTACCCAAATCTGTGGGGTAGAAGAAATGCTGGTCCTGGCCTGTCTGTACCACCTCTACAGTACTAGCATTACCCACTGAGGTGGTCACTAGTTCAGAACAAAAGTACTGAGAGGAACAGAACTGACCAACAGTCTCTTCTGTTAGGGTCTAGGGGAGCTAAATACACTTCCCCAAACTAGAGCCAATGCTTCACCTGATACTTCTTCTTAACCACTCATAAAAAAAAAAAAAAAACTTGGCATAGTAATATGGGCTTTGGAAAACTGCAGCACAGCTCTCTCCTAACCCACTGAGCCATCAAGAGCTACCAACTCCTGGGAGTCAGATCACTGGAAGGCAAAGAAGAAATGAACAGTGCCTGGCAAGTCTGAAACCAGGCACAGGCTCACATGATGTTAATTTCTAATTATTTCTTTGCTGCCCTTTTTATATAACTAGTCTCCATTTGCTTGTACAGGTTGAAAGGGGGTTGATAGCCTATGTTACATAGGCTGGCCTTGAACTCTTGGACGGAGCTGCCACCCTTCTTTTGAATAGCTACAGAAGTACACTATCATGCCCTGCCAACTACTCTCTTTCAAAACTCAGGAAAGGTGAGAATTATGGCTCTTAGACAAAAGCCAACTGAGTTTGTAGAAACTGTACCTGAACCTGCCAGGCCCTCCCCACACTCACCTGCACACTCTTGTGGGCTATCTCTCCAGGTGTAGGCCAGTTGATTGCATCTCCAAAGTCACCAACCTGCAAGGTATAGTCTATGAAGGCCTCAGGATTACCCTGCCTGTCGTTTTGTTCCACACCCAAACTCTAGTTTCTTTGAGAGATTTGTACCACATCGGTTTGTACATAAAGACACCATGCACTGGCACCAAGAAAGGGCTTCCATGCTCTTTAGGGAGAGGGGCCAAGTGCTTCCTAGAATAAGAACAGGAGTCACCCGCAGGAGTCAGTAGCCCCTGCTTCTTACCTTGCTGCCCTTACGCTGTTTAGGAGCAGCTGCCCTTACCACCTTGGCTGGAGCAGAAGGTTCTGTGGGAACAAGGAGAGAGAAACAGCTGTTCAGGCATGTCAACACCATGCCTACCCCGCCGTGCACCTGCAGATTCCTAGAGGAGCCACAGCAGAGAGAGTGACAATATGTGCTGACAGCACAGCTCCCAGGAGCCCAATTCTGAGGTAGGAAAGCCCTTACAGAGTCCAAGTTTGTATTTTTTAAGAGATACCAACTGAGGATCTAGGCCCATGCCAAATCTGTAAGGAAAGAAAATTGAACCCTCTCAAGTTCTGCACAAGCAGAGAAAGGGTAGCTGAAGACATGTAAATAGACAGTCCAGGGCCATACCAAGGCCTGCTTTGTCCTTGCTGACATACAGTTGAGGCAAAAACTAGCTTTTCTGTGTCCCTAAAGAAAAAGCATACTCCAATTTGACTCTACAGTTCTGTCTTTTTGGATAGCATCTCACAGTGTATCCCTGACTGGCTTGGAACTTGTCAAGCAGCCAAGGCTACTAAACTCACAGAGATCCTGGTCTTTGCCTCCCAACTGCATCACCATGCCATGCCTGGCCAACTCCATCTTTTAAATTTAACCCCAATAATTCAAGTGAGACAAGAGCTATGCACAATTTCAGCTCCAACAGCACTAAAATCATGAAATTTAGGTCTACCCACTTTCACAATAGCCATTGGAAAATTTAATGGTTGCTGGTTATGTGACGATGGACACAATGCAAGAGGATAGTCACAAGACAATCCGTTTTCAATAGTGCAGATAGATGAGCGTGTACACGTTCACAAACTCACAGGACACCTGTTAGGAATGAAGGGTTTATTGAACGTTTCTACAAAGATGAAGGTGGTTCTTAAGAAATTCAGCATACAAGTCTTTTCTAAAAGAAGAGGCTCTGGTTAATGTGCTCCCATTTACACATACATACACTTTCCCAAAAGGGTTTGGAAAATCCCTCCTCTAGATATCCACAGGAAGAGATACATCCTGGGATTATGCTCCCCCACTTAGCTCTTGCTTCCCTGCCGGGCTCCATGCACAGAGATCTGGCTGGCTGGCCTTACAAGAAGGTTCTTTATCAGGCCATTTCCTTTAATGAGAAAAAAGTGTCCTCACCCAACGCCTAAGTGTGAGGCCAATACATTCCTGGCTTCTGGCCTGTCACTAGCCCCTAATTGTAGACGTAGGTCTTCTGATAGCTGGGATTGTAAAACCCAGCCCATAACACCCTTACCCTCCAGCACTGAACAGCAGAAAACTAGAAAACTCTCACTTGCAGAAAACAAACAAACAAAAAACCCACTGTTTTTTGACCCCAGGTTGACTCAGAAAAGCCACCCATCACCTAGCAGTTCCCTGACCAGTCAGTCTAAAGATCTTTACCTGAGCCAGGTATGGTGGCATATACCCGTAATGCCAGCACTCAGGAGGCAGACTGGAGGATCTCTGGGAATTTGGGGCCTAGTCTACATAGAAACTTTCAGGACAGCCAGGGATACATAGAAAGTCTGTGTTACAAAAAAAAAAAAAAAAAGAAAGAAAGAAAATAGTCACCCTCATCAGCCCAGGGTCAGGCTAGTGCCCACCTGAGCTATATATATATATATATAGCGAGTCATTTCTTCATGTGCTGGTACATGCTAGAGGAAAAGGAAGTCCCAGGGCTAGGGACAAAGTTTACTAACAGGGACCCCATGAATGAGGACTGGGAGTGAAGTATATATACTAAAGATCATCTCTGAAAAGAGGATAAAAGTTTTCCAGACACTACTGTTTTTAAGGTTTTGTTGTTGAGACAGGGTTTCTCTGTGTAATGATTCCTGGCTGTCCTGGCCTTGCTTTGTGGAGCAGGCTGACCTTGAACTAACAGAGAAGCACCTATCTCTGCCTCCAAAGTGATGGGATTAAAGGCATGTGCCATAGTGCCCAGCTTTTAAGTTTCTTGGAGAACCAACTCTTACAACGTCCTCTGATTTCCATAGACATGCCATGGCACTTCCCTCATTCCAAACAAACAAATGTAACAAGTCCCTTTTTTTGTTTTGTTTTTTGAGGCAGGTTTCTGTCTATAACCGCCCAGTATAACAAGTGCTCCCCCTCCCCTGCTCTGAGACAGGGTTTCTTTGTGTAGCCTTGGCTATCCTGGAACTCATTCTGTACACCAGGCTGGTCTAGAACCCATAAAGATCCACCTGCCTCGGCCTCCCAAGTACTGAGATTAAAGGTGTGCTACACCACCTTTCAAAGTTATTTTTCTGTAATTATTTCAAAGGGTCTTGCTCTGTAGCCCAAAGCAACAGCAATCTCCCTGCTGCAGCCTACCAGGTGCTGAATTCCAGATGTGTGTCCCAGGGGATCATCCTGAGATCTCAGTAGAACACTGTCATGGACTTTTGAGTTCTGTCTCTAATACAAGAGAAAGCCTGGGGGAACCTGCTCCTTCCTATCTGATCATCCACCTGAAGTGGGGGTGGGAGGTGGAGAGGAGGGGAAAGTAGCCTGTCTGGGTCACAGAGAACGGTCTTAAATCAGTCCTATGTAGAGTTTGTTAGAAAGTTCCATTCCCGAGGGTTCTCTACCAAGAAGATGTACGGTGGGCCCCTCCTTTTCCTGCTCCTTGCTAGAGCCCCAGACTGCCTCCAACAAGTCCCAGAAAATCCAGTGAAGCTCTAATAAACTGCCACCAGTGCTCTTCCCCAGAGCTGGTAGAAAGGACTGTGCTTTTTGCCTTTGACCTCAATCATGCATGCATTACCCTTTGGGACCTTTCCCAGCCACCCACTGTAGAAGCATACTCTCACAGGTGTGCAGGGGTGGTGTGGCAAAGACAGACAAAACAGTGGTCTAGCAGCGGGACTTAACACCTGAAGTCATTTCCAATGGAAAAACAAAACAAAACAAAATCCTTTGTGCTGGCACTGACCCTAATGTCCATCTTGCACCAAGCTAAGTCAGCCATTCTATCTCTGCCTTCCAAAACCTGAGCCTGCCACCACCGACCCAAGCCAAGCTCAGGACACACCACTGTTGCTTTTATAAGAAAATAGCTTTATAAGATAGTTGTAACCCCACTGTTTGCAGGTAGAGACTGAAGCTATACAAAGAACTAGCTATGAACTAGAAGGCTTCATCCTCTTGCAAGGAACTCTTCATGAGTTCCCAGACAGCCAATGGCAGTAGGAAAATGTCACTTCTTACTGTAATTTAGGGCCCTTCTCTATTTTTTTTCCAACTAGTTAGCACAGTCTGGGCTCAAAGAAGGAGGGACAATGTGAAATGGTAGGCCCAGGCCCTAAGACAGCTTCCTTCTCAATGAAGTAGAGGAAATGACCTTATGTCTCAGAGAACCAGGTCCAGTCAAGCACTGAGTCAACTCTAGGTCAGTGGAGATGTCATATGGCTAAGTGGGTAAAGGTGCTCACTATCACACGTGACACCTCAGTTCACCCCAAGACCCATATGAATTTTTGAAAGACAGGGTTTCTCTGTGTAGCCCTGGACCAGGCTGGCCTTGAACTCAGAGATCCACCTGCCCCTGCCTCCCGAGAGCTGGGATTAAAGGTGTTGTGGATCACCACTTTAGACCCCTATGATTGAAGAGAACTGACTCCTGCAACTAACCTCCACAGTGTGCATACGAAAGTAAAAAAATAAAAGGGGCTAGAGAGACACCTCAGTGATTAAGAGCAGCTGTTGCCTTCCAGAGGACCCTGGTTCAATTCCAATGCTCTTTTCTGGTCTTCACTGGCACTGAACACACATGGTGCACAGAAATTCATACAGGCAAAACACCCATAAACAGAAAATAAAATTAAAAATATTTGATAGAAAGTACTTAAGTAAAAATTAAAATCCAAAGGAAAAAGCTCTAAACAATAGCAACATTTCTCGGAAAGCCAGCCTACTTTTGGAAGGGGGCACCTGGGCCTTTTCCTGAGCTATCTACATGGCAAACTCTTTCTTTCTTTTGAGTGAAGGGACACAGGAGGAGTCTATTATTGAGGAGGAAGGAAAGAACCAAAAGACAAGTGGTTGGTGGTGGATGCTGCAAAGCATTACCAGGAGCTATGTATGACAGGGTGGATGTTAGGAGGGGAGGCCTTACAGTGCAGGGCCAATCATAGAGGCATGTCTGTGAGCCTCCACTTTCCAGTGTACAACCCTTTTCTCAAATACATAGGAAAGTCAGATGGCACAGTTGAGTACATGGAATGAGCCCTTTAAGTCTAGAACTACTCTGGGAGAAGGGAGATACTATACTATGTCACAGGCCCACTGGTTTAAGTCAACAAAGCACAGAAGGCCTAGCACACAGTTAGGCACCCAACAAATGTTAAATGTTATAATCTGAAGCCCCCAACATGTTAGTATTTATCAGTAATCTTGATCTTCATCAGTGAAAAAGGCCAGCAAGCCACCTCTCAAAGGGAAGATCACTGTTCCAGGAGGTTTCTAGAATAGTTAGCTTCAATTCCAACCCCAGATTACAAACCAGACATTCCCCCCCCCCAACCTGTCTCTTAGGCAGAAACCTGTGGTGAGCAGGCACCCATATCCTCACACTGTCCCACAGGCAAGAGATAGCTGGGCTCCAGAGTGTTTCCCCAGGAAAGAAGAAAACCTTCAGAGTCCTACAGTTTAAATAGAAAAATATGGAAAAATTTACTACTGACTACTGAACCTGATCTCTTACCACCAATGCTTTGGCATAAACCTCTGCTTTGCTAGAGGAAGAAAGTCCTAGGGTTCTTTCCACTCAATTTTTTAAGTCAATTTTTCACTCAGCAAGACTAAGAAAACCCAGGCCTCCAGGAATCCCTCCAGCCCAGCAAAGGGGCTAAACCCATAAACTCCAGTTCTAGAAAGACCTAAGGCTGCTAATTTTTTCTGTAACAAAGGTTACCCACAGGAGCTGTAAGCCTTCACTGAGGACTTGGTTCACACACCTAGAAAATGATTAAGGTTTCTTGTGGAGAAGGTATGTAGTGATCCAACCCTGTCAGACCATGGCACAAAGAATGGGTAAAGGAAGAAAAAACTAGGTTGAAATCATGGGCCAGTGCTGAAGGAGGGCTGGGCTGGGCTGGGCTGGGCTAGTTAGATAAATCTACAGGAAGGGGAGTGGGTGGCCAAAGTGGGACTAAAATAGGAGGTCCCAGATTTACCTGGTGCTGGTA
Source organism: Meriones unguiculatus (assembly GCF_030254825.1). NCBI lineage: Eukaryota > Metazoa > Chordata > Mammalia > Rodentia > Muridae > Meriones > Meriones unguiculatus. Next base: position 13,140,152 of record NC_083359.1, read on the forward strand.
TTATATCCTGTAGACCAGTGCCTGATAACCGGCTGAGTTTAGCTTGACTGCTGGGCTTGGCTGCCCGAGATTCACAAACCAGGTCCTACACCCACCACCACCCTCTACTAGGTGCTCTCAGGACACAATACCTGTTAACTACCTGGTGACCTACTTGGCCTCTCCAGACAACAGGTTTCCTGATGAGTCCAGGGACCAGATTGCTCTCACAGTGCCTAGCTCAGGGCCTGGCCCAATAGACTCTTGTGAGGTCCTGCAATCTTTGGCCTTTAGTTTGAGCCTTCCTGTAGAAAACAGAAACAAACAGCCTCTCAGAGGTCCCTAGGCCAGGCAACAATTCTATCAGATGGAGGACTATGAGAGCACTGCCAGCCATCCTCCCAACAGCACCTTCATTAGCTGCGCTAAAAGCTGATAGGGCCACACAGATGTAATAGAAGTAAAAAAGGCAAAAACCTCATCCCAAACAGGGTGAGGTGCTAATGATCCTAGCTACAGTTAAACACGACATGGGTCTCACAATCCTTAAAATAAAATGAATCAATTCCTTTCACTGGTCCCACAAACAAGAGAATCAAGATACATACTAGAAGTATTTGCCAAGATCAGATCCAGCAGCTAGCAGCAGAACAAGATCTACAGTATGTGCTCTGATTTTAAAGGCCATGAATTAACCACCAGGAAAAAAAATGGCAAAGAAGATAGAAGCCATGAAGCAGATCAAACGGCACTGGCCTTGAGTGCTAGACTGGATCACCCCCAATCATCCCCTTAGGACCTTCACCACAGGCAGACTGCCTCAAAAAGGCTCCTCAGTCAAATCTTGCACAGGTTTTGCCTTACCTCAGCCCAAAACCCTGACTTGTAAAGCCACAGGGAAGAAGAGTGGCCCACCTGTGCCTCCCTCCCAAGCCAGTCTGAGTAGAGTTAAGAGTCAAAACCTAGAGATGGACAAGTTTGTCTTTGTCCTATCCCTACAAACCCAAGCAACTCCCCAACAGGAAGTTTCTCTACAAGGAAAAAAAATTTTTCAGTTAGCTTCTATACCTTGTATGAGCTATCTGTGGCTTTGGCTACCACTTCTGATGGGCCTTCCTCTACCCTCACTCCCAGCCAGTCCCCAAGTCTGTATATAAAGCAAAGGAGGGGCTGTGAGCAGGAGGGATTGGGCTTCAGTTGGTCAGACCATCTTGAAACCCTACAGAAAGAGTCAAAACCTAGAGATGGCTAGTATCCAGCTTGTGGCACAGTGCATGCTGAGTCCACTGGCCTCAGGCAGAGGGTAGGCCAGGTAGCAGTCACATGATGCTTGCATGAGGAACTATCTGCATTTAGCTTATGGTGACCCATGCATTCAGTGTTCACACTCCTCCGGACCACACAGGAACTTTGTAGCCCAATGATGGCTATGACCAGCCCAACAGATGGTACCTGTCCCCAAACCCCTACTCAAAAGCTGATTAACGATAAAAAGCTGAAACCCCAACCTTGTGATTGGTCTTTTCTGACGATCTTCAGATCAGCAACTACCACCTTCACCTGCATGCTGGACTTAATAGGTATCTTCTATTGAGACCCCTTGATTGCCTTCCAAAAGATGCTACCTTTCTAATGCCGAGCAAACAGAGGGAAGAGATTTCCTTTCACTCAGAGTATGCCAAAACAAAACATACTAACCCCAATCCTAACTTCACCATAGTAAAGCCTCAGTGAAAAGCCTCCTCAGGAGGCCCCTCCTCCACTACTGCCCACAGGTAGATGCTATGTATTAGACCGGGTTCTAACTCAGCCTATGGTGTTGGGGATTCCAAGGGTCCACTGATACTCAAGTACTGGCATCTGTAAACACATCTCTTAGGCAGGATGGATCATAATCATCACCAGCTCACACCTCCTACAAGTGCAAAACTCCATTTCATGCAGATCCTCACTCTTGTTTCACAACCACTCAAAAGTGGGTATCATTAGGATGACATTTAACTGGCAAGAAAACCAGGCTCAGAAAAGCTCTCTCAACTAGCAGGTACAGACATAGGGCTGAAACCCAGGCACTCTCTGCTCAGCACATCTTGCCTTACAAGTTGGCCATGCATGGGTCTTACAGAGAACTGCAAGTCCCCAGCATCTAGGATTAGTCTTTATGTCAAAAGCTCACTGTAAATATTGACCGACCAAACATATGGTTACCTCAACTCCCTGGGATAGAGGTTAAGTGCCCCTCCGCGCCCAGGCCACATTGTTGGCCTCTCACACCAATCTAAGCACCCAGAGGCAGCTGTGGGAAACAGCACAACAAACTCCCAAGCTATAGGCTAGGTGTAAAGCTCCACAAACAGTACTCTAAACCACCACCTGTGGTGCTCCCTTGCCCTGAACACAGGCTTAATGCTGCAGGAGAGGCTTGGTCCCTAGGCAAGCAAACAGCAAAATTACACAGGCTGATACTATTTAGCTAAGTCTCTGTTTATTGGAGGAAGGATTTTTGAGATATGATTTCAAGTAGCTCAGGCTGGCCTTAATTCCTGATTTTCTGTCTCCATCTCCCAACTGCTACAATTACAGATGAGTGCCACCTGTTCAATTTCACCCTCAAAAAGGGGTGGGGTCCTCAAGATGTAGCCCTGGCTGGCCTGGAATTTGGAGATCCACCTCATGAGTTCTAGGATTAAAGGCATGCATCACTACCTTAACTTCAAAATTAATTCCTAAAAACACTTCTGCAGGCTATATTCTTGCTTCCTAGGTCACTCCCAAGCCCCATCCTATTTCACGGACATGGTGCTGTGCTGCAAACTGGATTCCACTGTCACTGTCCCCAAGATACCCTAAAATAGATCATTTCTGTCTGGTGATGAACAATTACTTATAGTACTACAAACTTCTTTTGCTTATCTTTGGAACACGGTCTAAGAAGCTTGGGTGAGGGCTAGAGAAATGATTCACCAGTTAAGAGCACTGACTGCAGGCTGGAGGTGGTGCACAGGACTTTAATCCCAGCACTTGGGGAGGCACAGGCAGGCAGATCTCTCTCAGTTCAAGACCAGTCTGGTCTATAAACTGAGTTCCTTAACAGCCAGGGATTACACAGAGAAACTGTCTGGGGGGGGGGACATACACACACACACACACACACACACACAAAAAGCATGTACATGGCACATACATGTAGGCAAAGCCCTCGTATATAGTAAATAAAAAAATGAAGGTGGGGGAGCCCAGGCTGGGGTCAAATCTCCTTGCTTCAGCCTCCACAGCACTGAGACAGCACATGTGAACCATCTCAAGCTTTTATTGCCCTAAATCTCAAGCAGCTGAACATTGGGAGAGGCTTCTGACTCCAAGAAATTACTTTCAACTATTCTACCATCCCGATTGCTGGAGTGGCTACACTGACACCCTACCCAACCGGCCCAATTAGGAATGAGTAGTCTGCAGCTTGGGCACAACCCGGGAGCCACATCAATAGTGCATTGCTGCTGAGGTAGTACTGGGGCATGAAGTGCAGTTTCCCAATCTAGAACTCCTCCTGAACTGGCAAAGGCAATACTCTCCCCAACAAGAAGCTGTGTGTACCCATTCCCACTCACAGGGTAGGGGAGCAGTGTCATGAGAACCGTCCTTCCCTGCACCACTGAGCTTATACTATCATTTGCTTCTTAACATGCACCAGAATTCTGGCCAAAAAGGACCAGCAGGTTTCAAAAAAGGAGACAGGAGCTGGAATGCTTGAGTGGAGGCAGCAGCCCTGTCTCCTCGAGGCTACCAATCAGTGTTGTATACTATGCCCCAATAGTGAAGGAAAGAAGCCTAGGACACAAAACAACAATAAAAAAAAAAAAAAAAAAAAAAAAGAGGACAGACAGAGCAGCTAATATACTGACCTACTCAAAGTCCCAAGATCCTGTTCAAAGATGCCTTTGACAGAAGGAGGCAGATCTCTGAGTTCAAGGCCAGCCTCATCTACAGAGTGTGTTCCAGGACAGCCAAGGCTACACACAGTGAGACCCTGCCCCAGACCCACACCCCTCCCAAAAAGCTGCCTTTGAGGTACTGCATACTATCTCTCCCTTCTGAAGATGTGGAGGGAATGCCAAGTGGCCAGGTTATCTCTGAGCCAGCAAGAAAGCAAGAAGATCACGAGTTTGAGGCCAACCTGAGGTACCACAGCAAGTTTGTGGTTAACTTTAGCTACACAGTGAAACCTCATGTCTCAAAAAATAAAATAGTGGAGGGGATCCAACTCCCACCCCAAGCCAATCCCACCAACAAGGTACCTTTACCCAGCCACTGGGTTAAAAAGCATGGACTTTAACCACCACTAACACACAAGGCCTGGGCAGATGAAGCAAAAATAACCAGTATCTCATGTAGCCCATAGTATGATAAACTCAAGAACACAACAAGCCAGGCAGGTGGCTCCTTGAGACTGCATGACATTCACTTACAGGACTGTTGATGTGAAGTAAGTTCAGGAGACCACAGCAGCCCATTTTCATTTCTTTGGGCACTTAAATTAACTCATAAAATTTAGTTATCTGCAACCCAAATTTAACTGGTATTCTATGCTCTTTTTTGCTAAACCTGACTATCCTAAGTGCCAGGGGGTGGGGACTGCTGCCTCCTATCCAAACTCAAAAGTGGTTGGAGAGCACTACATTCCCTGCTGTGGTTAACTTGGTAAGAACAGGAGCCCACTCCAGGGGTGGGTGGGTGGTGGTCTGTGGTCCTTCCAGGCTTCCCTCACCGTGATTTTTACTTTACATATGGATTATCTCAAAAGCAGTCAGTTGCCAGGAGGACAAGCTTCCTTTGAAACTAGAGCTATGAAGACCTCGGCCCTAGTTTCAAGTGTTGAAGAATTACCATCTGAGTTTTATGAACATGTAGGTTACTCATTCTACCCTCTAGAACTTTCTACTCAGAATGGTGGGAACAAGAATCTGCTAGGGCTGGGTATTAGTGGTGCTCCTGTAATCCCAGCACCTGGGAGGCAGAGGCAGGGGGATTCTCCTAGTTGAGGCCAGGACAGCCAGGGCTACACAGAGAAACCCTAATTTTGAAAACAAAACAAAACAAAAAATGATGGTGCTGTTACGTTACAGAAACAGGCCCCAAGTCCTCCCCACTTTGCTTAGACACTCAACTAGATTCTAGAGCAGAAACCAATGTGGAAAACCCTCACTTCAGAGCTGTGGAAATAGGACCACTGAGATATACAGTGTCATGGCACTTCTGTGGTTTAAGAATCAAACAGACGTAGGGACCTGTTCCAGGCACCAGGATGAAGTAGCTGGTAGTAGGCCACTGACACCTTGAGCAATATCCTGTCTCAGGACAACAGAGCTCCAAGGAATGCAAAGCAAGCCAACTCTTGATCCCTCCCAGCTTGCAGACTTGGCTCACATTGACAAGAATGATGGTGATAACTAAGAACGGGCTTGAGTCAAGTGTAGAGAAGACTGCCTTCCCCAGCTGGCAGACCCTCATTCACCAGCAATCTTTCCCTCTCCACCTGAGGGTTGATCAACCCAAAGTTGGCCCACAAAGGCCCTTCATCACAGCATCCATATTGGGTAGCAACAGACTGAAGAGAACAAGTCGACACATAGTCCAATGGAAATAGGCAGGGTAGCAGAACAAACAGGACAGGGTGGGGATGACTTCCCTCAGCTCTGCAGTCCAGTGACACCTGGGGCACAAAATTCACAGGCTGTTCAAGCAAGACTCCAAAAGTATCCACCATGCTCACCGCTATTCATGCTATTCAGATACACATCACAGTCACTGTAGGGGCAAACCAGCTGTCTGGCAGCAGGCAAACAGTACTCTGGGGCAGCCCCAAAATGTTTCATTTTGAGGCATGCGGTGTTTCACAATTTTAATCACAGCACTGGGGAGGCAGAGGCAGGAGGATCTCTGAGTTTGAGGCCAGCCTGGTTTACAGAGTGAGTTCCAGGACAGCCAAAAGCAGCACAGAGAAACCCGTCTTTAAAAAAAAAAAAAGGACAAAGCAACAAGGAAACTGGCTCCTGTGCACCTTGGTCACAGGAGATGCCCTTCCACATGGAGGCTGGGCAGAAGTGCACAGCCCTGCAGGGAAGTCTCCCAAGTACCCTACTCCAGCCTTGCTAGTTTGTATCTACTAGGGGTATGCTGGGAATTTGGAGGCACTCCTTGCACAAGCCCAGATGAGGGTCTTGCACTGATTTCTTCTACAGCTACTTCCAAAACCAAATGGCAGGATGTGGGAACTCTGAGAAGGCAGCAGGTGTGTAGGGAAGAGCATTGGTTCTACATGGCAGCAAATTTAAGAAGTGTGCCTATGCTGCCAGGCTTCTCTCAGAAAGGGCAAGGACATGTACACACGTGAATTCTGAGCATGACTTTGTGGCCTCCCACCAAGCTCAGGGAGCAAAAAGAGCAGTGAAAGAGTGAGGGCCACAAGTAGTGGGTGTGCGTGCTTCCCCTACAGCTGTCTAGCACTGACCAAAGTTCCTGCTTTCCTTCTCCCAAGTCTGCTGGAAGCTTCGTGCTAAGTAAGCACTCTACCAACTGAGTAACATTTCCAGCCCACTGTGTTGTATTTCTAGCAGGCAGTACTGGTTTAGAGCAAGATATAATCCTATTAGTGCTTACTAGTACTCATCGTGGTTGGTGGGACACAATGCAAAGGTTTTCTTCTCACTAAAATCTATTTAGACATTTTCAATAATGAATTGTTATTGCCTGAGTGACTTAAAAAGATTTTCCACTTCAAAAAGCTAAAAGGCCCAGCACACAATAGTTGGTGGCCCAAAGGACCCCACAAAGCTTGTGGAGAGCCAGCCTACCCTTCCTATTCTTCAGGCCAGGATCCAGGGTCAGAATCCCTCATTCCAGCATATCTGTATGGCCCTAAACATAACTAAAACGAACATTTCTTGGGAAAGAAGGGCCAAGGCTCCCTGGCAGGATCCAAATTTCCCAGGGCTTGCCTCATAACCACTAGTCCTATGCCCACAGAACAGCCTGCCAGAGGGGCAGTGGGGCCTCCAGGCTGAGGCTTGAAGGTAAGTTTAGGCCCTCTCCCTCCAGAAACAGCTAATGTTATGCAGGGTATATGCATATGTGTACATACTTACACACACACACACACACACACACACACAAACACATACAGGGTCTGGAGACCGCAGGCTAGGCAACAAGTAGGGTACAATCCTGAAGTCAATGTGTTACAGGCAAATCTCAGCTACTTACTAACTATTGCACAACCAAGTTAATTTCTGAACCCCTCAGAGCTCTGTTTTCTTGTAAGAATCATACCCAGAACTAGACCCCACAAGACTACGGTAAAATGAATAAAGAAAGTGAATGGGATGTGTATGGAGGTTCAGAATTCTGATAAGTGTTCAAGAAGTAAGGCTACCCCAACACTTTGACCAGAATCTCTAGGGCAACCTTACTACCCATGAGGCTGATCTAGTAGGCACAGCAGCTTGGCTGTGAGAATGTGAAAAGAAGGCCGAAGTCAGAACTGGCTTCTCTACGCTTTCATCTTAGCTTGTTTTGAGTCCACTGATGAAGTCTTATCAGCTGGTCAAAACCCACAGAAAGGTCCAGAACCGTGGCAAATGCTGTGTACCTGGGAGACGGCATTCCAAGTCAGTCTGGCCTACATAGTGAGTTCCACGACAGCCAGAGCTACACTGTAACACTAACAACAACCCACAGCAGTTGCTGACACAGCAGTCTCTGTCCTGAGAGGAACAGAAAACTATTAAGACCCAGGGTCATTGGAGCTGGAGAGATGGCACCACAGCTAAGACTATGTATTACTCGTCCAGAGGACTGGAGTTTGAAACCTGAGTTAGATTTCCAGTATTCATGTCAGGTGGCCTCTGCAGGAACACTCACATGATTTAAAAAAAAAAAAAAAAAGGCCAAGGGTCATAATCATTCCATCTCGTATGGAGAACTAGTGATTGTCTCTGCCCTGTTACTGCCGGTATCCCATGCTACCCATCCACATTTTACTCCACCTCCACCCAGAAGGGGCATGGAGCTTGGAACAGGCAGGTGAAGGTAGAGATACCATCTCAAGAGATCTGGAACCAGGGACTGGAGAGATGGCTCAGACACTGATTGCTCTTCCCAAAGGTCCTGAGTTCAATTCCCAGCAACCACATGGTGGCTCACAACCATCTAAACATGAAATCTGGTTCCCTCTTCTGCGTGCAGGTGTACATGCTAACACACATTGCATAAGTAATAAATAAATAAATCTTTAAAAAAAAAAAGAGATCTGGAACCTAAGAACCCAATGTCCCTTTTGTCTGACTGGCATGGCACGACTAGTTCAGCTCCTAGGCACTTGAGATGTGACAAGGAAGCAAGAAACAGCAATTCACAGGGAAAGTGAATTGGTTCTAAAAAAACAAAAACAGAAAAAAACAAAAGGCTGACTTACAACCTAACCATTATAGTCTCATAAAGTTACCGGGCTGTTTTTTTGTTTGTTTTGTTTTGTTTTTTTCCTTTTCAGTCTTTTGAGGACATCTCATGCAGCCCAGACTGGCCTCCAAACTTGCTGTGTATCTAAGGCTGGCCTTAAACTCCT